>NC_065587.1:37960192-38281620 GCF_024542745.1 Macaca thibetana thibetana | reverse complement strand
TCTGGCGGCAGCATGAGAGGGGCACACGCGTGATACATTCTGTCTGGACACAGGTTGGAGGACCCGTTCCAGGGGTGTGTCCTCTGGGGATCAGGCCAGTGGCTCAATCAAGGTGAGCAAACAGGGGAGCCGTCTGTGCTGGAAACCTGACTGTGCCAGGGCTCTGCCTAGCACTTCCCAGGGTGTTGGTGGCACTTAGGTGCCAGTCCGCCTGCCGGCTTCAGTCCCATGGGACAGCAGGGAACACTCAGGTCTCCCCCTTCGCACCGTGAATGCTCGAGACATTCTCTGCTCATAGTCTGGGGTGGGGACCTCTGTGCTCTGTGGGGTGTTCCGCAGCCTCCCTGCCTCCACCTCCAGGGATGCCAAGAGCACCCTGCCCCTAATGTGACAATCAAAAGGTCACCAGACATCTCCAAGTGTCCCCTGCAGAGCAGATGTGCCCCCGTGGAGAGCTCTTTGTGTGGACTGTGACTGCTTTCTGTTTTTATAAGTGGGGAAGCGGACGGGCAGAGAGGGCAACCCAGGAAGGTCCCTTGTGTGCCTGGTAGAGTTGAGGCCCCCTGGACAGCAGAGCCCCCCTGACTTGATTTGAGGCCCAGGCACTTGCTGTCCTGCAGGGGTGTCCAGACAGCCGGGCTGGTGCAAGACCCCTTTGATGTGGAGGAGGGTGGGTTCCTGCCCGCTAGGGCGGTTCTGTGAGAGGCGGCCACTTCTAGCCTTTCATCCTTTCCCCTTTTGGGTCAGTGTCCCCCAGCGAGGTGCAGGACTTGTTCTCATCCCTCGCTTCCCTGCAGGCTGGCCCCTTCCTGGGCCCCCTGGCCTTCCCCATGGCCTTTCAGGGGTCTGTACCCCACCCACCTCCTCACACAGCACAAAGCCAACATGCCCAACCAGGAATTCCCACCTCACATCCATGGCCCAGCCATTCTCCTGTGTGGGGATGCGTGGACGCAGCCCTGGGGACCGGGTTTCTTCTGGCATCGCCGCGGACATCCTCCTCCTGCAGACGCAGGCCCTGGAGCCCATGACTTCCTGAGCTATTTGTGTCTCATTCACACGTGCGGTTTCCTCTTCCCGGGACCCCCGGCTGCTGCATCGGCCCGAAAACTCCCACAGGGGCTGAGCTCTTATAGAGATGGTGCCCGTCTGCCATGCCACGGTTTTCTCACTGCCACCCCCACCCCTCTGCACATGGAACCGGGCACCCCCACCCCTGCTCTCAGCTGGTCACTGCTCTGTCAAAGCGACTTCCTCAGGGATCACCTGTCTGCATCTGGCTTCCCCACTGCACTTTGGGTTTGCCGGCTCATTCATTCATTCATTCATTCATTCATTCATTCATTCATCTGCTTGCCCTTGTAAGCCTGGCTTTACAAACTCATATTTTCTCCACGTTTATTAAAGACAGAGAGCAGGAGGCCGAGCTCCTGCTGCCAGGAGCCCAAGTGCCCTTGCTGCTGTAGGAGAATGCCGTCCACCAGGCAGCAGGGCCTCCAGCCCCACAGGCCGGGCATCCAGAGTTTCTCCGGGTCCTGTGGGGGATGGCCCGGGTGCACCCCGCCCAGCGAGTCTGTTGAGTGCAGCTGCCAGGCTAGACTCACGCCCACTGACTTGGGATGTCACACAGAGGCTTGCAGCCAAGAAGACAGAGCCCGCCCCCAGCCCTGCCTCTGTACGCCAGGTCCTCTCTGGACACCAGCCGCATCATGGGCACCGATAAGTGTGTGGGGACATGAGGAATGGACGATGGGGCCCTCTCCTTCCTGGCTGGCGCATTCCTTTAGGGTACGATGGTGTCTTTCACTTTCGTCTCTCGTCACCATCCCTGGCCGTGCACGGCATACGGTGGGGGCTTGCTCAATGCTTAATGAGTGTGTGCCGGCGAGTACCTCTCAGCCAAGGCATCTTGCAAGCTTCCCAGGCTCTCTCTGCGGGAGCCGCCTCTGATCTGCACAGGCAGGCCGGAGCTTGGCTGTGCAGGTTTAGCTGCAGTCCCCAAAGCAGCCGCCGCCTTGCACAGCCTTCTTCAGGGAGAGCAGAAGAGGGGAGCAGTGGAGAGCAGAGAGGGGCTGGGAGGAGGCGCGTGCTTGTCTTGTGAAGCAGGTCAGAAATGGCCACTGAAAGGCCAGGCGGTGCAGGCCAGGGAGCCCCCTGTGGCTCTGTACACCCAGCCCAGCCCCCCAGCCCGAGCCCCCCAGGAAGTCTCTGGCCAAAGGCTTTGACTCCAGCCAGAATCCCTGGGAGCAGCCGGCAGGGAGAGCTGGAGACGGATGTTCTGAGAGCTCACTGATGCCAGAAATGAAATAAAAAAAATAATTAAGAGCTTGGACTCCAAAGGTCTAGGGATTAAAATTCCCCAAGGCAAAAAATGAGCTGTAATCAAAGGAATGGTGGGCTGTTATCTGTCCTCCACACTTGTCGCCCTGGCACATGTGGTTGGCTTTAATTATTGATATTTCTTTTTAAGTTAAAGATGAATTTGAGACAGCTGCGAACTTGGAAGGTTTATCTTCCAATTACAGGGAAACCTGTTAATAATGATCACTTAAGGCAGCCACAGTTTTTCCGGCCTTAACAGAGGTGGCCAGAGCCATGAAGAAGAATCCAGGAGCCCCAGACAAGCTAGGCTGCCGTGTCCCTGCCGAAAACTGTCCGCGTGGCTCCCTGCCCCCGTGGGAAGGTGCTCGGTGCCTGGCATGTCCAGGTTCCGTCCTCTCTGCAGCCCGGAGCCTGAGCCTGATGCGACCCCTCCCTTAGACGTTCTTCCGGCCTCTGCAAATGGAACCAGCTGAACAGGAGGCAGCGGGTGAAGGTTAGGGGGGTCCCTTGTGACTCAGCACAAGGAGTCAGGGAGACATGACCTGCGGCTCGGAGGACAGATGACTGCCTTGTCCCAGCTTTCCACCTCTGCCTGGGCTCCCAGGTGGTGCGAGGCCTCTCACATTGCTCCCTGATGCCCAGGGAGACTGGCAGAGGCAGCATCAGCCCCAGAAGGTGCCGCCGCTTATAGCCACGAACACAGGATGCAGAGCAGTGCTGGGAGGCAAAGCCACCCCAGTCCCTCTTGGACCTCAGCCACCACCCCCAGACCTCCCAGCCAGGCGTCTGCGAGCCGCCAGTTATGCCTCAGTGTGTGTGCAGTGTGTGTTGCATCCTCCTAACACTTCTGTACTGTGACCTCGTGGCCGTACCCGGTACACCTGGGAGTAGGACTTGGGCTTGGAGAGTCTGCCTGGGTGCCCGTCACACCAGCTATCAGGGCCCCAGGACGCTCTTGACTACGGTCAGCAGCGAAGGGGGAAGTGTCATAGAGCCCCAGGACTCTGCACAGTGGAAACCTGCGTGGCCAGGGCTTGTGGTTTAGCTCAGCATGGGACGCTCAGCCAAGCAGGTCAGGCAGGGCCTTGGTTTGGGGCTCACACCTGTTGGAAAGGGCACGGCCGCGCCTGCAGACCCCTGGCTGTGGGATCCAGGCTCCCCGTTTTGCATTGCTCTTGCATGGGGCTTCAGCGCCTTCCTCCTCCTGTGGAAGGAGTCACGGTTGGTTGGAAATTAGCTTATATTATGATTTAAAATTCTCCCAGAGTCCAAGACATTTCAGGATCCCAAAGTTAGTGTTGGCAAGAACCAACTTATGGATTATAGTTCTTGGCCAGGTTCAGATCCTCCCTGATGCCCATTTGAAACAGAAATGACTGTCTGGGTAGAAACAGGTAGAAAACAGGGTTCAGTTACTCATTCACCAAACCCTTTCAGAGCCCTCCAGGTGCTGGGACTAGGGGTAGAGCATGAACAGGGCCCTTGCTACGTTTCTGTGCCTGTGGGAAGGTAGACAGGTGAAACCCATAGTTACTGACAAGGGACACGCAGGGTAAGAAGGAAGTGAGCAGGGACAGGAGGTGGGTGTTCCCCAGGAAAGCCTGGAGGGCCTCTCTGAGGAGGTGACATTGACCGAGGAATGAGATGGGCTCTAACGTGTGAGGACAGAGGAGAAGTCCGGAGGTTCCCAGTGGTCCGCAGTTCTGCCTGCTGAGCACCGCTGTGTCCGAGGTGTTCAAGCTGGGACTAGGGATGCACAGGGGAAGCATAAGACAGCCTGGTTCTCCTGGAGGCCCCGGCTCTCCCACTGTGATGGCTGCTAGGCGTTTGTGTCTGTGTTCACTTTGCACGTCACCATAGTGCTAGGGACGGGAAGCTGTCCTGTTTGGAAGAAAACCATGGACTGGAGCCAGGGCTTCAGGCTCAGTGGGGCCTGGTTGCTGTTTTAATAGTGGGGCCATGGCCGGGCGCAGTGGTTCACATCTGTAATCCCAGCACTTTGGGAGGCCGAGGCAGGCGGATCACCTGAGGTCTGGGGCTGGAAACCAGCCTGGCCAACATGGCGGAACCCCTTCACTACTAAAAATACAAAAATTAGCTGGGCATGATGGCATGTGCCTGTAATCCCAGCTACTCGGGAGGCTAAAGCGGGAGCATCGCTTTAACCTCGGGGACCGAAGTTGCAGTGAGCCGAGATTGCGCCACTGCTCTCCAGCCTGGATGACAGAGCAAAACTCCGTCTCTAAAAAAGAAAAAAAAAGAGTGGGGCCCAGGAATACACATTCTCAGGTGCACCCCTGAAATTCTGACTCAGACTCCATGAAACACCCTGAGGAGCACCCTCTTGGCTGACTTCTGCCATTGTCTGCCACAGCAGTTTTTGCTCAACTGTGAAGTGGCTGAAGGTGTGGACAGCAGTGGGGGTGGCATGCGTCCTCCCGGCCGGTAGTAAGGGAAGGAGCCCTCGGGAGGCGTGTCCTCCCTTGCAACTGCAGACCACGAGACGGCGCCTCCCCACCCAGCCGCTGCCATAAGGAGCCACGTGTGGCTGGAGCCGCACAGTTATTTCCATCTGTCAGTGGAGCACCATCCAGTGTGTTGTGAAGGCTGCACAGGTGGCTGTCAGGCTCTGCTGACACGTCAGATTGTCCAGGATGTGCTGGCACGCACACACATGTAGGCTCCTGTGGTGTGCACAGCCCACCGGGGCAGGCTCTGAGTTTGCATGCTTGAGTTTGGAGTCTCCACTGGTGTAATCCTTCAGAAGAAACGCTCCTGACACAGAGAGCGAAGCACAGGGCACACGCGTTCAGTGCAGGCTGTGGAGGAGCGTGTTGGGATGGGGCTTGTTTGCTTGGAAATAGAAATTCAACTGGAGGCCTTGCCCTGCCTGTCTGGAGTGTGGTTCCTGAGCCGTGCCCTTCACAATCCCCCCTGCATCACCCCCAACAATCGACCCTGTGCTTTTCAGCAAAACAATGTCACCGATCCTTCCAACTCTCCACCTAGCAGTGCCAGGATAAGTGTGACCCTCGCCCCGTTAAAGGATGGAAGCATCTTTAACACCAGGCCTCTGGGAAGTGACCCTCACGCCAGGGAGGCTGAAGGGCCCCTGGAGGCATGCCAGCCAGGCTTTCCTCTCCCGGGCTGGGTCTCTCTTTTGTAGAGGCAGCCCCCACTCTACCCTCCACCCGCTTGCCCATGTGTCTGTTCACATCCATCCATCTCCCCACCTCTCTTTCCATCCCCCCACATACCCACCCTTCCTCTCCTCTCATTTAACCCATTTACCTAATAAGCCACCAACCAGCCACTCACTCATTCATCCTTTTACCCATCACCCATTCATCCATCTACTCACCCAGTGACCTGTCTGCATATCCGTACTCCCCTGTGCACCACCCACTTCCTCTTCCTCTCCTCCTCCTCCCACCCTCCCACCCACTCCTCATCCACTCACCCATCCACCTGTCCATCAACTTACCCATCGGTTTTGCATTGTCCCATGATCTCTCTGTACATCTTCTTATCCTCCCATACACCCCTATACCCACCCATCCATCCTCCCATCCATCTACCTATCTATCCTCCATCTACTCTTCCATTCCTCCATCCATTCATCCATCCATCCATCTCTTCATTCATTCATCCATCCATCCATCCATCTATCCATCCACCCATTCACTCATGCATCCTCCCATCCATCCACTCATGCATCCAACCATCCATTCATCCATCCATCCCTTCATTTGTTCATCCATTCATCTATCCATATATCTATTCATCTATGCATCTATCCATCCACCCACCCACTCATGCATCCAACCATCCATCCTCCCATCCATTCATCCATCTATCCATCAGTTTATTCACCCATTCATCCTATCCATTCACTCATGTATCTGTCTACCCTTCCACCCATCTGTCCACCTATCCATCAATTTATCCACCCATTCATCCCATCCACCCATCACCAAGTTCCAAACTATGTAAGGCAGCCTAGATCTTCCCAGAGACCATCACGGTGGTGAAAAGCATGGTTTCTGGAAGCAAGGGTGAGTTGTACAACCTTCCTGCACCTCAGTTTCTTCGTCTGGGAAAGGAAGTAACAGCAGGACCTGCCTCTTGGGGTTCTGGTGAGAACGGGTGAGCCCATCGATGTGATGGCCCTGCACAGAGCTGGGTCCAGGGCTGGTGTTCAGTGATGTAACCTGCAGTCAGTCAATGTGCACTGAGTGCGTCTCCCTCCCAGCTGTCCATACTGTGCTCTGTAAACACAGAGACATCTAATTGCTCTCCGAAACATGAGGGTTTTCTCTTGTTTAATAGCAGGAGGCTCTGGTGGAAAATCCCGGTTCAGATTTTAAAACACCACCGCCAATCCCAAGTGAGTTTTCAAGGCCGGTTCTGCTTCTCTCTGCAAGTGAAACCTATGGCAAGTCAGTGTTTCAGACCCGGCCAAAGCCTGGTTTTTCCATCTCTTTAACAGGGAGGTGCTGTTATCTACTTGACCCAACTCAGTGGGTTGTTTAGGATTCAATGAGTGACACATTTCATGACAAGGCTCCGCAAACTGTAAAGCTCTGTAAGCAGCTCAGGGCATGGGCCACCCACAGCCACACGGACAGGTACAGCCTCTTGGCCCTGCATACCCCTCCTTCCTGTGTGTGGACAAAGATGGGCTCATTTATGCACTAAACACACAAGCAGCACCTCCCGAGTCCCCAGAAGGGATGGTGAAACAAAGGGAGGATAATACAGTCCCGTGGAGCTCGGGTAGGTGCCTAACGCCATGACAGCTCAGGCAGAGGGCGGTCACCCCTCACAGCACCCCACACCGGTGACCCTGACTTCCGGTGAGTGTACTCCACACCCATAGATCTTCAGCTTTAAAGCAACAATGCCCAGAGGCAGGACATCCACCTGGGATCCTTGGGGGCCGGAGCAGCCTTTGCAGGAAGCATCTGGCTGTGGCCTCCTGTGCCCGTCGCAGCAATGTGTGTGCAGCACCCAGCACTCCTGGGCCGCCCCTGCCCATTGCTGGGAGCTTTTCTCCCACTGTGGTAAACTATACTTAACATAAGCGTTCGTTTTAATACTTTGAAGCTCAGAGCTCTGCGGCGTTAGTGTATTCACATTGTTGTGCAGACATCACCACCAGCCTCCTATGGAATTCTTTTTCCCAAAATAAAATTCTGTCCCCATTAAACACCAACTTCTCACTTCCCCTCCCGCCAGGCCCTGGCCACCACTGTTCCACTGCCCATTTCTGTGATTCTGACTGCGCTATGCTCACATAAATGGAACCTTATAATAATTGGCCTCTTGTGACCAGCTTACTTCACTTAGTATGATAATGTTCCGAAGCGTGTGTCGGAATCGCCTTCCTTTGTAAGTCTGAGTGGTTGCCATTCTGTGTAGAGGCGGCACTTTGCTTCTGCGCCTGTCTGCCTGTGGACACTGGATTGGTTGCAGCCATATTTTGGTGATGTGAACGGTGCTGCTGTGAGCGTGGGGTGGAGACCTCTCCGGGTCCTGCTTCCCGTTCCTTAGTATGTCCACTGAGAAGTTGAATTGCTGGACTCGGCAGTAACTCTAGGTTTAATTGTCTAAGGAACTCCAAGCTGTTTTCCACAGAAGCCTCACGGTTCCACATCCCCACCAGCAATGCGCAGGTGTCCTCTTTCTCCCAGTCCTTGCCAATACTTGTGAATGTCTGTTTTTTTATAATAGCCATCTTGCGGATTGTGAAATGGTGCTGGGGCTTTTTGCCAATATAACCAACCCAGTCACTGGCCCTGGGAGAACGATGACTTGGCTGCTGCAGGCAGTGTCCCCTCATCCATCCTGTGCCCAAAAGGGGCTGGCAGAGGGAGAGTCTTTTGCCTGCATTTTGAAGGCAGACCTTGAGGGTCTCAGCTGGCTCTTCTGTGTCCACCCCATGTTCTGTTTGGCTGCGGGCGTCCCCGTGGTCCCTTGAGAAGGACAGGGCACAAGTGAATGAGGGGTGGGCAGGGGCCCAGGGACCAGGCAGCAGAGGCAGGGCTGTCACCAGCAGAGAGGGCATCCCAGGGAAGCTGCTTGGGAATTCTGGGGGTTGGAGCAGGAGGAGGAGGATTCTCTGGGGACTGACCAGCTTTGCACACACTTGCCACCCACTTCTGCCTGAGCACTAGGGCTGCAGGCATGTCTTCCTGGTCCACGCCTGTCCCCAGGATCTCCCCACTGTGCTCCCAGAGCCTGCCCCCCTCCCCATGGCTGGTCCTGCTAGACTCCAGAGCAGGGGGCAGGACACAGGCCTCAAAGCTTTGGAAAGTGACTTAGAGGCAGTGGGGGCTTCCCGCACTCTTCCAAGGAGAGGCAGAGAACATTTTCCTGAGCCCCAGAAAGTGTGGCCATGACAGCAGCGGGCCTGAGTCCTCTCCAGCCCAAGGCAGGCAGGATGCCGGTGGCTGGGCCTACTGATGAATGCGGGGGGCTCCACACGAGTGATGAATGCGGGGGGCTCCACACGAGTGATGAATGCGGGGGGCTCCACACGAGTGATGAATGCGGGGGGCTCCACACGAGTGATGAATGCGGGGGGCTCCACACGAGTGATGAATGCGGGGGGCTCCACACGAGTGATGAATGCGGGGGGCTCCACATGTGTGGGGTCCACCGTGGGTCATTCTTGTGAGTTTTTTCCTCATCTCATTTCCAATACAGAAAGCTCGCCCTGCCCTTCCTTTGGCAACTGGGCTAATGGCCGTTGCCGAATTTTTTAGGCAGTTTACCCTCTGCGGATTGGCTTCTCTTTAAACTTCAGACCGTGAATCGCATAAGAAAAAGCGCTCCCAGAGCCTCTAAATGGAATGTGGCGACGGCAGAGCCCTTGTGAAAAGACAGAAAGTGGCTCCTGTTTAATCTGGGAGAGTTTGGCTCCAATCATTAAAAATGAAAGAGAGAAAAGAAGTTTCTTTTTAAGAGAGAGACCTGCTAGGGCTCTTGTTCCGTTAATAAGCCAAGTGATTTTTAAATGAGGATCTTTGCTTGAATAATTCGTTTTATCATTTACCAACTAAAATGGAACATCAATCTCTGTTCCCATCGCGGGGCCGTCCCGAGGGGCCTTGCTGCCTTTTGCTCGTCTCCGAGCCAGTGAGCACGGCCTTTTGTCCATCTTTGCGAGGCTCTGGCCGCTCTTCCACAGGGCTTTCAGCCCAGCTGTGGCTTCGGATGGAAGGCAGGAGATGAGGCCGCCAGTCCCACCCACTCCTCTTCTCCCAGCGCCTGGAGGCTCGGAGCTCCACGCCCTCCCTTGATGCCCTGGACTCCTGAGTTGCTCTGTCACTGAGAAGCACCGGGTACCTGAACCCCAGAGGGAAGCCCAGGAAGCCTCCGCAGGGACGGCAGAATGCCAGGCTTTGCAGGAAGATTCTACAGCTAAGCTGCATGGAGGGCAGCTAGCTGGGGGCTCACCCTCCCTGAGCTGCACCAGGGCCGGGCCACTCACCTCCCCTGACAGTCCCCTGCAAAGACTGCAGCAGCCTAGGCTAGAGGGCCTCTGCCAGTTCTGATCCACCCCTTGGCCTTCAGAGATCACCTGGACTCCAGTCCAGCAAAGGTTCCTGGGTCCATTCGGGGGAAGGCAGGGGAGCCTCGGTTTGGGGTTTTTGTTTGCTTTGCTTTGCTTTTTGCTTTTGTTTTTCTTCAAGTTCTGCTTTTTAACTTTTTATTTTGAAATATATAATCATGATTCACGGAGAGTTGCAAGGGTAGCATAGGAGTCCCAAGCACTCTCTTCCAGGAAAGGGGCACTAGGAAGCTAGTGAGGGGACGCGCGTGTGTGTCTGACTCTGCCTGGATTTGTTTAACCACGATCAGGCTGCACAGCTGCTCCCATGGCCAGAGAGACCTCCCCTATCCCTGCCCCGAGCTGAATCTGATTTGCTCAGTGCCCACCCTGGATCTCCTCTGAGGGGATCTATGAGGCTGAACCTCCCGGTGTGAACATTGGAGGCGCCCTTAAGAACTGCCTTGGTTACCTGCTTTTACCTGAGGCTGCAGCTCTTTCTCACCTCAATGTCTCAGCGCTTGGCAGTAACTCCAAGAAGCTGTCCTGTCACTGCCCTATGTCAGCTTTTCTGTGAATTTCACCTTCTTTTTTTTTCTCTTTTCTTTTTTATTTTTACTTCTACTTACTTTCTTCATGTCATACTCCCGTTCTCCCTTAACAAGCATCTAAACCGTATAAAATACTAGCTTTGTTCTCTTTCAGCATAAAGCATCTGTGACATGATAAGAAAAATGATATGAAAATGTGGCCAGGCATGGTGACTCACGCCTGTAATCCCAGCACTTTGGGAGGCCGAGGCGGGCGGATCACCTGAGGTCAGGAGTTTGACAGCCTGGCCAACATGGTGAAACCCCGGCTCTACTAAAAATAAAAAATTAGCCGGGCATGGTGGTGGGTGTCTGTAAGCCCAGCTACTCGGGAGGCTGAGGCAGGAGAATAGCTGGAAGGAACCCAGAACCAGGAGGCAGAGGCTGCAGCGAGCCAAGATTGTGCCACTGCACCCCAGCCTGGGCAACAAGAACAAAACTCCTTAAAAAGAGAGAGAGAGAGAGAGATTGAGGTCGGGGAGTGAGATCACAGACAAGACATGAGGCTAATTAGGAAGTTGAAAGACAGCCAAAAATATGAAAAAGAGCAGCGTCCACTATAGACAAGTGGAAGGGGCAATCGTTGAGGGAAGGCCCCACATGTAAGGTGCTGATCCATGGCTCTCCTGCCCCTCCACACTTTCTTCCTGATCTCATGGCACTCCTGAGTAAATACTTACCTCGATGAGTATTTCCTGCTCACCACTTTCTGAAAGTGATTGCTGAATGAATGAATCCTAAAGGAGAAATGAGATTGTGCTGTGACTTTCTAGGGAGAGTGTGTCCTGGCAAACAGGAACCCCTTGTGTTCTGTAGAATATCCTAATGGATTTGAATACAGCAAGGGTGTTAAAAGCATAGGAGAACTGCTGAGATATGAAAAGAAGAGCAGGAAGCATTTTGAAACTCTGGGGGACACTTTGGAAGGAAGTACGATGGATGGAGGAAAGCTGGGAGGGCAGACGGGTGACACGGAGACCAACAATGGGAAGGGGCCTGGTAGTTCCCAGGGGATTGGATGAAGAACCTGGTGAAATATAAAGATGGCTGTCATTCAGTTTGAGGCACAATGTGCACGTAAACCTTTCCTTCCTTCCTCTCTGCCCACATTGTGAGTTAAATCCTTTGAAAATGGGTTGGTTTCTGGTTTTACTTCGACATCTGGGTAGAGGCAGTGCAGAGCAGAGGTGCTCTACGGGAGATGGATGGATGACGGATGGCTTATGGGACAGAAGCAAAGGTGACCCTGAAAACTGAAGCACCCTGAAAATTCCCCAAGATCTCAGTGAGACTTCAGATTCTACACAGTGGGGGGTAGGGGATTAAATCCAGCTCAGGTTCCAGGAACACACGGAAGCTAGTAGTCACTCATGGTGTTGTCATAACAGAATGAACGACGCCATGTGGAGGGCAGCCAAGGCCACCTAGTCATGTTCATCAAATGTCAGTCCCTGTTATTACTGCTGGGAGAATGAATGAACATGTGCATAAGTGAATGACGGAGAGAAAGAAAGCGGCAGCATCCGCCAGTGTGCGGGATAAGCAACATCCCACAGTGTCTGGTGACGGTTCTGAGGTGTGTGCAAGGTGGTGAATTGAAAATGTAGCACAGCATGGATGTGTCGTGTAGGACCTGCCCCTACTTCAGTGGTGGTAATTTGTGCAATTATAGTCCGTGCTGTTACATGCCCACCATTTATATGGAGCTTTCCAGGGCATTCTCTGCAATGGTCCTCTTTTGGGGGTGGGGCAAACGTCAGACTGGCAGACGCTGACTCCCTCTGCCAGCAGGGCAGCTCAGCGTGGCCAGTGCCATTGAAATAGTTGATTTCTTGCTTCGATTGTGTTAGATGGCTGCTCTATCATTTCCTTGGTATGCATGCTAATGTTCAATGCTTACAGTTCCTAGCCTGAAAGAAAATCATTTACAATATTAATTTCTACACACGACCTCTTGAAAGACATGATGAAAGCCTTGCCTAAGAGGTCATCTTGATGAGAGCTGGAGTGTAACATGACTGTGGGGTGGAAGGGATACATCACGGCAGTGCTTGCCTGCACACAAGCCCTGACTGCACGGTCTTAAAGAGAAAGGCTGTTTCCCTAGCCTGGGTCTCCTCTGGCTGTTTATATTCTTAACGCGGTGCAGAAGGCTCGAGCTTTGTGGGAACTCTTGGATCTGTGAACAGCATCTTTATTTCTTGGTGGGCTTTAGGTCAGCTGGCCAATTATTTTATGCCCTTTTTATATTGAGAATACCATCATGAACAGAAAATTATCTGGTTATCTGACAATGAAAATGCCCGTCTTTGTCATCTTGGAGCCGATGTGTCAGATGCTGAACCCAAACCCAGCTCTGCTTCGTCATAATTGCCTTCTGTTCAGTTTTGAAGTAATTACTTTCTTATAGGAGTTTTGTTGTTTTATCATAGTGGATAGTTCACTTGGGAGAACTGATGGGAAAAAGAAAGCCATAGATCTGGCTTCCCCATGAGGCTCCGCAGCTTCTGATGGTTAGTGGTAGATTTTGATATAAAATCCCAGAGAAAATAGCAAGATCTCTAACTGGAGGAAGGCGTGCACTCAAAGTCGTTGACTCTTCCTGGTCTTTGTGAATTATCAGCAGGGAAACCCAGGCCAGCCTTGCTGCCCCGGGAGACTGGAAGCCAGCTCAGAGCGCCTGCAGCAGCAACCTCACGAGCCTCGGCGGCCTGGCTCTCCGCGGACACAGGGGCCTCACGCCATCCAGGTTGCATGAGGGCCCCAGCTTCAGAGCTGAATGTGCACGTGCATAAATGCAAATCTGACTCAGAAGACAAGCATGCAAGTAGACACATTTTCCGAGCGTAGACCAACCACCCAGCCCTGTGCTGGCTTCTGGGGCCCATGAGGGGGCTGCCGCTGTTACGGGGGATTGGAGGAGAATTTAGAGAAGGGGAGGAGCTGTTGTCATGCGAGGGGGATACCGCCGCCATGACGAGACAGGTGAAAATAAATCTGTAGTTTGGAGTCCAGGTCACACCTCTCAAGGAGGAGAAGAGGATGCTTTGAGATGGATTGGAGATGGATCTTTAAGAGCCGGCAGGAATTTGCTGGTGGAGAATTTACAGAGCAGCCTTGAATCCATACGTGATTTTCCTACTGATAGAAAATTCTGCTTTCATCACCCAGCAAACTCAGCGGAGATTCATTAAACATGAGACACTGATTAATGTCTGAAGGGTAGCGTGAGTGTGGGCTACGCTGTTGGTCTGTCTTTGGGCGATTCTTGGTTCCGTTTCTGCTAATAACTCCTTAATACTGCGAGTTCCAGCTCCGAGATGGGGGAAGCGAGTGGCGCCGGGCAAGGCGGCTGGGCTTGCTCTGGGAACGCCCAGCCTGCATTCTGGAGGGCGGTGGATGGTGGCCACATTGGCTGCACGTGGCCAGGCAGGTGGGTGCTGGAGGCCCAGGTGGGTCCTTGGGATGTGCACCTCCGTGTTTCCCCCAGCCCTGTGCTGCCCTCTCGGCTGCAGGTGCTGGGCAGGGTGGGGCACAGGAAGGCGGCAGGATGGAAAAGGACCCTGGAGAGGGAGAAGGCAGCCTGGCGCAGGGTCCGGGGAGAGGATGGCCTCGCTGCAGCCATGTGCCAGTGATTTGGAGGAGTTTTCAGCCCTTTCCCCGTTTCATGATTGATGTCTGCTCAGAGGCTTCTAGAAGGTTGGCCATTTTCATCCACTCAGCACAGAGGATCCGAGGGAGCTCAGCAGGGTGGGCCACCCCTCCAGCTCCCCACAGCCCACCGGCTCCTTCTCTCAGTTGTTCATGCAAACCGGGCCTTCTCCTCTCCTCCCAACCCCCTGCTACCCCAGAGCCCTAAAGGGATCATCAGACTTTGCCACCCTCAGTTCATTCTGGCTCAGATACGTCCTTCACATCACCACCCTTGGTTTAGCCGATGTTTCCAGCTGCCTAGCAGGTATCCAGAAAGCTGTGACCCCACCACACCTGCAGCTTGGGATCAGATGGGACCACCTGACCCACCGGGTGCTGTCGCACCCAGGACCATGTGATATTTAGCAGCCCCTGAAATGTTTTCTTTTAAAAATCAGAAAGAAAAAATGAGTATGGTCTAGCCCAGATTGTAGTCATTCTTTTTACCAATACAGCCATGAACGAAATTTACTTCTTAATTTTATTGTTCTAGAGGAAGGGGCCACCAAGGCAAAAGTGCTTGAGGCCCACAGAAGTCCTAGGGCGGCCTGGGGTGTGGAATGGGGAACCAGCAGGTAGATGGCAGAGAGGTCTACACTACAGAAGGAAGACTTACCAGGCTGGGCAGGAGGTGTGGGCAGGACAGAAGGCTTGACAGGGAGGGTTGTGGAAGGTAATCAAAGATGAGAACAGAGAGGTGGCCAGAGCCAGGTTATGTCTGTGGCGAGAACTTGGGGTTTTACTTGGAGCACAGCAGGATCTGGTGGGCAGTTTGAAGCACAGGCAGACACAAACCGCATGATCCTTAAGAATCCCCCAATGAAGACAGAAATAAAAGTCCTCTTGCTTTTGTTTCCTATTGTGCTGTAACAAATTACCACAGCTGACTGCCGCACAGTCCTGTAGGTCAGAAGTCTTACAGGGCTATAATCCAGGTGTCTGCAGGGCTGGTTCCTTGTTGAGGTTCCAGCGGAGAAACCACTTCCTTGCCTTTTCATTTCTGGAGGCTGCCTGCATTCCTCAGCTCATGGCCCCTTCCCGCGTCTGTGAAGTCAGCAAATGTATCATTTAGACCTCTGCTTCCATCCTCACATCTCCTACTCTGATTTTCCTGCCTCCTTTCCCTTTTAAGGATCCCTGTGATTACTTTTAGGACTGACTTGGATAATACAAGACGATGTCCTCTTCTCAAGATCCCTAACTCAATCACATGTACCAAGTCCTAGTTGCCATGTGTCTTAGTCCATTTTCAGTTGCTACAACTGAATAGCGGAGACTGGGAAATTTATAAAGAAAATGAATGTCTTTCTTTTAGTTCTGGAGGCTGTGAAGTCCAAGACTGGGCAGATGCATCTGGCCAGCATCAGGTCAGGGCCATGCACTGTGTCATAACATGACAGAAAGCATCACAGGGAGGGGTGTAGAGATGGCCAGACTGGCTTTGATAACAGGCCCACTTTCGTGATAACGACCCCACCCCTGTGACAACCCATTAGTCTCTTAATCCACGAACGGCTCTGCCCTCATGACTCAGCTACCTCTTAAAGGCCCCACCTGTCAGTACCATTACATTGGGAACTGAGTTTCAATCTGAGTCCCAGAGGGGACAGACATTGAAACCATAGCACCATGGAAGGTCACAAATTCACAGGTTCTGGGGATTAGGGCAAGGCCACTGGAGAAACCATTATTCTGCCCACCACACCTCTGGAGAGAGGGAAACATGTGCACTAATGCCCTGAGTGTGTCAGGGGACCGAGAGGTGCATGTCCCATCTCTCCTTCACCCGTGTGTCCTAGGAGAGAGGGAAACGTGTGCACTAACGCCCTGAGTGTGTCAGGGGACCGAGAGGTGCATGTCCCATCTCTCCTTCACCCGTGTCCTAGGAGAGAGGGAAACACTAACGCCCTGTCCCATCTCCCATCTCTTCACCCGTGTGTCCTAGGAGAGAGGGAAACGTGTGCACTAACGCCCTGAGTGTTTCAGGGGACCGAGAGGTGCATGTCCCATCTCTCCTTCACCCGTGTGTCCTAGGAGAGAGGGAAACGTGTGCACTAATGCCCTGAGTGTTTCAGGGGACCGAGAGGTGCATGTCCCACCTCTCCTTCACCCGTGTGTCCTAGGAGAGAGGGAAACGTGTGCACTAATGCCCTGAGTGTGTCAGGGGACCGAGAGGTGCATGTCCCACCTCTCCTTCACCCGTGTGTCCTAGGAGAGAGGGAAACGTGTGCACTAACGCCCTGAGTGTGTCAGGGGACCGAGAGGTGCATGTCCCACCTCTCCTTCACCCGTGTGTCCTAGGAGAGAGGGAAACGTGTGCACTAACGCCCTGAGTGTGTCAGGGGACCGAGAGGTGCATGTCCCATCTCTCCTTCACCCGTGTGTCCTAGGAGAGAGGGAAACGTGTGCACTAATGCCCTGAGTGTGTCAGGGGACCGAGAGGTGCATGTCCCACCTCTCCTTCACCCATGTGTCCTAGGAGAGAGGGAAACTTGTACACTAATGCCCTGAGTGTGTCAGGGGACCGAGAGGTGCATGTCCCATCTCTCCTTCACCCGTGTGTCCTAGGAGAGAGGGAAACTTGTACACTAACGCCCTGAGTGTGTCAGGGGACCGAGAGGTGCATGTCCCATCTCTCCTTCACCCGTGTGTCCTAGGAGAGAGGGAAACGTGTGCACTAACGCCCTGAGTGTGTCAGGGGACCGAGAGGTGCATGTCCCATCTCTCCTTCACCCGTGTGTCCTAGGAGAGAGGGAAACGTGTGCACTAATGCCCTGAGTGTGTCAGGGGACCGAGAGGTGCATGTCCCACCTCTCTTTCACCCGTGTGTCCTAGGAGAGAGGGAAACGTGTGCACTAACGCCCTGAGTGTGTCAGGGGACCGAGAGGTGCATGTCCCATCTCTCCTTCACCCATGTGTCCTAGGAGAGAGAGAAACGTGTGCACTAATGCCCTGAGTGTGTCCCGGGACCAAAAAGTACATGTCCCACCTCTCCTTCACCCGTGTGTCCTATGTGTATTGAAGAACACAGCATTTAGTGTAATCGTACTGGGCTTCCTCCTGAGACCTCAGGACTCCACCAGCTCAGAAACTGTTTTCTGTGGCTGTCATTGGCCGTGGTAGCTCTTCTTTGATCAGCAATGCTGTACACAGCCAGCTGCTGCTACACCAGATCCTCACGGTTTTCTGTTCCATGTTCTTTAACTTCGGACCCGCCCTTTCCTGAATCCATCTGAGTTCCCCTCGTCATGTGTGCTTTGGCACTGGGGCATCCCCAGTAGGCGGAGCCCCTGCTACGTTAGTCCAGAAAAAAACAAATGATTCCAACACTAGTTAAAGAAGGCAAGGAAGACTTTCTGGGAGAATTTTGCAGTAGAAGGGAGTGGTGGAATTCAACTCCGAATACAGCAAAGACAGCTGAGGATTCGCAGCCAATGAGCAGAGTGAGGGGTCAGGGGATGGAAAATCACAGAGAGGAACGGGATTGGATAGTAACATTGGGGATTCCTGCTAAAGGCAGGCCAAGGAGTTAGAAAGGGTGGGGAATGGGGAAGTTAATCCAATATCAAGGGTGTGGAGGAGAGTCTCAGTGAATGAGCTGAGCTTTGCCAAAACCAGGCTTGGCAGGCCAAGGTCAGGGCCCCGTCCAGAAGAGGGCCCAGAGGAGACTGAGTGAAGTTCTTTCAAGAAGGGAGGCCACGTCACAGGCGCGTATTAATCACTGGAGCACCCCTGAGGATGGACAGGATCAGCACCTCCTCACAGATGCACAGGGCTGTGCAGAGCCCTTCGAGGAGAGGGAGCAGAGGCTCAAAGCCAAGCCCCCGTGAACCGACCTAGTACCTTCGACAGCTCTGCCATCCTGCCTCGGCCTCTCCCTGCACCCCTCAAGTCCTGGTCCCAGATACTTGCAATAAAGGAGCCACAGAGTCCCCGCTTTGCATGGCATGAGCGGCCTTTCCAGAAAAGGGAGCTGCCAGGATGAGATGATCACCAGCCAGAGAAGCAGCACAAGGTCAGGGAGCAGGCTCAGGAGGGGCGGGCTCCCCAGGCCCCGCCCGCTGCCTCCACATCCCAGCAAAGCCAGGACCACAGGGGCTTCTTCAACAACATCGACAAGGTGTCGGTGTGGTGCGGCTCTGCCCACCGCTCTGGCTTCGTGGAGTTCTGGAATATTTGTGCGTGGGAAGGGGCAGCCCACCGTCAGCCAGGAACAGCGGTCCACAAGCTAATGTGGAAACCTCCTCTTCGGCCTGTCCAGGCTCCAGAAAACAGGTGCCGTGAGCTGGATCCAAAACAGAGAAGCATTTCGGGAGGAGTCGCTGAGTCCTGCGGCCTAAGGAAGGGAACCCGCCCGCCAACTCCAGACCGGCCTCTTGGCTTGGCCAGGGGCGCCGGCTCTCTGTGTGCTCACATGGCAGGCTAGCGCCCTGGAGTCTCTTCTTACAAGGTCACTCATCACAAAGGCGCCACCCTATTGCCTCAGTTAACCTCAAATACTTCCTTGGAGGCCCCATCTCCAAATTCAACCCATTCAAATTAGTTACTAGGTTTCCCAATGCATTCTTTCCCCGCGTTGCCAACAATTTCCATTGTCATGTGCTTGTAACTCTTGATTCCATCTGCCTTTTGGAACAGTGGATAAGAGGACAGTCAGCCAAGTCTGGAATTCCAGCTTTGCCCTGCGTGGCTGTCTGTGTTACCTAGGGCCTATTACTTAACCTTTTTGAGCAGCAAGTTCATAGTTAAAAAGTGATTGGTGGCCAGGTGCAGCTGCTCACACCTGTAATCCCAGCACTCTGGGAGGCAGAGGTGGGAGGATTGCTTGAGCCCAGGAGTTTGAGACCAGCTGAGGCAACACAGTAAGACTTCATCTCTACAAAAATGTTTTTTTAAAAAGTTATCCAGGTATGGCTGCAGCACACCTGTGGTCCCAGCTACTCAGGAGGCTGAGGTAGGAGGACAGCTTGAACCCGAGGTCAAGGATGCAGTGAGCTGTGGTCACATCACTGCACCACAGCCTGGATGACAGAGTGTGACCTTGTCTCAAAAAAAAAAAAAAAAAAAAAAAATTAACTGCGAACATTTCCTGGTGTTTCTGCAGCGCAGGGAACCATGCAGAGAGCTGCACACCCACTCTATTTCACCGCCGTTCAACCACCCAGAACCACAGGGTGCTGTGGTTATCACCTGCACACATAGAGGGGGAAACTGAGTCACAGAGCAATGAGGTAGCTTGCCCAAGATCACACAGCCTGCAAGAGATGGAGCCATGACTCAACCCCAGGTCATCTGACCCCAGAGTTAGTCCTGCCCCTCCTGTAAGGTGGAGGGAAAGAGCATCTTCCTCCTGAGGGTGGTGGGTACGAGGACAGACAGCCGGTCTGGATTCCAGCTCTGCGGTGCACGTGTCTGAGACCCACAGGCAATATTGTGTGTACGGGGCCCAGCCCAGCCCCAGCATGCAGTGAGCCTGGGAGGAATATTCTAAATATTCTAACCGTCTGTGAGGTCACTCACAGCCCAGGTCATCGTTTCCACGGGGCTTGGAATCGTACCCCTTTCAGCTCAGAGGGCCGAGCATGCAGTGTGATCCCCGTGGTGGGAAGTCAGCTCATTAAAGAACTCAGCACCTAGAGCAGGGGCCTCTTCACCCTGCCTGGATGTCCGTTCAGGAACTCGGCTGAAATTTAAACCTCCTGGCACTCGGGTCCCCAGGCCTTCACACACTGGGCCATCTTCCGTGAGTGTTTATTCAGCCTGCACCTGCTCAGCGTCCCTGCTCAGAACTCTGGTCAGGCATGTTCCTGCCACCTGACAGCCACCCTTCTGAAGGGACCCACACAGAGGACCAGGGCATAGTGATCATCAGCCGTGGGCATGGGCGTCAGACACACCTGGGCTCACCCTGGCTCTGCCACCTTCTACCTGTGTGACCCTGGGCCAGCCGTTCACCCACTCTAAGCCTCAGCTCATTGTCAAGTAGAGAGAACGGGGTTGATGTGGAGGATCCCTGGAGGGACGAAGGTAAAGAGGGACCATGCCCTGGGGCTCTGACAGCTTCCTTCCTGCAGGCGGGTGAGGGCTACAGACATAGATCATAGAACCGGAGCTTCACCCCAGCTGCTTGCCTGCCTCCCTGAGTCCCAGACACGTCAGCCTCCCGTTCACGAAGGCCAACAGCACTAAAAATTCTGCAGATACGCTTCAAGGAAGGGCTATGAATTAAATAACCACAGGAAAGCTTTTGCTAAGGAGTTAAGGCTCAATCCAGCCTTAAACATTTTGTGAGAACATTTTCTGATTCCGGTGTACTGGAATACTGAACTTCCATGTTGGTGCAAAACTGCAGGTGTGGTTAAAACACAGCGTCTGTGACTCGGGAAGATGGGAAAATGAAGGCCCCGGGGAGCGGGCTCTCGAGCGTTTGCCTAGTGAGTTCACTTCAGCGGTGTTTGTTGTTCTTGACAGTTATGCAACATGGAGCACAGGATGCTTGGAGGGAGAGTGGGTGACACCCACCCAGCCTGTCCTCTCCATCCACCCGAATGTTTAGGGAAGGAGATGCTTCATCCAGCCAGTGTAGCGCCAGGCACATGTTCCCAAGGTTCCCAAGCAGCTCAGCCTTGGGTAGGATCAGGGTCTCGTGGCCCAGGTGAGTGGATCCAGAGCCACCAAAGTCCCTTGCAAACACCCGTCCCTGCGGTGGCACCTGGCTGTCTGCCTGGAGGCATCTCCCTCACCCTTTGCCGTAGTACAGCTTGTCCTAGCAGAAGTCCAAAAACGTGATTCACATAGAATTGTAAAAAGCCAAAGCGGTGATTTGCAGAAGTAAAATGAAATTGTCAGATGCCAGAAACACGTGTTTTATGTCTTTGTGTCTCAAAATGATAGTCAAAGCATCTGATAGGAAAAGCATATCAGCATACACACACACATACTCTCTCTCTCTCTCCCTGTCTCTCTCTCTCTCTCTCTCTCTCTCTCTCTCTCCCCCCCCCCTCTCTCCTCACAAGGTGTCAAGGGGCTCTAGGTACAGGGAGGGGGAAGATCCTCCCCACCAGGCTGATCCCCATCTGGGAGGCTTCAGCTGGTTTTCCAACTGTGGGGGAAGAGCTGGGCTGGTGTTCTATCTGTGGGGTGCTTGCTCTGTAGGTACCATGGGGAGTTGGTCATAGGTCCTGACCCATCTATTGCCCCTGGATGGGTGTTTGCTTAGGACAGCACAGCAATGTGGCAGACCTGGAGGGAGAACAGCCCCCAGTGGACAGTTAAACAGCAGCCATTATCAGAAGTGCAAACCAAGACTGGCAGTCTCAGGCCACACTGGTCATGAGCACACCCCTGCAGGGGCTGTGGCCTGCCGAGTGCGTGGGGGAGGGACACAGATTGGCCAGCAGGAACCCTGACTGCTGGGTGCCAGGTCAGAAGAGGAGAGGCTTCCCAACTAGGAGCATGACTCACTGCAGTGGCCTCCAGCCACCTCTGACTCTTCCCTTGCGTCCCATTGCCCTCAGAGGAGCGCAGGTGCAGAAGGCACCGGCCACACCACACCATTGACTGAGTGTCGCAGGGAACAGAAAAGGAAGATGGAGACTTGTGCAAGATGCTAATTCATCGTCTGGGTCTTTCTGATGGAATGTGGGAATAGGAGGCAGGGAGAAGTTCGGGGCTTTCAGGAGGGAGGAAGGAGAAGGGTCAGCCCGGGTTGGAGAGGCACCGGCGGCTGGTGATTTTCAGAGCCTGCTCCTGTTGTGCTTGCATTATGTATAAGGGCTCACTCCTCTGTGCAGACAGGATTTCTTACTTAACCTCCAAGGGCCGGCAGCGTGATGTGGAGAAGGCACACGGACCTCGGGTCTGACCGAACTGGAGGCACACCCAGGTCTGCGGCTCCTCACAGGGCCAGCTCTGCCGAGCCCCACTTTGTCATCTAGACAGTATGGGGTGGGGATTTGGAAGTGAATGCTATGATGAGCTTGCTCTTGCCCTTCCTTTTCCCAGTTCCCGTGTTGGAGCGTCTCTCATCATTCCTTTACCATCAGAACTACCACAGGGGTGAATGGCGAGAAGAGCTGTTGGCTGCAGTATGTAAAGGCAGCTTTTTGAGGCGCGCTTCCAGGGTTCATGTTGAGCCAAGTCAAACCACCACTCTGGGTTGCAGTATTTGCATGTGTCAGGGGCTAGCAATGGCCACACCTCTCCCAGCGTGGTAATGAAAACCAAGTCTGTTAACATGCAAAGTGCTTAGAAGGGCGTCTGGCACCGCGATTGCTGGCTCTGGGTTTGCAGAAATCCTACTTTTACGGGAAGGAGTTTGCCCTGGAGTCTGTATCCTCTCTGCCTTTAGCATGAGCTGATAACAGCAATGGTCACATATCTGACTAATTCCAGCCCTGTTCAACCTCACCTGCACACGTGTGTCTGCCAGTGGGCTCTTCCCCCTTCTGTGGCTGCCAGATTCTGACCACACCAAGGGCAGAGGCCCCACAGAGCCCCCCGAGCATGCACACTCATCTTTTGCATTACACACCCATCTTCTGGCCAGAGCCCAGGGTCCAGAGGAACACGTCTGGCAGAGAGGTCAAAGAGGTGCCCTGGGCTCCGCTGCCTGGGGCCGTGTAGGCCAGGCGTGTGGCTTAGATCTTCCTCTAAACCCTTTGCACTTTCTTCCTCACTTCTTTTTAAACCATCTTCCCGTGCACACTACTCCACCGAATTCATTTTTGAAATTCTGGAAGTTGTACATCCAGGTCACCACTTATCAGTTGTCAGGAAACTCTTCTTCAAAAGTGAAAACCTGACATCTCTGCAGTGGAGACAGAGAATCAAGGAGCCTGGCACTGGTGACGATGCATCGCTTCCTGCAGGAAGAGACTTGTAGGCTTGACTCCTGCCGGGAGCGAGTGCAGCTGATCGGGGGCTCGGTATCGACTTTGGAAGACTGGATATTTGGAAACCGTAGAGCAGCTTGCAGGAAGCGTTTGTGTTTGTGATTAGCTTTGCAAGAAGAGCACGGCAGGCCGTGAGCAGGTCTGTGATCTCCTACTCCCAGGACGGTCCCGTGGCCCTGGACTCACTCGTTATTTCCAGGTCTGTGACACCTGAGAGAAGGAAGACTGAGGCAGGACCTTTGTTAGCCTGTGTCTGACCTCCAGCACGCAGAGCTATGGCCCGGCTCCAGGCATTGTTGCCTGGGATCTGACAGTGTGAAACTCACCGCAGAGGATGCTGGGCCTCCTGCCTGTGCCGGAGCCCTGAGTCACCCCAGGTTGTGCCAGCAGCTCCATTCTCCTGGGCACATTTCCTAACTGGGCAGTCACTGGCTATCCCAATCTTTCCTGCCTCTCCTTCTTGCCTCTTTCACTGTATTATCCTCCATGCCGCTGCCCGGCCAATCAGTATTTGTATACCAAAAATTAGATCATGTGACTGCTTGGCTCCAAATCCATCAATGGCTCCGTATCCCATTTGGAGTAAAATCAGAAGAATCTCTTCTACATGCCCCCCCCGCTCTGGCCGCCGCTGACGTCATTTACTGTTCAAGATTCTAGCTACGTGAAAACAGGGTCTGTGTTTCGTTCACCAGTGACTGCTTAATGCTGCCTTGTACAGAGACAGCAATCCGTATATACTTACTTGTGGAATAAATGCCATGTTTGTCTTCTCTAATGGGCTGTATGTTTCTATAAGTTCATATGCATAAGACATATGTACTGCGTATCTGGAAGTGTGGATAAATGCTGGCTGATACTGTCCTTAACCAGTGTATCTTCATATTAGCCAGGCAGCTTTTCTATTAAACATGTTTTCCCTCTTACTAAGCATCTACTGTACGTCAGGCCATGTGCAAAGCCAGGAGGACATAGCTTGGCATGAGGCAAGTAGCTTCTCCACCTTTAGAAAAACTATATCTTAGATTCGACATAGATGATCACCCATATACTGCGTTTATATTGTATTTTAAAAGGTTTATTTCTATACTTAGAGGTAATAATAATTACAGGTCTTCAGTGCTGCTAATTCAGAAATAAGTAGTATTTTGTTAGTTTTTCCAAGAGCTAACAATTAGCTCTGTGTCTTGCTGGTGTGAGATGTATTTCGTGTAGACATTAGCAGGGGTTTTAATCAACACTTCCATACACAGATTATCTATATAATTATGATCTTCGGTGGCCCCAGGGCTAACATTGAACCTTTACTGAAGCTGGTTTTAACCTGTGGTGTGCAGCACGGAGGGCGCTGATGTGCTTGTGTGAATGAGTTCACATCGTGCTTGGCCGTTGCAGTGAGTTCTGATTCCAAGGTCTCAACACTCTGGGAAGGACAAGGGCCCTATCTATGGCATTTCCCAAACTAGGGATATTGAGTCTTGCTCAGGTCACCCAAAGGCATGTATCCCAGCCCCGAGTCAAGCGTACAGGGGCCTCCTGGGAGCACACCTGTGCCTGTCGCGGCACTCTCTTCCTTCTGCCACTTTCCCACCCCTTATGACCGGCAGCTTGTTTCACTGGGGTCCTAGGTGCGGTCAGCCCCCACCTGGAGGCCACGTGGCACCCTGAGCAGCATGTGGTTTGGACTCATGCCTACACCAGAGCTCTGGCTTCACCATTTAGTTGCCCTGTGACCTCAGGCAGGCGGCCACACCTCGCAGGTGGCCATCGGGGGCCATCTGGTCAGCCTTGCTGCAGGGGGCTCACACCAACCTCCTCTCCTCCAAATTTAAGAATTCCCAATTATTTTTTAACTATACTCATTTATTTTCTAGTGATTTCATGGTTTTAGTATGTTTCTCAGGATTCTCTGTCTTAATGTTAAATTGTTTAAAAAATGGCGTTCATTTTCAGTCGTCCTGTCTTTGAGGCTGAGGGTGGGAAGCCATCGGGGCTGGGCGTGCCGGGCAGGGGCCCCAGCTCCGGGATGGAAGGCAGGGCCTGCGATGGTCCTGCTACTGAGGCGATAGAAACTCAGAGGGGAGAGGAGAGTCCTGCAGGAGGGGGCGATGGACCCACTGGGTGGTGAAGAACAATTTCTCTTCCACTCATTTATTTAGAAGATGTCGCCGGGCGCGGTGGCTCAAGCCTGTAATCCCAGCACTTTGGGAGGCCGAGATGGGTGGATCACGAGGTCAGGAGATCAAGACCATCCTGGCTAACACGATGAAACCCCGTCTCTACTAAAAAATACAAAAAACTAGCCAGGCGAGGTGGCGGGCGCCTGTAGTCCCAGCTACTTGGGAGGCTGAGGCAGGAGAATGGCATAAACCCGGGAGGCGGAGCTTGCAGTGAGCCGAGATCCGGCCACTGCACTCCAGCGTGGGCGACAGAGCCAGACTCTGTCTCAAAAAAAAAAAAAAAAAAAAAAAAAATGTCCTTGGCCAGGACGGCAGCCTGTGTCCCAGGGAGGAGGAAGAGTGAGTCGGGTGCCGTGGGGTCTGCACACATGCCAGTGGTTTTAATGTCACCGTCTCTTTATTAAAGTACATAATATATACTCACGATAGGAAAAGCTGAAAATACTGGAAAGAAAATAAAAATCCTACAGAACCCTAGTAACCACGTGAAACTATGGTGACACATTCGAACCCTTCCTTCCAGCCTCTTACTGCTTTGTATACGTAGCTGTGTATGTGGGTTCACTTATTCCAGTGGGATCATACATACGAAACAGCACGAGGCTTGGTCGCTTAGCAATAACCATGCACACCTGTCTGTTTTGTACATTCACATCACCATTTTAAATGACCGAATTCACTATTACGAGATAACTGTAGTCTATTTAAGCGTCCTTTATGACGACTGACCGAGTTATCTCTAATTTTTCAAGTTCATAAATAATGTGGGGATGAACATCCTGAATCTTTTTGCATTTGTCTATTATTTCCTTAGATACATTCTTAAAACTAGGAGTCCAAGGTCACGATGCCTGGACATTAATAATGCTTCTAATAAATACTTCCATATCATCTTTAGAAAAACCCAGTTCCATACATCCCCACCATTGGCATTAGAGAAAAGCCACTCAAATTCATGGAATCTTGAATTTGAATTTTTCCTGGATAGAGCCCCAAAGGTCATACTTAGGAATTAATTCCTGGGGTGATTTTTTTTCAAATAAAAAAAAAATTTCATTTCCCATAATGCCAAGAAAAATCAAGAATTTTAAAGAAACTTTAATTGTTGATCAGTTGTGTATTTACATTGTATGAGAAGCACTATAATCTTCAAAACACAGTCATATGTAAGATTCTTTAACCTTTTAATCTGGTTCTTTTGTAATTTATTCCACAGTTTTATTTATTAGATGTCTCTTAGTCCATTTCTGAGGTTCGCTTGGCATCAAAAACAACTTACTAAAAGTGTTTACAAAGGAAAGCAAAATGACATAAAATGGTTATGAAATTAACTTAAAGCAGGATATGAATTCTGTAGGGAGTGTGGTCTCACCAATGTCAGCTTTGCCCAGGATGGCCAGCGCCAGTGGCTGTGAAACCAGCGGGCAGAGCTCTCCACGCACCAGCACAGACTGGGCGCCACGCTACAGCCCGGGAAGGGGTTGTGCAGAGCCAGCTGCTCCTCGGAGACGGGCAGACCCAGCCCCACTCTGGACAGGGACGCTGGGGCCTGAGCCAGCCCCACTCTGGACAGGGACACAGGGGCCTGAGCCTGTGGAAATGCATCTGCAGAGTCCCCAGTGCTGGCTGCTGTGGGGAGGAGGCAGCGCTGGGTCCCAGGGAGGGATTTCAATGTCTTCGTCAGAGTCAACTTTTGCTTGTTATCTTGACAAGGATATTACATTTGTAACTATGTTAATAGCATGCGTATGTGTGGTAGGTACACACACGTACTTATGTATGCAGGCATATATGTGTACATGTCTGCTTATGTGTATTTCACATGGGAAAATGGCCGGGCACACACCTGAAAATATTCACCAAGGGTCCTTCTCAGGGGTGGGGTTGTGAGTGTAATTTTTGTGCTTTAAAGTTGTATGTGCCCTGTAGTTTCCAGTGGATGACATATTACTTCATTAACACAAAGAAAGTATGTAAATATCATTTTTTACAGTATGCACTGACACACACACTTACACACACACACACTACACAGAATGCTCATTTCAGCCTTTTGGAGAGTGACAAGGCAAGTGGGATCCAGTTAAAAGAAACAGCCATCGTTCCAGGCACGGCTGTCCCAGGACAAGGGGCTTCTTTGACCACTGCCGTGTCCTCCTGTCTCTCTGGGATGAGATTCCACTTTCTAGCTGGGCTCTAGCTTCAGGAAGGGGAAGCAGACGGCAGCGTCCACTGGCCAGGAAGCTCCACCAGCCGAGAAGCTCTGCTGGCTTTTGTTGTTAGGTGGTCGGTGTGCTCCGTGAGTTGGTCAGCTCTGAAAGCAGACTCCATGGTCATTCATTCATTCATGGGCCAGGCCCTGTTCTGTCCTGGGTATGGGGACGCTGCAGGGTCAGCCAGCACAAGTCCCTGCCCTCAGGGACCAGGTTGTCCCATCACCTGCAGGGTCACCTGGGTCACCTGCATGCAGTCGGTAAATGGCACAGCCCAGGCAAAGTGTGTGGCTGCTAGATAGCAGCCGAGCTCCAAGGCTGCATGTGCCTGGAGAGGACATGGTTCTGAACATCACCCTGTTGTGTGAGTGTGAGAGGCTCGAGGGTGACAGCTTCAGATATAGTGAACAGTCCTGAAAGTATACAGACCACATGAAACCACATCACCCTAGAGAAGTGAGAGGGGCTGGTGGAGCTGAGCCCTGCTTTGGTGGAAAGTGTGGATGACGTGAAGGTGGTTGAAGACTGGCTGGAGACGAACTGCCCACCATGCTCTCTGATGTGCTCTTGGTTGGGATCCGTAGCAGGGTTTGCACTTTTAGTTAGGGCGTTGCTTGGGAATGCATGCTGGGGTGGGCAGGTGGGTACTGGGGTGGACAGGTGCGTGCTGGGATGGGCAGGTGCATGGCTGGGGTGGACAGGTGTGTGCTGGGGTGGGCAGGTTCGTGCTGGGATGGACAGGTGCATGGCCAATGTGGGCAGGTGTGTGGCTGTTGTGGGGTGCAGCCTCCCCCGGCTAAGGCATGGGTCTGTGTGCATCATCAGGCTTCTCTAGCCACGGTCATAGGGGCTTCTGGGCTCCACAGCCACTCTCCTGGGTGGGTAGATGTGCTTCGCTGTGTCTAACCAGGTCACCTGCCATTCTGCATTGAAGTGAACCTCAGAAAATCTCTCCTCCACAATCATCCCCTGCATTCATGAATAGTAGGTGATGCCAAAGGCGGGGGTCCATTCATCCAGGAAACCCTCTGTGTGGCTGCAGGCAAGTCCTGTGCCCACCCTGTGCCTCAGCTGTGAAAGGACAGAACCAGCCCAGGTCTCGGGCTATGTGCAGAGGCTTGGGACACAGGTGCATATGGAGGCTAGCAGCCTTCACAACCATCAGTGTTCCATGTTGCCACTGCCCAGAAACGCCCACCTGGGATGCACTGGACGTGCCTCAAAGCAGTTGAGTCCAGCTGAGGCCCCCAGAGGCCTGGGTCTTAGGGCGTCCGCAGCGTCTACAGCCATTCTTGGGCCAGAGCAGACACCCGGCAATATTTGAGCAAATCTAATGACAGAGCTTACACCAAAGCTCAGTCCTGCAGGATCCACCCAGAGGGACCCTCCCTCCCACCCAGGGCTGCGTGGACAAGACCTCTGCACCCTCCCCTTCAAGTCAGATCTCCTTCTCATCCCATCTCATGCAAATCTGTTTTTGACACAAACGTAGCTGCTAAGAAAACAAGTTTGATTCTCCTACCTGCTCTGAATTATGCAGGAGGCTCCGCTCCCCA
Source organism: Macaca thibetana thibetana (assembly GCF_024542745.1). NCBI lineage: Eukaryota > Metazoa > Chordata > Mammalia > Primates > Cercopithecidae > Macaca > Macaca thibetana. The sequence goes on along the minus strand of NC_065587.1, from coordinate 38,252,617 downwards.
AACGAGTTGCTTCCACAGAACCTCAAGTGGTAACCTGTGCACACCTCACAGATGTCTCTTTGAATGACTTCTGTAGTTTAGGGGTTATAAAGATGCAACCACAAGACTATTTTCAAAGCACCGTATTAATGCCGAGCTTAACCTATTAGTCTTCTGCCCTTTTTTCTCACTTACCAAAAAAAACGTTCTAAAGGATCTCTGATGAGGCAGATAAGTCGTCTTCCAATTCCCCAAATGAGGAAAACGTGGGGCAGAGTTTCTCCTGCCCTATTCAAGGTTACCGTGAAGGAGAAGACGGACTGTCCTGGAAAGATCTGCAGGAGTTGGATGGGCCTTCCGTGGCTTTGCGCATTGACATCTGTGCTTTGCTGAAGACATGTCAATCAAAATGAAGATATTTGCAGAGTGCTTAAGAATATAAATGCAGCATTCACCTCGTAGTAAAATGTGGAGCTACATGAGATTTGTGATGGGCCAGAAATCAATAGTGTTAAATCCATGTCAGTAAAATAACCTAATCCTTTAAAAATACACTGCTGTGCCCGTTTGGGCTACGTAAGGGTGCCAGGCCTGGGAAGGACACATGTGGAGTGAATTAGAGGCTCATCGCCGGGGGGAGTCAACGGCACTGTGCGTCTTGTGCTTCTGCTTCATGACCCTTTACTGGAGGGAAGCAGAGTGGATTAAGGGAACAGGGCCCCCACACAGCTGATTATTTCACAGGCTAATGAGTCTCCCAGGACCCTGACCATGCGCGGGAGCTCCAACCTTCCCGCAAGTGCTGAGGTCTGGCTGTGCTGTTGGCTGTTGCTTCCCCTGGTGGCTGTTTCGGCTTCCAGATCTCTCTATTAGAGAGGGTTCAAATGCATCTGCAACCCCCAAGTCATCATCCCTTCCAAGCTCCAGATCTGTGTATCAGAGAGGACTCCGATGCATCTGCTACCGCCGAGCCATCCTCCCCTCCGAGTTCCAGATCTTTATTAGGGAGGGCTCCATCGCACCTGCAACCCCCGAGTCACCATCCTCTGAGATCCAGATCTCTCTATTAGGGAAGGCTCCAAAGTGTCTGCTAACCCCTGAGTCATCGTCCCCTCCGAGTTCCAGATCTTTCTATTAGGCCTCCAACATGTCTGCAACCCCCGAGTCATCGTCCCCTCCGAGTTCCAGATCTTTATTAGGGAGGGCTCCATCGCACCTGCAACCCCCGAGTCACCATTCTCTGAGATCCAGATCTCTCTATTAGGGAAGGCTCCAACGTGTCTGCAACCCCTGAGTCATCGTCCCCTCCGAGTTCCAGATCTCTCTATTAGAGAGGCCTCCATTGCAGCTGCAATCCCTGAGTCATCGTCCACTCTGAGGTCACAGGTGCCCAGGCACCTCAGAGATACTTCCTTCCACCTGAAGGGGTGCTCCGACCTACAGGCTCCGGGTAGGATGAGCGTCCAGGGTAGGACCCCAGGAGCCTGCCCTGCACAAAACTCAGGAGGCTGAGTACCTGCAAGCAGCAAAGGATGGGCAGCCCAGGTCATTGTGCACACCAGTGTGGCCCTGGGCAGGGGCTCGCCACCCCATACATGTCCTGGCCCAGGAGCCCTCCTGTCCCAGCACCAGCTGGGGCCCGGGCTTGGGGGTCTGGGGCAGAGCTGCCAAAAGCCCAGGTACCCAGGAACAAAGGAAGCGGATAGTCAGAGCTGAGGGAAGTATCGCCTGCCCACTCCCAGGCAGCAACACCCACAGCGGACATGGAGGCAGGCAAGGGCCTGGTGGGTGAGGCCAAGAGGAGGAGGTTGTCCTGTCCTGGTGAACCCAGGGAGGACCAGGGTAGAGGGGAGTGACATGTGGAGAAGGGGGCCCCCCACAACTCAGAGTGAACCCTTAGATCTCCCCACGTCTGTGGCCCCCAGAGCAGCGGCTCACCCTCAGGGCATTTCTAACAGGCCCTCAGGGCTGCAGCGGCTGGTCTTGAACTCACGGTGAGAATCAACCTCATACTCCAATAGTAGCTCCCAGTCAGTCTAACACGAAACTGTTCACGGTCATAGCACCCAGAATCTATCTGATGGGTAAGTGAAACCAATGACGGCAACGCCCAAGAGACAGGAGGGCCTGGGACACTCCACGTGAGGTCCTGCACCACCTGTGACACTCGTGGGGGTTTGAAAGTGGACTTGGATTTGTGTACATCGGATTAGTGTATATTGCAAATTCTAGGGCAACCACTAAGACATTACGAAAAGCACAATTGATCCGCTACGGAGAGAAACAGAGTTTTATAGAATGCTCATTGAAAACCAGGGAAGGCAGAGAAAGAAGAAAAGGAAAAGAAACAAAGAACAGGTGCAGGGAAGAGGGGGGCTGCGATGCCCCCACCTGGGGAGGGGTCTGCTCAGTGGGGCCTGGAGGAAGCTGCCTGTTTCCTGGAGCTCCGGCCTGACTTTCAAGTGAGCAAAGGGCCTCAGAGGCTTGGAGACAGGAGGGGGGCGGGCCTCAGGTGTGCGAGGCTTGGAGACAGGAGGGGGGCGGGCCTCAGGTGTCCGAGGCTTGGAGACAGGAGGAGGGGTGGGCCTCAGGTGTCCGAGGTTTGAAGACAGGAGGGGGGCGGGCCTCAGGTGTGCGAGGCTTGGAGACAGGAGGGGGGCGGGCCTCAGGTGTCCGAGGCTTGGAGACAGGAGGGGGGCGTGCCTCAGGTGTCCGAGGTTTGAAGACAGGAGGGGGGCGGGCCTCAGGTGTGCGAGGCTTGGAGACAGGAGGGAGGCGGGCCTCAGGTGTCCGAGGCTTGGAGACAGGAGGGGGGCGGGCCTCAGGTGTGCGAGGCTTGGAGACAGGAGGAGGGGTGGGCCTCAGGTGTGCGAGGCTTGGAGACAGGAGGGGGGTGGGCCTCAGGTGTGCGAGGCTTGGAGACAGGAGGGGGGTGGGCTTCAGGCCTCAGAGGCTTGGAGACAGGAGAGGGGCGGGCCTCAGGTGTCCGAGGCTTGGAGACAGGAGGGGGGCGGGCCTCAGGTGTCCGAGGCTTGGAGACAGGAGGAGGGGTGGGCTTCAGGCCTCAGAGGCTTGGAGACAGGAGGATGGGCCTCAGGCCCAGGGGCCGGGCCAAGCTGTTTGCAGCAAAGGCCTGGGTGAAGTGGGCGGGCAGAGGCAGGGCTGCAGCTGCAGCCTCTGGAAAAGGAGGGGGCTCCACCTTCTCCTTTGGCTTCCTCAGTTTGTCCCCACCGTGTCTCCTGGCCCCTCCTCCAAGCCTGTCCCTGTTCCTGAGTTGGCTATTCCATGCACGCTGGCGGAAAAGCCGCTGAGCAGGGATCTGGACTCCTCCTTTTCCGGTTGTGATGCCTGCTTCCAAGGGGGCAGCTCCTCGGGGGTCTGCACAAGCGTTCTTCCACCCCGGAGCTAAGGATGGAAACACCCATAGGAGGCTGCGGCCAGCTGAGCCTCAGGCGACGTGGCGACCTTCCTTTTTCTGACCTTGGTCCCTGGGTGGCCCCGCAGTCCCCACTGGGAGCCAGAGGCCACCCCTCCCCGTCTTTCCTTCTTGTCTTCCCTTGCCTTGGAGCGTAGCCCTGCTGCCCTCCACTTACAACAGAAACGCCCGCAAGGCATCTGTTCTCTTCTGATTAAACAAACAGCATTTAATAACTATAATTAATTCACTTTGGTGCTCCTATGAATCAGACATATTAGACAGAAGTCAGTGAATGTTAGCAGTAAAATGCCTCGAAATGTTAATCACTGAAGGCAGGTGACGCCGGGATTCCCTTGCACCTCACTTTTGGTTCTGCTTTCCCCCAAGTCCTGCATGTATCCATGTTCAAACATCAGCTGTGGCGAGTCAGTTACATGCGGGTGCGCCTGACTGTTTGAACGTGGACTGTGTTTGCAGCTCAGGAGACAGAGGGGTAGACGTTCCCGGCAGGACCTGTGGGTCCATGGAAGTCACTGAGTGTGGACCCTCTGAGTGGGATGGGACCTCGCTCTTGGCTTGGGTCTCAGAAGGCCTGGTCCTCAGCCACCCTGGGCCACCCAGGTTTTGTTTGGCTGGCAGTTGCTTTATACTTGGTTGCTACATTGAAGAAGTAGGTGCTTCGCAGAGATACCTGGACTCCCGCTTGGAACACACGGCAGGGGTGGAGGAGGCTCTTTGCCAGGTTTCCACAGTCCTGGCAGCTCCACCCCGGCAGCCTTACCGGGACTCCTGGTCCCGCAGCCTCTGGAGTTTGTGACTCTGCTCAAGACCAGCACCAGTGAGTCCTCCATCCTTTTCTGCTCTGAATTGCTACTAAGAGCAGATTCTAAAAAATTCTAGTAGCTTTAACAAGACTATTGCCAGAAAGAAGCCATGGATGGAGGGAGACGGCATTGACAGGAGGCATCGGGGGGACACAGTGGCCAGGCTCACGCCAGGCGGGCGCAGTGGGGCAGCCTGTTGCATGTTGCACCTGCTCCCTGTCACCGTCAGCCCGTGGTTCCACCTGCCTGGCTGAGAAGGGCCAGAGGGGCCATGACTGTCACCGTCAGCCCGTGGTTCTGCCCGCCTGGGAGCTGGAAGGCCAGCACCCCCCAGGCTCTCTCCACCTCTGCAGGGCCAGCTCAGCCAGATGGGAAAGCTGGATTTTGCATCATAAGTCTTGTGTTTTCAGCTTGGAGGGTGGAAGCGAGCACATCATTCTGCCTCAACAATAGGAAGGAAAACATTGTGAGCCAAAACTAAGTTCTCTGTTAGAACAAGGTGGTGCTCTCAGATGGCCCTTTAAGTGGGCTTTGCTTTCTGACTTTTTTTTTTTTATACTCATACCTGTCAGAGTTGGGTCTATAAAAAAACTCTTCTTTTTTAATAGCTGGAGAATTTAATAGCCATCTGTGTCACGGGCATGATCTGACATGTGTCTTCCCAGTTAACCCAGGCTTAAAAGAGGGTCTTAGGACCATGGCTTCTTCGTGTTTGTCACCTTTGTGGCAAGTTATTGTAGAGACGTCGCAGCCACCACACACATTTCCGCTTTGGGTCTGGACTGACCATCTTTGAGTGTCCACCCATCATTCACCGAACACTGATGCAGCTCGTGTGACAGGCCAGGTCTCTGGCAGGCGCCGAGGGTGGGTACGCCTTCTGTGGATCCCCATTTAAATGATCTCATTCACTTGATATCGTGCTGTGGTCCTGTAAGATGCAACTGTTATAGGAACCGGGCCAAGGGTCCACAGGGCCTCCCTTTGCAACTCCCTGTGAACCTAAATTTCTTCCAGGGTATGCGTTTTTTCAAAGGTTAGTTTGTGAAACCCCAGGTGTGTTGGAATGTCACGTCCTATCTGCCTTCCCAAACGGGGTTTCTCTGGGATTTACCTCCAAGAAGCAGCCTTCCATCCCCCACCACATGCACAGACCTCCCCTTTGAACCCCAACTGACCCCCTAATCTGCCGTGGCCTGTTGTGAGATTGATGCTGGCAGACCGTGGTTTGAGGGAAGTTGTAAAAACAGAGTTCTTCCAAACTGGACCTGCGTTGGACTGCATGGTAAGAGTGCATGGGAACGATGGCAGCAGAGTTGGGCGCTGGGCCACTTTCTGGAGCCGTCGTTAGCTTCCGGGAGCCGCGCAGAGCAACCTCCGTCAGCACGACTGTGGTACCAGGTTGTGCTGTTCAATTAATGATGAAACAATCTTTCCTCAACGTTCTCAGCTCCGTGCGCGGCTTCACCATTCCAAGTATGGGAGGGTGAGGGCGCTGCACAGGCACCAGGAAAAGAAGCCTGAATAAGACTCGGACTAAAAGGGACAGGAGCTGGGGGCTAGGGGGCAAAGAGAGCACATAGAGGCCCCTTGAGTCCCCAGCTGTGGCTGCGTGCCTGGAGGACTGGGGCGTGAGGAAAGGATATCTCGCAGGGCATAAAGTGCACTCAGTCCCCAGGCTGATTAGAGAGAGGAACGGACTGTGTCTGAGGTGAAGCTGTGCCCAGCTGCTCGCATGGCCAACACAGGGCAGCTCACCTGGACTCTGGCCAGCGAGACTCCGGATGGCGAGGGCACCTGTGCATGCAAATGGGAGGTACCATTGCCTGCAGCACCCTGGGGAGGCTCACACAGCGCCCTGCCCTCCTATCTCTATGTCTACCTACGGGGTAGAGCCAGTGGTGCAGGCCCAGGATCGGGACGCAGGTCAGGAGAGGACCGTTAGCATCGCCTGACTCAGCACCCATTTCCGTCCACTGAGACTCTGCCCATCCTTCAGGGCCTTCCCTCCTCCCCTCCCCACAGGCACTGGCACAGCAGCCCGGGGTAGAACCCACGGCCCTGACTCACCTCCCCCCACCAGGGCATTGATGACACGGCTGCCCAGAGCAGGCAGTGTCGACATGAAGCAAACCTTTGTTAAAATATTGACCGAGGCCAGGCGCGGTGGCTCACGCCTGTAATCCCAGCACTTTGGGAGGCCGAGGCGGGCGGATCACCAGGTCAGGAGATCGAGACCATCCTGGCTAACACGGTGAAACCCCGTCTCTACTAAAAATACAAAAAATTAGCCAGGCGTGGTGGCGGGTGCCTGTAGTCCCAGCTACTCGGGAGGCTGAGGCAGGAGAATGGCGTGAACCCGGGAGGTGGAGCTTGCAGTGAGCCGAGATCGCACCACTGCACTCCAGCCTGGGCGACAGAACAAGACTCCGCCTCAAAAAAGAAAAATATTGACTGAAGGAGAAAAGGAAATGAGGCTACTGGGCCCACAGCTCCGTGAGTGTCCATGCCTCCATGTGTGGACTGATGGGGTAAACGTTCTATGACAAAGCCCCTGTCCCAGAGGAGCTTTCATCGAGGGCATGGCGCCTACGATAAATGAGTCCGTGCAGGAAAGGAGCGGCACCCACAGGAGGCCTGTGCTGCCGAGCTCCTGGGAGGGTGACGCTGGGGCGGGGCTGCTTCGGACAAGGTGTTTGCGCTGAAACCTAGAAAAAGAGCTACGTAAAAGACAGTTCTGAAGGCTCTGGGTCGCAGGCATTTCAGGCAAGGGTCCTATAAATGCCAATGCTGGGGATGCCGCTGAGTGGGTCGGAGGGGCCAGAGCAAGGTGCACAGGGCAGGGGCAGTGGGGCTGGATTTTATCCTGAGTGAGTCGGGAGGCTGCTGGGATGGCAGGACCGGGTGTGTGTGTCCAAGAGACCGTCTTGGCTGCCCAGGGGAAAGCATGGACTCGGAAGATCAGGGAGGAAGCTGTGCTGTCTTCCCAGTGGGAGCTGGTGGTGCTGAGGAAGGACCTGCAGAACCAGGCAGGGCTGACAGATGTGGGGTCGGTGGAAGATCGGGAGCTCCCAATGTCCAGGCCAGGCACTGTGGGCACCACTGAACATAGAGTAACAAATCGCTCCCATGCTGGGTCTTCCAGCTCCCTCGAGGACACCCTGGCCTTCCATACTCCCAGCGCTGACGCCAGCATCTGTGCCCGTGGCAGTTTAGAGCGACACTGCCCTCTGTCCAGCACCGGTCTAGGCTGAGGTTTCGGTGTGCCACCAGATCCCTTCCGCAGACATGCACCATGAAGACCAGGCCTGGTGGCAGCTGCTGAGGGGTCCAGGCTCATTGTCTGTGGGCTGACTGGGCCTCAGTCAGTGCCAGAGAGGACCTCCTGCACGTGTGATTTCCACTGACCCCGCATCTTGGGCCATCCCGGCCTCTCCCCAGTGGAAATGCCTGCCCGCACAGGATCACACCACCCGCCTCTAGAATCCACCCGCTGAGAGAGAAAGTCCAGGGCAAGCCCCAGCCTGTCTGGCCACCCTCCTGGAGCTGTGCTCTCACCTGCCTCTTGACATCCACGTGCCCCAGGCATTGCAGCGGCCCCTTGTTTATTCCTGTTGTTTGTTTTAAGTCAAAAGCAGGATGGAAAGGACAGGGGACTCCTGGGCCTGGGAGTGGAGTGGGGGCAGAAACCACAGCTGGGGCATAGGGAGTGCTGGTCCCCACCCCTGTGTGGCTGAACACCACAGCCTTTGCGGCATTCTTCATTGAAGAGCTCCAGAAATGCAGCCACCTGCATCAGCTGGGCTGGGAGCTGGGCCCAGGAATCTGGATTTAAAGCAGCATGTGGAAAGCCGAGAACCCACATCGCATCAGGAGACCCAGGAGGAGATCTTGCCCCCAAGACCCTCACACGAACACTTCTACTCTCCGAGATGCTTGTGTTCAGAGGCAGAGCCTGGGCAGTCCAGAAAAGTTCTCTCAGCCAAGATTCTTCCAGTGACATCTGTGGACGTGGGTTCAGAGCCCAGGCTTCCACCTCAAACGCCCCGCCCCAGTTCCTTCCTTCCAGGGTTCTGCCTGCTGAGAAATCAGCAGACACCCAGGAAATCCATAATCTTTTGCTCCAACATGGAGTCTTGGCGTCCACAATTTAGACCAATCTTTTCAACGCTTATTCAGAAGAGGAAAGCAGCATGAACTGAATGAAGTTTCTTGAAATTAACAACAGTCATCATATCTGAACAAAGAGGCTGCCCAGAAAATAAGCTTGACAGTTGAAATTACTTCTACCAGCCCATTCGTCTGAGGTTGAGTAAATAAAAATCTCTAGCTGCTAAAAGGCAGACGTCACCACGTGGGGACGTTGCTGGCACAGGTGGCTGCTCCCTGAGTCGGAAGGGAGGTGGGACGAATTGGGAACAATCCAGCCAGATCTGGGTGCCACAGCCTGAAGGGCCTGTGCTTGTTGAGCTGATAGTGACGTCTTGGTCACACATCACAGACAGGAAGGCGAGCACCATGCTGGTGGGCTGGGGGTGGCCTTGGCCTCCCGATCCAGGAAGCTGCCGCCAGGGCTCCCACCCTTCAATTCGGCAGCTGTTTCTGCTGCTCTCTGGCCTGGCCAGGGCACTTAGAGCCCACTCCTGAAATGGCACTTGCAGCGGTTTGCCCTTTCATCAGTTAAGTGATGCTAAAAACAAAAGCAGCCTCTGGATGTGCAACTGTGGGTTGAGGGGAAGCTGCCTGCAAAGACCAGGGTAGTTTCTCATCAAGGGTTTGCCTTTGAATTTGCGGAGTGCCTTCTCTCCCCGGGTTCTCCCTTCTCGGAAAGTCAAGGTCCCAGGCAGGTCCCTTAGTGGGTGACAAACTCCCCCCATGAAGCTCACGTCCCAGGCGTGGGGCCTGGAGCATCCACCAGCAGTGGTTTGTGATGATGGACGTGAACAAGTGCTCCCGGCAGGCTCATGTTTATTCATTTTTGATGAGGTGTGCACGCAGCCAAGGGCAGCCGAGCTGTCTTACGATACACGGGGGTCACCTAACATCGGATTTATCTCCGACCTTTGCGTGTCTACGGGCAGGCTGGTGGCTGCTGCATGCAGAGCCTACACTCTCCTCCAGCAAACCACAGCTGCGTTCTCTGGATCCTGGGAATCTGCCAAGCGATATTGGCTGTCAGGGAGCCCAGGAAAATCCTAGCGGCGGGACCGAGGGGCACCTGCGGCTGCATATTAAGGTCACACATTGGAAGGTTGGTTCCTGCAGTTTCGGGTGGGGTCCAGGTGGGAAAATTGGCTGGGGACTCCGAGCACTGACCCTGGCCGTCCCACACCATCCAGCCAGCCCCACCCGAATGGACGTTGGGTCCCAGATACCACTTGTGTTTTCCAAAACTGTGCAGACAGAAGCTGCAAGCCCCATCTTAATCCTGGCTTGCAAGTAAGGCCATGGCCTCCTGCCCTCATTGTCAGGCTGTTCTTGATTTTCCCTGCCAAAAAGCAGGGTGGCTGTTGCCACACTTTGTCCAACAGCGACAATGCCTCCCCCCAAGAAATGGCTGCACAGATGAGAGCCACGGTGCCTGGAGCTGGGGAGTCGGCCCTGTAGACAAACTTGAAATTCACCTGAAGAAAGCCTGCTAAGTGAACACCAGCTGCTGCCGGCACAGCCAGGGCTACTGCGTCCCTGCAGTCCTAAGAAATTCGCTTCTGCTCTTGGTGCTAGAGCCTATCCCACTGGCAGTGCACAGGCGCCAATGCTGTGACTTCCATGAAAACAGCCGTGGGCTTAGGCAGACTCCCTACAGAGGAGGGAGGATGATGGCGTGGCTGATGCTGGCCAAGGTCCACTGAATTCAGAGTCCACGCAGGGGATGTTGGAGCTGAGGCCTAGGGCTCACAGAGGCCACATCCACAGAACCGTCACTTCTGGAGGGCCAACCCAGGCAGAACTAGGGACTCCAGGAGGGATCCCATCCCCCTGCTGAGCCCTTAGAACCCCCTATGCCCCAGGTCACCACTCTCCACACACAGCTACTGGCTGACCAGATCTTAGCCTCAATGGGGCATTGGGAATCTGTCAGCCACAGTGGCAGGAAGCTGCTCACAGCTCACTGTCAGGAAAGGGTTAAAGAGGCGTGAACCTGAAGACAGAACAGTCTGGGCCTGGCTTCTGTTTCCCCTGGGAGTGTGGTTACACTTGCCGGGCTGGGGGTGCTGCCTTGAGCAAAGCCGGGAGAAGGGTGAGATGCATCCCTCACCCGCACACCCGGTCAGTCTGTATGTCCAGACGACTGCTCCCTGGCAGCCCACGCAGTGCTGGCACCACAGTCTGTGTGGATCGTGCCCTTTGGGCATGATGCCATCATCTCATAAGCTGTACCCAGGGTCCCTTTGAATGTGCTTAATCAGAGAAAATTGGGACAGTGTGATGGAGGCAAAGAAGGGGCCGGTCCAGCCAGCACCTGGAGCCGCAGTGGTGTGGGAGGCAGGGCTCATGGGGCCACCCCGCCCTCAGGAAAGCTGAGAGGGTCTTGGGCAACCAGGTGTGTGGAGAAACAGTGGGCCGGGATGGCCCTGCTCACAGAGTCCTGGCTGCACATCCCGCCCACCCTGAGGCTCCGCATGCAGTTTCTCTGCACACTGTCCTCATCACTCTGTGCACCAGGAACCACCCATGAGCCCTCTTGACAGATAAGGAAACTGGGGAACAGAGAAGTGGGGTTACATGTCAAAGGTCACAGAGCCAGAAAGTGACTTGGGACTCAAAGGCAGATCTTTCCGGTTCCAAACCTGTGGCTCCAGAGAGGGTGGCCAGCACCCGACGCTGGCATAACACGCCCAGACGGCCCCACTGTACCAGCTGCACATGTGAGCACACACACGTGCCCCCACACACGTGCCCCCACACATGTGCCCCCACACACGTGCCCCCACACACACCCTGGAGGTGATGGGGCAGGATTGGGTAGGGCCTGGGCTTTGTGTGTGACACACACGTGCACACGTGCACACATTTGCATGCACACACACCCCCGGGAGGCAATGGAGCAGGATTAGGTAGAGCCTGGGCTTTGTGTGTGGTGCACACACACACACGTGTACACGTGCATGCACACGCACGCCCTGGGAGGCAATGGAAGGGATCAGGCTGGACTCGGGTCTTTATGTGTCCTATATCCTGCTGTCAGCCCACTAACCTCACTGCTAAGTCCTCAGTGAGTTTCCTGGACAAGCAGGCCAGGAAAAGTGAATGAATGCAAGGGCAGAGGAGCAACGAACTGGTTCTGAATAGGAAACACACGTCTTAAAAGCAAGACTGCATCGCGGAGGGACCCCGCCAAGTCTGAGGCTGCTGAGTGTTGCACGTGGCTGTTGGGGGGCAGCCAGGGAGATGCTCATTGCAGACATTACGAGGCTGGGAACACTTTGTTGCCCAAGGCTTCTAGGACCAGAGATGCTAAGTGCTTCTTTTTTTTTTTTTTTTTTTTTTTTTTTTTTTTTTTTTTTTTTTTTTTTTGTGGACGGAGTCTCGCTCTGTCGCCCAGGCTGGAGTGCAATGGCCGGATCTCGGCTCGCTGCAAGCTCTGCCTCCCGAGTTCACGCCATTCTCCTGCTTCAGCCTCCTGAGTAGCTGGGACTACAGGCGCCCGCCACCACACCCAGCTAATTTTTTGTATTTTTGGTAGAGATGGGGTTTCACTGTGTTAGCCAGGATGGTCTCGATCTCCTGACCTTGTGATCCGTCCGCCTCGGCCTCCCAAAGTGCTGGGATTATAGGCGTGAGCCACCGCAAGATGCTAAGTGCTTCTATATTGAAAAGAGTGAGCATTCCTAATTTGTTAGGTCCCCGCGTTATCTTGTAAATTCTCCAACCCTATGAGAAGAAAAGCGCTGTTCTCCTCCAGAGGTCAGGTTGGCTGTCATCCCAGGGCAGCTGAGCTGTTATGCTGTGTGTGCACATGTGTTAGTATGTATTTATCTAGCGGGAGGAGCTGGAAGCTGTAGGTGCAAATGGGTGCGTGCGTGTGGGTGGATGTTCATCCCACTATTGACAGACAGACACGCACATGCATGTGCAGGCCGGGGGAATTTAGCCCAGGCTGCCCCGAAGCCACACAGGATGCATCTGCCTGGAAAGGGAAGCACAAAACCCTCTGCATGTGACCCTGAGAACACACAGTGAATCCAGATTTCAGAAGCCAAAGTGGTGCCCTGTGGAACCAGCTGCCCACGCTGGAGGCTGTCATGGGACGTGCTCACCACTGGGGCCCGTGTGCAGGCTGTGGAGTCTGACGGTGCTGGGTTGGCCAGGCTACCAGCACCTGCTGGCCACTGCTGTCCAGGGCAACTCCTTCTGTGTGCATTCCCCCAGCCCCAGTGCGGAAGAAGAGACTGGGGTCAGGGAGGTGAAATGGCACACCCAAGGTTAAGCAGCCTGGGAGCTTCACTGCTATAGGATCAAAGCTCAGGTCTTCAGGGAAGGTTGCATTGCTTGTCTGCGCTCTAGGGGGATGCTGGCTCCAGGCCCCTGGGCCCTCCACTTGCTGCTTCTTGCTTCCCACTGCTCGGTGCTATTGCAGAATCATCCAGGGAGAAAGGAAAGGATGCAAGGAAAACATACTTAGTATCCACCAGCAGGACCGGGTGCCTTCCACCAGCACCCACCTGTTCTCATCAGAGCACCGTCTGCCAGGCCCTCTCTCCAGTCTGTCCTCAGGACAATGCTGGGAAGCCAGTGGGACAGGTGTTCCAGGAGGACCCCTGTCCAGCGAAGCTCAGGGCCGGCCCATAGGCCCCAAGCCGGTGGCAGGTCAGGTCCTTCCTTTGCCCTTGGGGATGGTGCCTGCCACAGCCCTGGGCCTCCTGGAGCCCACGTTCTCCAGCAGTAAGTTAAGGAGCAGGCATGGACACATCTCAGGGCAATAATTCCCTGTGAAGGGCATTAAGAGCACTATGGGATGGGGAGGACAGGCTTCCCAAAGACATGTGACTGTGGGCCTGGAGAGTTAAAGGGAACCAGTCCCGTGGAGGATGCAGTGCCGGCACCCCACACGGCAAGAACCACAAGTGCCAAGGCAAGCCTGGGCCAGGGCAAGACCTGGCAGGTCCACCATCTCATGACCAGCAGGATGGGAAGGGGAGCCTGGAGGAGGGCCCGGGCCACAAAGGGCCTTGGAGGGAGAATCCACACAGGAGGGAACTTTGGGTTTATTCTCACACCCCTGGGAGCCCCTGAGGGTTTCACAGGAGTAGAGGCTGTGGATTTAATTGGAACTTAGGTGGCCTATGCCTCAGCCCCTGTTTTCAAGCCCAGAGGTATTAGAAAGTGGAAGGAATACTGAAGAAGGGTGACTCAGCTCCCATCAGAAACTTATCCGGTGTGTAATGTTCCTGGAGAGAAGCTCTTTCCAGAAAATCAAATCTACCGCTGAGCCCGAGTGATCTTTTTCTTTAAATGCTCTTCCTTTTGCCTGGCAAAAGAGGGTCCTCCCTCTCAATCTTCCTGTACCCTCTGCTACAAAAGACTTTAATGAAAGTAACTTCTGGCAGCTGTGTTTATGAGAGACTGATCTAGGATGGGATGTGACATTTCAGTATAAATAAATTGTATAAATCTATGCAGGACACGGCTCTGGGAGCAAACAGGAGAGTGGGTTCTGCTCCCATGAGGTCCCTGGTGGACCTGAGCTCCGGGCATGGGAGGCAGCCTGAGACAGCATGGACCCTCGAGCGGTGTGGATTGGCCAGGCTGCAGCATTACTACCCTTTCCAGCAAGAGCTGATCTAATGAGTGTGAGGAATTCATGACCCCCGAAGGTGGTGCTGAAAGGAGGCAGATGCTGGCCAGGGCATTTCCAATTGCAAGCAATGAAACATAGCTCCGAGTAGCTGGACAGCATGGCTGCCACATGACATGCAGGGAAATATGGATTTCAGGAATGGCTAGACTCAGGTGCTCTGCAAAACCACCAAGAAGCTCTCGCTGCTTCCCTCTGAATTGACTCTGTGCTCAGGCAGGTCCCCACCCCCATGCTGGTCCCCAACAACTTCTGACTTCTGTCCTTAAAGTTCAGTAGGAAGAGAAAGACTTTTCTTTCCCCATCGTTCCAGGGAGTGACTGTCATCGACCCAGCCTCAGTCATACGTCCACCTCTGACCTGGTCATGGGGTCTAGGCCATCACCTCTGTGCACTGGCCAGGCCAGGGTCACGTGTCCCCTAATGGAGCCAAGGGTGAAGTCAGCCCATTCACCGAATGGACCAAGATAACAAAGGAGTGGTTCCCTTCAGAATGCTGGAGGTACCATTGCCAGAAGAGGAGGGAAACAGCCAAGGGTTTGTCCAACACTCTAGGATGATGCTGGGAAAAGTGCAAACCACTTGTTTTTGTGTGGGGAGTGCAAGGCTGATGAGGCTGTTCAGGAAAACCAAACCAAAGTGGTTTGTGAGGATTCCCATGACTTCTGTAGCCATTCTTATGGGTGGGGCCCAGGGTGTCAACAAAGATGAGGGAAAGGGATGGAAACCTGTGGGGAAGTCTGGGGCACTGTTCTCCCATTGATACGGGATAGAAAGTAAGGAAGGGACTGGGATCAGGGGCGTGAGGGGTTCCAAACAGGTTTTGCTGCATCTCAGCTCTAAGACCCTCTCCACAAAAGGAAGGGTCCCTAGGAGGTAAGACTGAGGAAAACAGACTCAGCCCTAAAAAACCTGTGAGGTATAAACTCTGGTCCCTGCCCTTAGTGAATTACATGTACATATCAAATCCTGCTGCACGGTTAGCAGTTGAGTGTGTATGGTATAAGGGTGAATGGGTAGGTAGATGGATGAGTAGATGGAGGAATGGGTAGATGGGTAGATGGATGAGTGAGTGGATGGGTGGATGGATGATGAATAGATGGATGGGTGGATGAATGATGGATGGGTAGATGGATGGGTGGATCAGTGGATGAATGGATGGATCCTTCGATGGATGGATAAAGAATAAGTGGACCAGGTGCAGTGGCTCATGCCTGTAATCCCAATACTTTGGGAGGCCAAGGCAGGAGGATGGCTTATGGCCAGGAGTTTGAAATCAGCCTGTGCAGCATAGAAAGATCCTGTCTGTACAAAAAAAAAATAATTTTTGAAAATTAGCTGGGCACAGTGGCACACACCTATAGTCCTAGCTACTTGGGAAGCTGAGACAGGAGGATTGCTTGAGCCCAGAAGTCCAAGGTTGCAGTGAGCTGTGATTGTGTCACTGCACTCCAGCCTGGGTGAGAGTGAGACCTGGTCTCTAAAAAAGAAAAGAAAAGAATAAGTGGATGGATAGATGGAAGGATGGATGGATGATGAATAATAGATGGATGATAGTTAGGTGGCTGGATGGATGATTAATGGGTAATGGATGGATGGGTGTGTAGATGGGTGAATGGATGGATAATGGATGGATGGTGGATGGATGGCTGGGCGGGTGGATAGATGATAGATGGATAAATGAGTGGATGGGTAGATAGATGATGGATGATGAATGAATGATGGGTGGGTGGGTGGATGGATGGATTGATGGATCGATGGATAGATGATGGATGGGTAGGTGGCTGGGTGGATTGAATGGAGCATAGGTGGAAGGATGGATGGATGAATGGGTGGATGGATGGGTGGGTGGATGGATGGATGATGGATGGACAGATGGAGGATGGATGGATGGATGATAGATGGTGGATGGATGGATGGGTGAATAGATGGGTAGATAGATGGATGAATAGATGGGTGGTTGGATGTATGGATGTATGGACAGATGGGTGGATGGGTGGATAGATAGATGGATGGGTGGGTGGGTGGATGGATGAGTGTATGGGCAGGTGAAAGGATGGAGGAATGATCATATGGATGGATGGGTTGATGGATAGATGAATGGGTGGGTGGGCATATGGATAATGGATGGATAGATGGGTATATGAATGCATAGATGATCATATCGGTAGATGGGTGGGTGGGTGGATGGATGGCTGTATGGATGGACAGAATATTCCTCCAAAAGCATATCAGATGCTCTGTACCTAGTAGGATTGTGTGCCAGGTGCTGTCCCTGTCCTGGGGATTCCAAGATGAATTATGCAAAGCCCAGTCCATCGAGGAGCCCTCTGCAAAGTCAGACACACAGACTTCCATCAGATGTGTATGTGTTACACAAGAGGGTAGGCCCTGTCCGTGAAGTGTGTTCACAGCTTCCACCTCCAGCACTGTGCCTGATGTGTAGTAAGGGCTCTGTGAGAAATGAGGTGTGATTCCAATGAGTGAAACTGCCCATAGTCAGGACAACACCTACGACCACGGGAGGGGCAGCAGTCTCTGGGGTTGACAGTGAGGCATCTACCAAGGGTGGGAGTCAGTGCTGAGCATCCCTTGGGGTCACTAGCAGAGACTGGAATCTTCACTGGGAGGGATGGGAGAAGATTATGGAGCATCCCTGGGAACCCGACGGGGCTCAAGGACTGGGCCCCTGTGTCCCTGCTTAGCTGGGAACCACAACCTGACAGGGATCAAGAAGGGAATGGGCGAGGCATGGGCCTGAGGGGAGGGGATGAGAGAGGGAGAGGAGGAGGTCATCGTGGGTTATCCAGTGGGTCCTAAATGCCATCACTAGTGTCCGTAGAAGAGAAAGAGGGAGGCAGGAGAGTGACAGAGACAGAGAGACAGAGAGTGACAGAGAAAGAGACGCAGAGAGAAAGACAAAGATAGCATCAGAGAGAGAGATTGGAAGATGCTGTGCTTGGGGATGAAGGCAGGGCCAGGAGTGGGGATGTAGACGGCCTCTAGCAACTGGAAAGACAAGGAAGGGCGTCTGGACCGGAGCCCCCAGAGATAACGCAGCCCTGCCTAAGCCTTGACTTCAGCTGCACCTCCTGCGCCGTGACCTCCAGAGTGCTGAGATGTTTTTGGCCACCAGGCTTGTGGTCAGCAGCAGCAGCAGACCCTGGGCCCGTCAGAGCAGCCCCAGGAGGCTCAGGACTTCGGTGCCCCTGAGTCTCAGCCGCAGCTGCAGCGTGAGGCCATCCTGGAAGGAATTCGAGGACAACTCAGGGCCAGCACCTGCTTCCGGAGAATCTTTTTGTGCCTCCTTTTAAAGGCCCACGTGAAGGGCGTGGTGCTCGTCACCGGGGGGCACACAGGAAGGCTGCGCGCCTGGGCCCTGCCCGTCTGCTCCCGGCAAGCGAGGAGGCCTCGGTTCAGGAGCCTGGCGGTCTTCACCTTAGATGAAATGTCAGGTCTGATCTTCCGTGGGAGCAGCTACATCTTTGTTAAGGTCTCATTATCTCAAGAACACGTGTCCAGGGCCCAGAAGGCCCCTCGTTCTTGAATATTTATCCATCCTTCCCAGGCGACCAGCCTGGCAGGCTGGGGAGGGTCTGGCGGTCGAGTGCGGAGTTCATTAGTCTGATTCAGCATGTCTCAGGTTCATGGTGCTCTCAAGAGACATCCTGAAATAAATTCAAAACGGGTTATGGAGATGCCCACAGAGCAAATAACACGCGCAAATTACCTCGCTGCTAAGGGGGAAATAAAAATCGCATCTCTCTTCCAGACAATATGACACAATGAGACAGAAGTCAGGGAAAATGTCCTTCAGGAAATTAACGTCCTTGCATTTGCATCCTGTGACGATCTCCTCCAAATTGGCACCTGTTAAAAGATTACATTTTTCAATCTTAACATATATCTTAAGAGAAACAAATGAAAGTCCTCCAAAGAAGGCCTGATCAGAAACAAACCTGTTTTTCACGTGACTTGAAAGGGCTGCCTTGCTTTGGGGGTGGGCGAATGAGACTTTGTTCCCTAGCTTTCTTCTGCAGCCCAGAATCTGTTCAGCAAATACTCCCCAAGCCTGCCTGGCCAGGCACCGAGCCCAGCACAGCACACACACAGAAGAGCCAAGACAAGCGGGGCCCCAAACCCGAGCTGCCCCGAGTCGCGTGGGGCAGAGAGACACAGGGTGACAGGGCAAGGTAGAGGAGAGGTGGAGGGAGGGGCAACGAGCTTGGAGCAGGAGTCACAGCATGTCGTGCCGTGCTGGTCACAGGGCGTCCAGACCGGGACCCTTGTGGAAGCAGCATCAGGCTAAGGAGGGTGGGCATTAACTAGGAGGTTGGGGGTGACAGGCAGCAAGCCTTTCATGCAGACAATGGAAGGACACATGCCAGTTCACAGGGAGCAGGAGAAGCCGGCTGCCCAGGAGACCCTGGGCCCACCGCTCAGCAGGGCCCACCACTTGGGGCCACCTCCACCAGCACAGTCCCATAGAAATGGCATAAGAGTGCCTTTGTATTCTTAAATTTTCAGGAACCACATTCAAAAAAGTAAAACAGGCAACATCCATGTTAATGCTAAATTGTATTTAACCCAATGTATCCAAAATGTTCTTTCAGCATCCAGTCCATATGAAAAATTGTTCATGGGAAATCTGACATTCATTTTGGGGAGTGATGACTGCAAAGCCTTATGTGTGTTTCATGCTGATTGACTGCTCAGCCCAGTTAGAACCAGCACAGCCCTAGAACCTAGACTGTGGTTGTCAGCAAACTACAGTCCTCAAGCCAAGTCTAGCCCCCGCCCTATTTTGTAAATAAAGTTTTATTGGCACACAGCCATACCTATTCTGTACGTATTGTCTGTGGCTGCTTTTGCCTCTGCTGTGGACCAGGTGAGCAATTGGAAAGAGACCTTATGGCCCACCCACCCACAATATTTACTGCCTGACCCATTACAGAAACTGCTGGCTGCCCTCTGCTCTAGACAGAGACAGAATGGGGTCTTGGTGTCTTCATTCTAGCAGTGCAGGAAGGGGCTGGGTCTGAGCAGGGTGTGACGGGCTGCTGTCTTTCTGGCAGAAATCCCTGCAGCTGGTGGATGTGGCATGAGGTTGGGTGGAGGACAGCTCGGGGACAGGGCTGGACGGTGTTGTGCTCACCCCTGCTTTGGGGAGAAGGGAACAAGCATCGTAGGGGCTGAGGTTTTGGGCTCAGCCAAGTACTCCCGTGTTTTCAGAGTTTGAGACCAGGGTGCCCCTCACTGTGCTTTCCAAAAGGCCCACCTGTACTTTGGTGGGTTGCCCTGCCTGGAGGCCCATTGCACACTCAGCCCAGCTCTTCCCTCCTCCTGCCCAGAGCACAGACTCAGGCTCTTGGCACTGCCTGCTTGGGACCCTGAGATGCCTTGGGATGTCTCAGATAATGTAATTGGGCAGTCGCTGTGGGGAGCCTCGGTGAGGACCGAGTGTGGGGTCAGAGGTCTGAGACTTAATTCCAGGTTCTCTGAACGGGGCCTGCCAATTTGAATTTGCACGTGCAGACGCTGCTGTCTGAAATCACATCTTCCATCATTCCCATTAACATTCGCCTGGTGTCAGGAACGGTGGGCTGTAATTGACTCAAGTCTATTTGCCAGTCACAAAGACAATCTTTATAAAACTCAGGTTGGGAAATGAATAGTGCTATTGAATACTGCGGCCGCCAGAGGAGGTGGGATTGCATTAGTGCCTTCTTTCCGTTTCAGTTTGGGTCTTCCGAGGCATCCGTCTTTACCTGAAAAAGAAGGTGGATGGGGGAGGGACGGTGCAAACAATGGAGTCCCGGGGCTCCCTCCTCCTGGGTCCACCCCTTTAGGAGCAGGGTGGAGGAGGACAGACATAGGAGAGGTGAGAAGACTCCTCGTCTGCAGAGATG
Organism: Macaca thibetana thibetana; assembly: GCF_024542745.1. Classification (NCBI taxonomy): domain Eukaryota; kingdom Metazoa; phylum Chordata; class Mammalia; order Primates; family Cercopithecidae; genus Macaca; species Macaca thibetana. The sequence continues at coordinate 38,232,688 of NC_065587.1, read as the reverse complement.
AGTCTGCTTGGAGACCCTGGGTCAGGCTGTGACAGTGCCCTGGCTGTGCACCCAGCCGAGGTTCACTAAGTGCACCTGGCATTCTCTCAATTCTCTGCACACGCCTTCAACAAACAAACCCAATCCCACACAGCCCCAGGAGCCTATGGAAGTGGCCAGATGATAAACCTTGATGGAATACAAATGTTAACGATGCTGCACGTCAGAAGGTGGTGTTTGCCGCGAGAAAGGGAAAGTGGGATCAGGATGAGGCTTGGAGTGGAAGGGGGTCGCTGCTGTCCAAGGGGAGGTCCAGGGGAGGCCTGACTGGGTGGCCTCTGCTGGAGGACCTGATGGGGGGAGGTGGTGGGCCAGGCTGCAGTGGGACCAGCTGTCCAGGACCCTGGAGCAGGAGGGACTGTGGTGTGGCCCCAGCAGAGCAGACCAGCAGGGTGCTGAGGACCAGACAAAGAGAGGACAGGTGCAGCAGGTCCCTCATAGGGCCTTGTCACCTGTCATGAGGACCGTACCTTTTACTCCGCATGTGGTGGGCTGCCTTGGAGTTGAGGAGCCCTGGGGTGTGCAGTGTACACAGGAAAAATGACTGCCGGGACCCCCAGGGTGGAGCTGGCTGGAATAGGTGAAGGAGCGGGGGCCCTGCCTTCTGTGATATCTGGGAGCGGGGTGGACTCCTGGTTCAGATTCAAGTACAGGAAACAGCATTTAACTTACTTAAGATGACAACCTGTACACGACGCACGAGCAGCGCCATTTGCAGGCAGCGAGCATGCTGAACCGCCGGCACCAGACACACTCCGAAAGTGGCCTCCCTTCAGTGGGAGGGCCTTCCCTCCAGACCCTGCCTCACAGCATGCCGTTCACTTTTAGTTTTTGTCAATGTGTTCTAGTTGGTGTCGATGTATAGACTTGATGATAATACAACTGTCTTTTTTAAACAAAAAAACACAGCACTTCACACTTTAGATTTTTTTACTCATTCAGGCTACCTCCTTTCTGCAGCAGGCACATCCCCGTCAGATCCAAGTTAAGAGAGGTTAGTGGGATGCATGCTAATGACAAAAGGATAGGTAGGCAGGCAGGTGGGTAGGTGGGTGGGTGGGTGGGTGGAGGGATGGATGGATGGATGGTAAATATCCACACAGATCAATATCGACATGAGTATAGAGATGTAGCTTCATAATTTTCTGAAGATGGTAACCAGGTAATTGGTTCCGAATCTTCAGAAGGAGAGTAAGTAGACAGGAAAGCTATCAACAAGGTCACAGACATTAATAACGCAGAACTGTGGTGGGCGCAGTGACACCCCGTAGCCAGGAAAGTAAGTGTCTCAGCAATGTAGTTTCCAGGTGCCTGTGTCAGCTTCCTGCACGGCAGTAACAGGTGCCACCAACTGGGTGCCTTAAAATGACAGAATCATCTTCTTTCCCGGTCCTGGAGGCCGGGAGTCTGAAATCCCGGTGGGGCAGGGCTAGCTCCTCCAGGAGTCCGCAGCAGCCCCACTCGGCTCTGAGGCTCCAGCCGCCCTGGCGTCCAGTGGCTTGAGGAAGCCTCACCCCATCCCTGCCTCCAGCCTCCTGTAGCCATCTTCTCCCCGTGTGTCCTTTTCTGTTTCTCATGAGGATGCTCTCATTGGATTTAAGGCATGAGCTCCAACCCTCCTCACCTCTAATTATGCTGGCAGATAAGGTCACATTCCCAGGTTCTAGGAGGACATGAATTTGGGAGACACTATTAAACCCTGCAGCCCGGAACAGCACACATAGCGACAACGGTCAGAAATGCTGCCGGGTTGGGTGGGCCGGTGGCTGCGTGGCATGGCCTGGTGTTTGCAGTTCACACTCAGCGTCCACCTTCCACCTCTGTCTCCTCATGGCCTTCCTTTCCTCCATAAAACACACCCTGTGTCTGTTCTCATCTTTCTTCCTCTATTTTCCAGCTTTTCTGCAGCATGGTATAGAACAGAGGTTCTAAATTTGAGTGCTTGTCAGGGCCCCCGGAGGGCTTTTGTCAAAACACAAATTGCCGGGCCAGGCCTGGAGGTGAGGCGTGGGTCCCGGATATTTGCCCTTTCATCACGTTCCTGGGGATCTTGCTGCTGTGGCCCAGCACCCCACGTTGAAGACCACTGGTCCCAGAAAGCACAAAAGGCTCCTCTAGATTCCGAAAGAACGATGCTCCAGTTCCAACTCCACCACCAACGCCAGCACACACCCAGGAAGCCACTAGCTGCTGGGGGCGTCAGAGTCCTCTCCTGAATTCTGAGGTTAACAGCCGCACCCCCCAAGATTTGCAGGGCAGGTGAGGAGCTGTGTGCGGAGCAGGGACCTCCCCGTCACCCTCCCCCACTGGTGGTGCTGTGGTGCTGTGAGCACGCCAAGGCTCAGGAGGGAGCCCGTGGCCCCTGCGTGTAGCTCCTGACTTAGGAAGGATGTTCTGGTTTCAGCAGCCCACTGGCCTGCAACAGAAACCTGAGCCACATGCTAATTCCACCTGGAACAAACCCCAGAGCTTTGCTTTAGCTCTCGGGGCCCCCATCTGGGTGGACCTCCAAGGCTCTTCGCCGGGTTCTCGCGAGAGCCGTTTTGTCTGTCAGTGGGAACGGCCCGGGGCCTTGGGCAGCCTGGGAGTCCCGGAAAGGAGACCCTCGTGCCCAAGTGAAACCTGCAGCCCCCAGGAAGCTGAGGAGCCTGCCCACAGCCTGGGGCACCCAACGGAGAGGAAAGGGGAGGCAGGAAGCCATGGAGGACCCTGTCCCAGGTCTGCACCCCGCACCCTGAAGCGAGGAACAGACGCCATCTCTAAGCACCCCAGGACCCAGCACCACCTCCCCAGGGCCAGGGGCTCAACCACAGCCCAGTCACCACCCCCTGCCGCTGTCCTCCGCAGGAGCCCTGCAGCCCTGGCTCTGTGTCAGGAGCCAGACCACAAGGAGGGACAGGGTCAGGCTGGGACTGAGACGGGGAAGCAGCTGCTGTGGGACCTGCACTAGGGCTGAGGGGCTCTGGGTCCAAATGGCCTGACAGAGGTGGCTCCTGCCCCCGTGATCTTACCTCAAGGTCCCCGGCCAGGGCCTCCGTTCAGGGTGAAATGCGATGGGAGGCTGTGGGGAGAATGAGAAACAAGACGGTCACTCAGGGCCTCTGCGACAGACTAGTCAAGGGGACAATGCGTGATGGACAGGGACTCTAAAAATGGGAAGAAAGGGCAGAAATGAGGAGTGAGGGAAGGACAGGGAGAAACACAAAGGGCCAAGCATCCACCCCGGCTAGCAGGGTGCCCTGGTGTCCTTTCTAAAGAAATGGTACCCTGTGGATTTTCAAAGCTTCGGTAGTCATGGTTCAGCAAGCTCAATGCTTTCCTGGTTGTTTCTGGGATCGTGGTAGCTGGAGCGTTGACTGTGTAGGGAATCCTGTCTCCCCAGGATGCAGGGCCTCGGACAGCCTCAGCCAGAGCCCTGGAACCCCGGCTCTGTCCCGAGTCCCCCTGTGGCTTCTTCTTATCCAGTGTCCCTCAGGAGGACTGAACGGAAGCCGGGGGTGGCCGCCTGTCTCCAGGACACAACATTTCTTCCCTAGAGACATAGCAGGTGGCTCAGAGGGCCAGCTCTCTGGGCAGTGAGGGCAGAGTTAAAATTCCTACTTGTTCCCTCCCTCTCCACCCACTTCTTTGGGAAGACAAATAGGTCACATTCCAGAAAGAAACATGCAGCTTCTCTAACATAATCCCTCCATGCCATGCAATGATTAACACATGACTTGAGGGTACCGTGGAGGCGAGAGGATGCGGACGCTCCAGAATTCAAAAATGTCTCTACGAGGGTAAAACACCCACCCTCACGTCCTAATGGCTTTTTCCTCTTTCAGCCGCACACAGTCAAATTGGAGGCATAATTTGCTGTGAATTACCTACAAATTGTATACAGTACTTTAGGACTAAGTAGCTTTTTGCAAGGCTTGGTATGAATTTTCTCTTTTGTCCAAATCATACAAAATACTCTTTCTAAATTGTTAAGATTTTCTGCCACGCATAAAAATGAGGCTGAAATCACCCAAAAGTTGACAAAAATGGATTAGACAATCCTTGGAACTTTATGATTGTGTGCACATTTTAAGGGATCTGTTAGCTTCTGAGCTCTTGTTCTGAGGGGTGGGAGAATTAGGCAATCCTTGGAACTTCATACCTGTGTGCATTTTAAGGGATCTGTTAGCTCCCGAGCTCTTGTTCCAAGGCGTGGGAGAAAAGGGGGCATCATCTAGCAGCTGGGAGGAATCTCAGGATCCTCCTGGAGGAAGCCCAGAATCCTTTCCACAGGCACAGAGCTGAGGGTGCTGCAGAGCCCCTAAAGAGCTTCCTGGGCATCGGGAAAGTCAGGGCTCAGGGCATGTGGAGCTGCCACCCTAGAAAGCCCTGCGTCAGTGTTGCAGTGTTCTCAGGCCCGTGCAGCTGACATTCCTTTAGCTTCCTGGTGATGGAGGGACAGAGTGTCCCCACATTTGTCTTTGAGGGCGTGTGGTGTATATGGGAGCAAGCAGGCTCAGCAGAAAATGATGTGATGCCAAGGCCGGGGCTGTGAACTTGCAGGAGCTGCCTGTGACCCCAGGGCGATCTGGGCTGTCAGTGCAGGAGGAGGCCCAGTGGGTTACAGCTGCCAGTGGAGAACCTATGGCTTCAGTGCTAGCAGTCAGGGTATCCTGCTAAGCATCTGCCTCCATTCTAGGTCCTGGCTTCTGGGCCAGTCCCTGCCTTTATGACACTACCCTCAGGGGGTGTGGGAACGTGGACCAAGGAATGGATGGGTAGAGGGTAGATGGATGGAAGGATGGACGGGTGGATGGATGGATGGATGGATGGATGGATGGATGGATGGATGGACAGGTGGATGAATGGACAGAGGGACAGATGGAAGGATGGAGGGAGGGAGAGAGGAAGGAAGGGAGGGATAGATGAATGAATGGATGGATGGATGATGGATGGATAGATGGATGGACAGATGGAAGGATGAATGGATAGAGGGATGGGAGAAGGGGAGGGAGGGATGGGCGGATGGATGGATAGATGGATGGATGGATGGACAGACAGGTAGATGGATGGATGGATGGATGGATGGATGGATGGATGGATGGATGGATGGAGGACTAGATGGAGGACTAGATGGATGGGTAGACAGACAGAGGGAGGGAGAGATGGACAGAGGGAGGGATGGGTGGAAAAATGGGAGGGAGGAAAGGAGAGAACAAGGCATTAAAATTGATTAATGATAAAACAATTACTGGAGGAAGCATGGATTTTACCTCCCCATGCCAGGAATTCCAATGTTTCTGGCTTAGTGAAGAAGAACTTTGGGAAATCCAAGGTGATTCTCATCAGTGGAACGTTGTATTACTCTCACATTTGTAGGTTTATGGCATTTGTTATGGAAACGTTTTTATTGTGGGGCAATCTACCTGTAAGCAAATCCCCTGAAGGTGGAGATCAGCTGCTCACCCGTCTAGTATTTCCCTTTTATTGTGAAAATGCATTCAGTGAGAAGATGTATAAGAACCAATTGTGAATGGTTCTCTTTCAGCTAGTTTTCAAAAAATCCGTATCTTTTTATAAAGATGAAAATGACAGCCTAGAGTCTATTAAAAATAAAGTCACCATGTCCGGGCCTGGCAATGGGACTGGCTGCTTATGGCTTTGATTCAACATTTTATCGCTGGAATGTGTTTATGGGAGTTTATAGGCTGCGTGTGAATGTGCAGAGTACGGAGAAGTGCACGCAGCTGTACTCTCCACGTCTGTGCGGTATAGGGCAGATGATAAGTCTTGAGATCCATATGTTTCTTATAAAATTCTGATCTTTGGAAGGATGAGTAATAGACATTAAGACGGCAGAGAAAGAAACAATCACAAGAGGAAATCATGCATTTCAGAGGCAGTTTCTGCTTCACAAGGAAAGTCTCCAGCAAACTCTTCTGTATCCTGCAGTGAACGGCACGGGTTGCTTTCCTTGGAGCTGTCACGTGCATCTGGTGTCCCCCGAACCGCGAGTCGTGGACGCCCGTGGGCAGGTGCCCTGGGAGTGTGGCCCAGGCGGATGGTACCAGAACGGGGTGGGACCTTGTTGCATCCTCAGATCCTGCAGATGGGCCAGGGATTCAGAACCTTGCTGGTAGCTTGTCAGTCACCCACAGAGTGAGATGCATACTTTGTTGATAGAATGAGATTTCATGTTCAGGTCAAATATGAAAATGTGTTTACCTGTGAGGGGCATAATCTGTAGAAGACTCTTCCTGTCAAGCAGTTACCACGCACTGGCCTCCTCCTTCGAGCCAGGCTCTGTGCTAAGTAAACGATCCTGATTAAAACCCTGTTTTCATCGGCCGTTCTTGCACGAGCCACTGCCTGCCGTGGGGTGAGGTGCACCACCTAGCTCACACGTCACAGTAGAGAGCAGCCAGAGGGTCGGGTGGGAGTGGGGAGGCTGGGCTCTTCCTGGCAGTAGGTGAGGCTGTAGCCCCATTGCAACCACATCATCCCCTTCCGAGGAGCTCCTGGTGTCTGGGGAGGTGGGCGTGGCAGGGACTACAGCCAGGGCTGGGTCTGTTTGGTGCTTCTCCACTGTGTGTGGATTCATTTAACAGGGTTGGCTGACACCTACTGTGTAGCAGGGATTGTAGTGGCATCGGACAAAGCCCCTACCCTCTGGACGCCAAACATTCTAGAAACCTCCAAAGGAATAAATGCAACCGGCAGCCGTTGCTGCTGGTGAAGGAGGCCGTCGGGGTGCGTGAATGAGGGGGACTGGCCGGCCTGGGAAGTGGCCTGGGAGGTGCTCAGAGGGTGGCAAAGGGGCGGCCATGCGGCTGAGCCCTGTGGGAAGGGCAGGGGAACACACAGCTAAGGAAGCAGCAAGCCTGGAGCACGTGGCCCCAACCTCCGTCTTGGTTATGCTGGTCAAGTAGGTCTGATGTTAACCAAACCAAAGTGCAGGGGCAGGGACATCTCAGACCCTTTTATACAAAATAACCTTGAGCCTGGGCAGAATCCGGAGGCAGCCGTCTCCTGGCCGCCTGTTCCGTGTCACACACGAGGTCCAGCCCCGTGTTCCTCCGCAGCTGGGCTTCCTGGGGCTCCATCCTGGAGGCCGAAAGGCTGCTGGGGGTTCAGGCTCTGACCTGCTTGTGAAAATTTTAGGGCTTTCTTGGGTAGTTTCATTTTACCTCAAAGTCTTACAAACCATCTTAGCATTTTTGTGCAAATGGCTCCCAGCGCTAGGCTAATCCTCACCAGCACCTCAGACCTGCTCCCCCCACCCAGCCCAGCAGCCTCCCTCAATCTGCAGCCCCCAGATACCTGCCCTGACCACCCCCGATGTGGGTGAGGTTTCTAAACTGCTCCTGAACCTTCAAACACACAATTCATCTGTAAATATTTGCTCACTGTGTTTCTAACCATGTTATTAAGATATAAAAACATACCATGAAATTCCGCTGTTCACAGTGTACAATTCAGTGGTCCTTAGTCAATTCACAGAGTTCCATTTATACTGTAGAGTTGAGTATATATTACAGAGAGCAACTGTTGCTGTCATCTAATTATGAAACATCTTCATCACCCAGCAGGGAAACCCTGTACCCATAAGACAGCCACTCCCATTCCCTGCCCCGGTCCCCTGACAGCTACAAATATGCCTTCTGTCTTTCCATCTCTAGATGTGCCTAGTCTGGATATTTTATGCAGATGGGATCGTACAATATGTGGTCTTTGGAATGGACTCTTCTGTCACTTAGCACAGTGTTTTTAAGGATTCCCCCATGCGGTTTAGGTCTGTTCCTGGGAATATATTGTGTTGCCTCACCCTCCATGCACTGCTACTGGCTTCAAAGCTGTCTCCACTCAACTCATGTCTCAAAGCAACTTGGTCTCTCTGCCACCCTTTGTGTAAAGTGGAGTGACCACCCCTCCCCACAGGCTCATGACGGGGATTGAGTAAGAGGCCCGTGTACCAAACTATCCTCGCTGTACCTGCCTCGTAAGAAAAGCCTGGGCCCCGTCATCTCCCCTGCGGAGAGCACCTGCTCTCATCAGTCCCGTCTCTCCCCTTTGGACTGCAAAGGCCGCTCCTCGGTCCCGCCACCTCGCTGTTTGTGGCGCTTTCTGTCAGTGTCATGATTCACTCCTAGTGACCACCACCTCATCCCAGCCCGGTCACTCAGCCTCTGTGTCTCAGGCTCTGACCGCGCCACCCACACCCCTTTGCACAGGGTGAGACTGTCCTCAGACTCCCTCCTGCTGTCCGGACTCAGAGCACCCGAGGCACCTGCCCTGGGAGAGTTCCTGGACTCCAGTCCTCAAAGCGTGACCCCTCGTCCCATGTGCACCCCCAGCCTCCTGTGGAAACCTGGAACACACTTGATTCTCAAACCTTCGCATTAATCTCAGGTGGGATAGTCCAGGCTGCGGGATCCCCACAGGGTGGTACCCACACACCATTTAACATTCCAGATGGCCGAGTTCTGGAAGGGAAAGCTATTCCTTCCAAACCCCTCTCCTGCCTTTCATCAGAGAACATTGTGCAGCTCTTGAAGATCTCAATAAATATGGAAGGCAAAAATAATGTCAATGTTAGCACCGTCAGAAGTGATGGGATTTTTTTCTTCCAGTGGAAACAGACCAGCAGCATCTGTACCGATAATTTTATAGACTTTTCTGCCAAGAGAATGAGGATCTTGCCAGCTTTTCCTAAAAGAATCATAAGTTTCACGAAACTCCTGGAGTTCTACAAACTGTTTGCGAATCTGATGACAGTTGGTTTCCTTGCAGAGCTCTTTGTTAAGCACTCGCCAGTCTCCACATCTGCGTGACTGGGAGGCCTGCCTGTGAGTGCCAGTAATGGAAAGTCTGGGGAGAACAGAAGCCCAACTGTGTGTGTATATATGTGTGTATGTGCGTGTGCATTCCTGTGTGTGTGTATATGTGTGTATGTGCGTGTGCATTCACGTGTGTGTATATGTGTGTATGCGCGTGTGCATTCGCGCATGTATGTGCGTGTGCATTTGCATGTGTGTATATGTATGTGCATGTGCATTTGTGTGTGTGCATTTGTATGCCCGTGTGCATTCGCATGTGTGTGCATGCACATGTGTGTGCATATGTGTGTGCATATGTGTGTGTATATTCCTGTGTGTGTATATGTGTGTGTGTGCATGTGCATTCACATGTGTGTATACGTGTGTGTGCATTTCCATGTGTATATATGTATGTATGTGCATGTGCCTTTGCGTGTGTGCATTCGTGTGTGTACATGCACGTGTGTGCATATGTGTGTGCGTGTGCATTTGTGTGTATATGTATGTATGTGTGTGTTTGCGTGTGGGTGTGTTTGTGTGTGTGTGTGTGTGCATGTGTGCATGTCCGCGTGCATGCATGTGTGGGCATGTGTGTAGGGTTTGTGCATGTACAGCACAGAGGGTGATTAACTTGCTATCAGACCCTCTCCAGTCAGGTTAAAGCTTCCCCTCCAACCCCCGCCTCCCCACTCAGCGACTCAGTCCCCCCGACTAGCAAGGTGTTTTTTCATCGTGATCATCACCGCTGGTTTCAGCTTGGGCAGAGCCCTTGCTGGAAGTCTCTGCTCCGAAGATTTCCCAGGACTGTGGCAGGTGATTGATTAGGCGACCTCCCCGCATGCCCTGGCCAGTCCCTCAGACTTCACTGGCAACATTGAAGTGTTCAGTGTCCACTGAAGCAAACCACACCCTTTCCAGAAAGCTGCAGAGGTGCCTTCCTCTCCCGCTCCACGGCCTGTTGTCCTGTTTTTATTTCTGACACCAGACATCATCCACTGGACTGACCTGGACAGTGTCTTCTCTTCCCCTTTCCCTGTTGGGGTAACTCGTTCAGGGGAGTTTCTTACAAAACCCCCTCTCCCTTGTTGGTGACCGTCTGTACTCGAGGCCGTGTGGTGCCTGGAGGAAGGAAGGTGTGTGAAATGGACCCAAAAATGCAGATGGGCGCCCCCGGGAACACAGGGACACTGTATCCTCAGTGCCTCAGGATATCCACTGTATCCTCAGTGCCTCAGGATATCCACTGTATCCTCAGTGCCTCAGGATATCCACTGTATCCTCAGTGCCTCAGGATATCCACTGTATCCTCAGTGCCTCAGGATATCCACTGTATCCTCAGTGCCTCAGGATATCCACTGTATCCTCAGTGCCTCAGGATATCCACTGTATCCTCAGTGCCTCAGGATATCCACTGTATCCTCAGTGCCTCAGGATATCCACTGTATCCTCAGTGCCTCAGGATATCCACTGTATCCTCAGTGTCTCAGGATATCCACTGTATCCTCAGGCACAGCCTGGGCGGGACTTGCTGACTCAGGCAGGAGTTTAATCAGTAACTTTGTTTCAATTCCATAAACAGACCCAAGAGTTAATTTAGGAGTAGTTTTAAGCACAAAGAGGAAGTTTATCTAAAAATAGATTTGACAAAATGTAAAACAGGCTAGGGTTTCCTGTCTGCCAAACAAATGCATGTAAGTTTTTTAAATTCCCAAGTAAATGATTCGGAAATTCTTTCTGCCTTAAAGTCTGATCAAAGGGAAGTCTTGACAGGAAGCATTTATCACAGGGAGCACCACCTGATGAAGCAAAAATTTATTTAAAAAAAAAAAAAAAAAAAAAAAACAGAAATGTGGTCCGTGGCCTATAGGTTCAGTGTGTCCAGGGCATAGAAAATAGTTCCAGTAAAAGGACTTAGCCTGCCTTAGACCACAGGGGAGCTTGGGGGCTTGGGTTTGGGTTTTCTAGTATTCAAGTCCTTTCTCAGCAGGAAATGAAGTCACATTCCTTAAGGACAAGCATTTACCTTGTACTAGCTTAGATATTATGATGCCTTCACTCAGATAAAATTTAAGTGCAGGAGCCTCGGGCATAGACGAGCAACCCTAGACTGGAGGAAGCTGGCCCAGTGGAGTGGACAGGATCACAGGACCCTGCCGACATCCCAGGCCTCCCCTATGGCAGCCTCTGAGCTTCTGCAGGGCCTCTCCTAAGCTGAGCTCACAGGGGTCAATGTTAGGGGTGACATCGTGACCAGAAATACCCTTCTTCCACTGGTTTGTCTTTGCACCACCATTAAATTGAGCAATGCCGTGCAAACAGCTGCCGGATCAAGGGAACTTCTCCAGCTGAGGTCTTTGTCTTTCTCCCTCCTCCCACCTTCCTCCTCTCTCCCCACTGTGTCCTCCCCCCACCTGCACCCACCACCCAGTGTCTGAAGGAACTTCCTTCTGAAGGATGGTTTATTAAGCACTTCCGGAACAGCCGTCAATCTAATAATGATAAAAACAGGAGCAAACGCATTGCGGATCTTCAGGTGCCCTGCCCTGACAGCAGCACTAACTCTTGGTCCCCTGGACGGCATTCTGGGCAGGACTCCTGCTCCTCGGCCGCCTTCCAGAAGCACTGGGACACAGGCTGGAGTCCTCCAGCGCCTCGCAGCATCTCTGCAGCTCCGGAGCCTTTACGGAGCCCAGGCTCCCTGACTCGGGCCCGCGCCGTAACCATGTGCACGCTGCCTCTTCCGTTCAGAGAACTTCCGCCAGGGCCCACAACGTAGAGCGGTTCCTCGATCTGAGAGCTGTTAAGGAATCAATTCATCTTTTAAATTATGGTTTTGATTGTTTTTTCTGATAAGTAACATATTATGCATAAAAATTTCACACACAGGAGTGTGCGGCCCAGTGGGGGAAACGTCCCTGTCATCTCAGCTGCTTAGAGAGAAGCACTGCTAGTGAGGTGGTCCTCCTTCGAGATCTTCTCCTTTGTAGAAAGTGAAAAACGCACATGTATCATGTATTTTATTCTTTCAAACCGAAAGCCCCATTGGACCTGCCTTTGCAGCTCCCTCCTTTTCTTCCCTGTGTGTCTTGAGAGGATACCATGTTCCACTTCAGATGAATTTCTCCTATCTGTGGGTGGCTGTGACTGACTCACACCAGCCCTATCGCCACTGGACACTGGTGACAAGTATAAGTAATGCAGTTGGGCGGGGACAGTGTTTGGTGAGGTGATGTGGAATCAGGCTGGGACAGTGTTTGGTGAGGTGATGTGGATTCGGGCTGGGACAGTGGTTGGTGAGGTGATGTGGATTTGGGCTGGGACAGTGTTTGGTGAGGTGATGTGGAATCAGGCTGGGACAGTGTTTGGTGAGGTGATGTGGACTCAGGCTGGACAGTGGTTGGTGAGGTGATGTGGAATCAGGCTGGGACGGTGGTTGGTGAGGTGATGTGGAATCGGGCTGGGTCAGTGGTTGGTGAGGTGATGTGGAATCAGGCTGGGACAGTGTTTGGTGAGGTGATGTGGATTCAGGCTGGGACAGTGGTTGGTGAGGTGATGTGGATTTGGGCTGGGACAGTGTTTGGTGAGGTGATGTGGATTCGGGCTGGGACAGTGTTTGGTGAGGTGATGTGGATTCAGGCTGGGACACTGGTTGGTGAGGTGATGTGGATTCGGGCTGGGACAGTGTTTGGTGAGGTGATGTGGAATCAGGCTGGGACAGTGTTTGGTGAGGTGATGTGGATTCAGGCTGGGACACTGGTTGGTGAGGTGATGTGGATTCAGGCTGGGACAGTGGTTGGTGAGGTGATGTGGATTTGGGCTGGGACAGTGTTTGGTGAGGTGATGTGGAATCAGGCTGGGACAGTGTTTGGTGAGGTGATGTGGACTCAGGCTGGACAGTGGTTGGTGAGGTGATGTGGAATCAGGCTGGGACGGTGGTTGGTGAGGTGATGTGGAATCGGGCTGGGTCAGTGGTTGGTGAGGTGATGTGGAATCAGGCTGGGACAGTGTTTGGTGAGGTGATGTGGAATCAGGCTGGGACAGTGTTTGGTGAGGTGATGTGGATTCAGGCTGGGACAGTGGTTGGTGAGGTGATGTGGATTTGGGCTGGGACAGTGTTTGGTGAGGTGATGTGGATTCGGGCTGGGACAGTGTTTGGTGAGGTGATGTGGATTCAGGCTGGGACACTGGTTGGTGAGGTGATGTGGATTCGGGCTGGGACAGTGTTTGGTGAGGTGATGTGGAATCAGGCTGGGACAGTGTTTGGTGAGGTGATGTGGATTCAGGCTGGGACACTGGTTGGTGAGGTGATGTGGATTCGGGCTGGGATGGTGGTTAGTGAGGTGATGTGGAATTGGGCTGGGATAATGGTTGGGTGAGGAGATGTAGAATTGGGCTGGGACACTGGTTGGTGAGGTGATGTGGATTCGGGCTGGGATGGTGGTTGGTGAGGTGATGTGGATTTGGGCGGGGACAGTGGTTGGTGAGGTGATGTGGATTTGGGCTGGGACGGTGGTTGGTGAGGTGATGTGGATTTGGGCGGGGACAGTGGTTGGTGAGGTGATGTGGATTCAGGCTGGGACACTGGTTGGTGAGGTGATGTGGATTTGGGCTGGAACAGTGTTTGGTGAGGTGATGTGGAATCAGGCTGGGACAGTGTTTGGTGAGGTGATGTGGACTCAGGCTGGACAGTGGTTGGTGAGGTGATGTGGAATCAGGCTGGGACGGTGGTTGGTGAGGTGATGTGGAATCGGGCTGGGTCAGTGGTTGGTGAGGTGATGTGGAATCAGGCTGGGACAGTGTTTGGTGAGGTGATGTGGAATCAGGCTGGGACAGTGTTTGGTGAGGTGATGTGGATTCAGGCTGGGACAGTGGTTGGTGAGGTGATGTGGATTCGGGCTGGGACACTGGTTGGTGAGGTGATGTGGATTCAGGCTGGGACACTGGTTGGTGAGGTGATGTGGATTCGGGCTGGGACAGTGTTTGGTGAGGTGATGTGGAATCAGGCTGGGACAGTGTTTGGCGAGGTGATGTGGATTCAGGCTGGGACACTGGTTGGTGAGGTGATGTGGATTCGGGCTGGGATGGTGGTTAGTGAGGTGATGTGGAATTGGGCTGGGATAATGGTTGGGTGAGGAGATGTAGAATTGGGCTGGGACACTGGTTGGTGAGGTGATGTGGATTCGGGCTGGGATGGTGGTTGGTGAGGTGATGTGGATTTGGGCGGGGACAGTGGTTGGTGAGGTGATGTGGATTTGGGCTGGGACGGTGGTTGGTGAGGTGATGTGGAATCAGGCTGGGACACTGGTTGGTGAGGTGATATGGATTTGGGCTGGGACAGTGGTTGGTGAGGTGATATGGATTTGGGCTGGGACAGTGGTTGGTGAGGTGAGGTGATGTGGATTTGGGCTGGGATGGTGGTTGGTGAGGTGATGTGGAATTGGGCTGGGATAATGGTTGGGTGAGGAGATGTGGAATTGGGCTGGAACACTGGTTGGTGAGGTAATGTGGAATTAGGCTGGAATAATGGTTGGGTGAGGTGAGGTGGAATTGGGCGGGGACGGTGGTTAGGTGAGATGGTGTGGTCATCAGGCTGGGACCATCTGCTGTGACTGAGACCTGTGTGCATTCTCGTTCCTGGGAGGCTTCCAGGAGGTGGTGACATTGTGTGTGATCAGCATGTGTTAGCTAAGTTTGGTGCATTCAGAGACCAACTCTGAGTCCATTGCATCAGCCCCAGGGTGGCGCAGGTGATGCCAGGAGGGAGGAGCCACAGGGTTTGCTGTTCTGGGTTGGAAAGGCCGAGGTCAAGAAAGGACTGTGGACCCGCTCGGCTGCCCACTCAGTGTCCCTGCCCAAGCACTTTCTCTGAATAACTCACTGTCTTTCCTGAAGAGCCTCCTGGGGCAGGTTTGCTGCGTGTCTCTGTTCCTGTTCGCAGCTGCTCCGAGCGTTGGACCTGAGCTTTGGAGGATGGGGGCAGTTTCTCCAGGTGAACCTGGCAGAACGAGAAGAGGGCGGGGATAACTCAAAGACCACCCCCCCACCAGGGACAGTGACCACCTCTCCTCACAATGGACTTGCTGCAGGTCCTCGTTGAGGGGTTTAGTGATGGCATAGCCTGCCTGAAAAAGACAAGGGAAAGTGACCTTAGGTTTTCCAGAGTCTGTGAGGTTTCAAGGAAAAGCCAGGTCCAAGCAGAGGCATTTCTGGAGCTGCTGGGAGGGGCATGTCCTGGGAGGGGGACACTTCGGGGCCAGAGCCTTGCAGACCCCCCGCCCCAGGGCTGAGCCCTGTAGGCTTTCCAGAGGCCCAGCCCTTCCTGGGTCAAGATGAACTCACAGAATGAGTTTAGCATTTGGTGTCTTTTTCTTTTCCTTCTGAGAGCGATGCCACCTCTCACAGCTCCCGGAAGTGCATGGCCACCAAGTCCCTGCCCACCCCTCGGCCAGCAGGGACCTGATTTACCCCTAGATTTGGTCTTCAGAAGCCCCTTCACATTGACTCTGCCCTGAGACTTCCAAATACTGGGCTGTGACCAATCCCAGGACTCAGGGAAGCAAGAGCAGTAAGAATTCAGTGTGTGTGTGTGTGTATGCGCACGTGTATGTGCATATGCAAGTGTGTGTATATGTGTGTATGTGTGCAGGTGCATATGTGTATGTGTATGTGTGTATGTATTTGTGTGTGTGCACATGGTGTGCGTATGTATGTGTGTGTGTGCACACATTATAGATAAAGATATTAGGGACATATATGTTCAGTCACGCTTCCCTTAATGACAGGGACATACTCTGAGAAATGCATCAGCAGGTGATTTCATCACTGTACAAACATCAGAGTGTTTGTGCAAACCTACACGCAAACCTACATGGTCCAGCCTTCTGCACCCCTCAGCTTCATGGTAGAGCTTATTGTTCCAGGCTGCAAACCTGTCCGGACTGTGACTGAACTGGGTACCTCGGACAGCGGTAACAATGGTATTTATGGAGCTAAACAAATCTAAACACAGAAAAGGGGCAGTAAAAATACAGCATTCTGATCCCACGGGCCCACCACCGTGTCTGTGGTCTATCACTGGCGCAGACGTCCTTTGCAGCACACAACTGTGTATTATACACCTGTCTATGTGTGTATGTGTATGTATGTATGCATGTATGTTTGAGTCCTTAAAATAAACTAGTACCCATGACAGCCTACTTAGCACTTTTGTGTATTATCTGAATCTGCAAAGAAATAAACCCTTGCTGTTTTTGCCAGGGATGTAAAATTCTCCGCCTTGTCTTAGAGCAAGGAAATTTCTAGACATTAGGTAAAACAAGGTCCAATGAGGGGTAAAGATGTGTGTGTGTGTGTGTCTGTGTGTGTATGTGTGTGCATGTGTGTCTGTGTGTGTGCGTGTGTTTATGTGTATATGTGTGTGTGTATGTATATGTGTGTATATCTGTGTGTGTATGTGTCTGTGTATGCATATATGTGTGGCTGTGTGTACCTGTGTGTGTGTCTGTGTGTATGTATGTGTATGTATGTGTGGCTGTATCTGTGTGCGTGTTGTGTATGTATGTGCATGTGTGTGGCTGTGTGTGTCTGTGTGTGACTGTGTGTGTGTGTGTGTGGCTGTGTGTATCTGTGTGTGTGTGTCTGTGTGTGTATGTGTGACTGTGTATCTGTATGTATGTGTGACTGTGTATCTGTGTGTGTATGTGTGTGTGTCTGTGTGTGTGTGGCTGTATCTGTGTGTGTGTCTGTGTGTGTATGTGTGTGTGGCTGTGTGTATCTGTGTGTGTATGTGTATGTCTGTGTGTGTATGTATGTGTGGCTGTGTATATCTGTGTGTGTGTCTGTGTGTGTATGTGTGTCTGTGTCTGTTTGTGTCTTTGTGTGTGTGTGTGTGTGTGTATGTATGTAACTTGGTTTTATATTTGTTTTCATCACCTATGTCCTCAAACTTGAATCAAGGAATTTATCAGAGGAACATTTATTATTCCCAGAGGCATCAAAGTATTTTATTTTTGTTCTGGTCAACATCTTAAAGGGATCTGTTTGAAATAGATAGACTGACATAAGACTAATCTCCCTTTAGGCTTAAAAGAGAAAGGATGAGAAAAAGGCCTGGCCTCTTAAATCACGTGAATTTGCTTTTACTGTGGGCACATTGTGTGCCACGTTTCCTAATAAGCATTTATTGATTGGACCAGGAAATTTTCTCAGATATGTGTCTGTGCGAGCAAATCCCCAGGCACGGAAGTGCAATGGGGCAGGAGGCAAGTTTATAACAACTTTACACCATCGCAAAAGCACATCTGCATGCCTTATGACTCAATTTGCAGCTGCTTATACACATTTCTGCAGCAATTGATCAGAAAAATTGATTTAGATTCTATTTTAATTCTCTGTTTTCCACTAGCAAGCGAGGGTTTTTTGTTTGTTTGTTTGTTTTTTGCAAATGCTAGATAGGACCTCAGAAATGCCCATGTGGATATTGGTCAAAAGTTAGCACATTTTCCTGAAAGCCTTGAAGCCAGTCATGTCAGGAGGTTTATGAAAGGAGAATTTTTTTTTCCCAGTTATCCAATTAAAATGATCCATGAGCTCAGCCAGCCCTGGGATGGAGAGGAGGGAGAAGCCAGCTGGGTCTTGAATGGCTATTTTGGGATCTACAGGGACTCTGTTAACTCATCACCGGGTTGACCGGTCACAGCTCAGCCTGGTAACAATCAGAGGGGCCAGTCATTTTCAGGGCATACCACAGTGTATCAGATGCTTCCCTGTGATGAAGGCGGGTACGAGCGGTCACACCAGGCCTGTCCCCGATGCTTCCCTGTGATGAAGGCCAGTGCGGGGGGCCACGTCGGACCTGTCCCTGGTCTGTGCTGCCTCCTGGTCTCCTTTCACAGGCAGATTCCATGGACTGCCTGCTCCACTCCAGTGCTGTGCTGGAAACATGTGGGAGGCCTGGGGAGTGTGCGGGGGAGCAGCTTTAGCTAGGCTTCTGATGAAACTGCATAGGATCTTTGAGCAAAGGTAATTCTGTGGGTGGGGCAGCAAGCAGATGGCCACGTGTCTTGGGGCTCGAGTCCCCAGGGCCAAAGGCATCGGTCATGCGCCTCTGCCACTGGGCACCTGCTCCACGGGGCCTGCTGCCCAGCCCGCCTGCCTCGTCTGCCCTGCGTCCGCTCCCCCGCAGCCTTTTAGAGCGTGGGTCACTCTCTGGAATTGTGTTTATTTATTTCCTTGGAATTTTCAGCCTCCCTGAGCTACAGCGTTAGAGGGCAAAGGCCTGGTCTCATCCACCTGGGCATCCCCAGCACCCAGAGCCCAGCAACAGGCAGAAGTGGAGGATGCCTGGAATCGGACAGTCATGCCCCCTCTAATTGCATGAGGCAGGATTCGGTGTTATTTATCAGAAACTAATTGTCACTCACAGCTCCAAGTCACCTTCCTACTGAAAACGCTTCTCAGACACTCTTTTTTGTTTGTTTCTTTGAGACAGAGTCTTGCTCCGTTGCCCAGGCTGGAGTGCAGTGGCACAAACTTGGCTGAGTGCAACCTCCGCCTCCCAGGTTCAAGCGAGTCTCCTGCCTCAGTCTCCCAAGTAGCTGGGATTACAGGTGCTCGCCACCACACCCAGCTAATTTTTTGTATTTTTAGTGGAGACAGGGTTTTGCCATGTTGGCCAGCCTGGTCTTGAACTCCTGACCTCAAGAGACCCACCCTCCTCGGCTGGGATTACAGGCTTAAGCCACCGCGCCCAGCCTCAGACACTCATAAAGGCACCCTTTCCTAAACCTGCAGGGTGCCGGGAGGAGGCGCGGGTAGAATGGGAAGGAGGGAGCCAGGCTGACTTGCCTGGCATTCTTTATGGACACCACCGCTGTTTCTACTCCCTCCTTTATGGAGGAGCTACAGGTACTGGTTCTGCATCAACTTTGCTGGCCTGTGCCCCTTCCCAGGCTTGAGGCAGAGGAGAAGGTCACTTCCCAGGGTGGTCAAGGTGCAGCTTTCAAGATGACCCTTTGACAGAGGGAAATGAGGAGGTAAACATATTGTTAAATCATCCTTGCCAGATGAAATGTGAATTTGGATTTCAAACTGAAAAAGAGAACGCTTTCCGGGATGGAGGCTGTGCACCTTGGGGATGCCAAGCCTCACCCAAGATAATGAGCGCACTTGGAGGAAGGCTGAATGGGTGCGCTTCTGGGAGAGAAGTAAAAACTCCTAAAAACAGGCAACTCCAGGAGGAGGGGCTGCCAGCCCCACAGGTGGACACGGGGGTGTGAGGGTACCTTAGATTTCCAGTCTCCCGCGTGCTTTAGAGATGAGAAGCCACTCCTGTCTCCTGGCACCACGAAGAGGAGATTAGCAGGCGGTTTTCTCCTCTGCACAGGAGCCACCTTCACAAGCCTGCTCTGCCGAGCGCCGGCGATACGCGGCAGAGAGTGCTGACAGAAGCCGAAGTGAAACGTCATAGCTTCAGATCCGTGCGCCGCCGGAGAGCTGGAATGAGGCCTGTTGTGCCTTCAGAGACTGACGGCTAAATCCTTCACTCTTTCAGCTCCCAGCATATGGCACGAAGTAGGGTGTGAAAGATAAATTTCTTTGGATAGGTGCAGATAATACGTGCGACGTTTTCACTGCCTGGCTGCATAGAAGGATCAAAACAGCCGTGTTTCCTGAGAGCAGAATTTGAATGCTTTGAAACTGGGCCTCCAGATTGGTAACGTGGATTCAGAACGAATACCTACTTAGAGTAATTAGCAATTTATGCCGTAGGCACAGAGGTTGCCGAACAAGGAGAGGATTAGCTAAAGACACACACCCTGCCTCCGCTGGAGGTTACAGGCCAGTTGCCCGCAGAGGTGTCCTACCTGGAAGGCATGAACCAGCTTCCTTTCATTCTTCTTGCTGGTCCTGCTGCAGTGGGGATCAGACGTATTCCACGGGGCCCTGAAAACTCATGCCATCAGCCCCGAACAAGGGTCTGAACTGTCTGGAGCTCAAGTTGCCCAGGAGAAACTGAGTACAGTCTGGGGTGCCCAGCAAGCCCCTTCCACAGCGCCTCTCACCGTGCAGTCTAGGGGTGCCCAGCAAGTCCCCTTCCGTGGCGTCTCTCACCGTGCAGTCTAGGGGTGCCCGGCAAGTCCCCTTCCACAGCGCCTCTCACCGTGCAGTCTAGGGGTGCCCGGCAAGTCCCCTTCCACAGCGTCTCTCACCGTGCAGTCGAGGGGTGCCCAGCAAGTCCCCTTCCGTGGTGCCTCTCACCCTTGAGCCTGAGATCACCACAGAGAGGGCGTGTCATGCTTTCTGGGTCTAGCCACAGAGGAACCGAAGGTCTGCCATCAGCTCGGGACCTTGCGAGGCTCCGCATGGCGGTGCTTTTGTGCTGGGGACCACAGGAGAGAGCAGTGAACCCCTGGATACTCCAGCACGGCCCACAGGGAGGTCAAAAATGGAGGGAGGCAGCCGCGGTGTCTGAGAGCGGAGCATGGACTTGGAAAATGGTGAGCCCTGGCCTCTCATCAAGCTGGGGACGCTCGGTCGGAATTTGTACTGACCTCCTTCATCTGATCCTTCCCCTCTCTGCAGTTGGTCTGCTGGGCTGGGCTTTGCCCCAGTGACTCGGCCACCACACTGAGCTACACGGCGTGAAAGGATGCAGCCCCTCCTGTGGGGTCCCCAGGCCCAGCCTCACCTACCCGCTGCCAGGCCTCAGGCACCTGACCAGCCCCCTCCATAAAACTCTTCCTCCATGAGGCCCCAACTCTGCCAGCTGGGCTGCACCTCCTGGCCTGCAGGTCCGTCCCACCCGCATTTTCTGCACGCCTCTTTCAAGACAGGCCCTGGGCTCAGCACAGAGACAGATCTAAGGAGGAAGGGGCTATGTCTATGCCAGGCTTGACTGGGGGCCTCTCTGTGAGCCCCTCCCACATGGGCCTTGGTCTACCAACCACGCCATGCTTTAAGGAAGCTGAAGGGAAGAATGAGAACTGCCCCCCACAAACCAACAAGGCTGACTCGGGCACAGAAGGAAGCTCTGAGGCCTGCACAGGGCTGAGCCGGGGGCAGGGCCTGGGGCCCAGATGTCCAGTACCTCGGGGACTCTTTCTCCTGGGCGCAGAAGGAGCCAGGAGGCAGTTGGTGGCACCCCCGGTGAGACTTGGGCTGAGGATGCTGGAGAGGGGCCGGAATGGATGTGACAGTGTGGTCAAGACGACCACTGGCTAAGCGCCAGCTGTGTACTGAGTGCCAGCTGTGTACATCAGAGCTCATTCCTCCACAACACAGTCCTTAAGGCAGGACTAGGGCCAAGACCCAGCACCAGGCAGTGTCTGGGTCAGGGAGGGCAGGAGCTGAGGCTTGAGGGGGGACTCTGGCCAAAGTCCACCCTCTGACCCACTGACCTCCACAGCCCACGGGGCTGCGCTGGCCCAGGGTTCTAGAACATACTACCGGGGAGGTGACAAAGGGGAGTGGGCTGAATGAAGGCCCCCAAAACATACATCCATGCCCTCACCCCCGGAACCCATGAATAGGACATTACTTGGAAGAAGAGTGTTTGAAGATGTGATGAAATTAAGAATCTCAAGATGAGATCATCCTGGGTGATCCAGGCACACCCTAAATCCAATGGCAGGGGTCCTTATGAGAGACGCACAGAGTGGAGCTGGGGAGAAGACAGGCCACGAGACAGAGGCCGAGACTGGACTAATGCAGCCACAAGTAAGGAATGCTTGGAGCCCCCGGGGGCTGGAAGAGGCCAAAAGGGCCCTCCCCTAGAGCCTTCGGAAAGAGCATGACCCTGCCCACACCTTGATCTCAGACTTCTGAAATCAAGAATGTGTTACAGCAGCCCCAGGAAGCTAACATAGGAGGTCCTGATTGCAAACATTCGGATGTGAGGATGAAGGATCCTAGGGGTTCCTGGGGCCTGAGAGTGAGGATGAAAGATGGAAAGGGTGGAAGATGCTGATGAGAAGCCCAGTTCTTGGGGCCCACACGCAGGCAAGTCTGGATCCTTAGGAAAAGAACATCAGATGGCACAGAAATAAGAAAGAAGGCCGGGCGCGGTGGCTCATGTCTGTAATCCCAGCACTTTGGGAGGCCGAGGTGGGCGGATCATGAGGTCAAGAGTTCAAGACCAGCCTGGCCAACATGTGAAACCCCATCTCTACTAAGAATACAAAAATTAGCCGAGCGTGGCGTAGGCACTTGTAATCCCAGCTACTCGGGAGGCTGAGGCAGGAGAATCACTTGAACCCAGGAGGCAGAGGGTGCAGTGAGCCAAGATCATGCCACTGCACTCCAGCCTGGGCAACAGAGCAAGACTCCATCTCAGGGAAAAGAAAAAAAAAAACAAAGGTACTCCCTAACCCTGTTCCCGTCACAGCTCCCTGTGTTCCAGAACCCAGCAGGGTTTCTGACTGCAAACCACTGAAATCTAAACTCATGGGCCCTCCCTGGAGGGGCATCTCCCCGGAGGGGTGTCCATCTCTGGATCCCCCAGGGCTGTCTCCCCTGCCCGAGAAGTGCTGCTCCTGCTCCGAGCTGGAAGGTCCTCACCTGTCCACCTGCCCAGGAGATGCTTCCACCCATTCCCATACCCAGGCCTCTCAACCCTCCCATCTGTTTCTTCTCTTTTGTGGAGTAAGTGCTTCCCTGCAGAGCCAGGGTTGTGCAGCAGAAGCCAGAGACCGAGCCAAGACGAGGGTTCTGGCCTGGCTGGCCATTCCTTGGCTGTTTCGCTCAGGCTCATCGCTGAGCTGGCAGCGTCTCGGGCCTGTCTCACACTGCCACACTGCCCGAGACAGCAGCCATTAGCCACACGTAGCTGGACAGCACAGACCTGGGACGTGTCGTCCACCCTCGGATGGGTCCCCTTACACGTGCTCCACTCTGGACAGTCCCTGGGACTCTCCCACCCTCACACCTGCTCTCTAAGCCAAGCACAAAGCCAAGTGCAGCCCCTACTGACCATTCCAGCCCACGCCGGCTTCTGCCGCAGACCCGTACCGCTGGTGCAATTGAGGGCACAGAGTCGAGCCTTCGAGTAAGTCTTCTAATACGGCTGCATTAATGCAGAAACCTCCTAATGAGGCTGTACCAGGCACTTGGAAAGTGAGAGCTGCCGCCCTGCCATCCTGGTGCTCCCCTTTCAGGGGAAGCAAGTCAGAAATCAAGACAAGGAGCTCATTCCCGGGGCTGGTGACTGCAGGTGCCTGCAGAGGGCAGAGGGGACGTGCCCTTGGTCAGGCGGTTTCAGCAGCAAAGGCCTCTCCCAGGAAGGCTCCTGGGCTGGGACTGGCGGGCTTACAGTTGTTTCCTGGCGTGGGTCTGGGAGAATATGCTAGAGGCTGTCTCCGGCCTTGGTGCTGCCCACATGTGGGGCCAGAGTCTCAGCTGTGGGGTGTGCACTGTGGGGTGCTCAGCAGATCCCTGGTCCCCACTCACTAGACACCCCCAGTGTGACAACCAAGGAGACCTCCAGACATTGAGAACCTCTGGAGGTCACCGCTGGAAGGAAGGAACCTCAACTTGGATGTGCTTAGCCTTTTGTGGCCTCCTGAGGTCAGGCTGCCTTGGGGCATGGGGCTGAGAGTTTGGGGTGTGTTAAACCAGTAACTGACTGAGGGTGGCTTGATAAGCCACTCACTTAGTGTATCCAAGGATATCCCCGCCTTTGGTGGCCGCATCCCATTACATATTCACCCACTTTATGTTACACAAGAATGGCCGCTGGCAGGTCCCCACGGTGGCTGGTCGTGTGGAACGTGTTTACAGTGTCTTTATGTGGAGAAAGATGACTTTTCCGTTCTCATTACAGCCTCGGCCATGGACATGATTTATTAGAACCTTAATGTGAAGTGTGTGGTGGCACGCAGGCACTCTGACCTTCTCCATATCCCTGCATTTAATTAGCTGGTCATCCTGTCCTTCGGTAAAGGTCACTGTGGCTGTAAATGCGTTTGGGGGGATGCTGACCGGCGTGCGGCCTGGCTGACGAGGGGGCAGAGAGGCAGGGTGTGTGGTGCTCATACCTCAAACGCCCCCAGTCATCACAAGACTCCCGGTGCAGAGCGGGCACCGGGGCTCCCTGGGCTTGTAGCAGGGCCGCGGTTGCCAGGTCAGCGGGCATAGCCAGCTGCCCCTCTACACAGCTCTGCCCAGGAGCACTGTTCACCCTGGGTCAGCAGCCCCAGGCGGCTAATTAGGATATGTGGCAGCAGCACTTTCTGGCTCTCCGCGTTGTTGTCCACTCGAGAAAGTATTATTTTCAACAGATTGCTTCTCACACGGCTTCCTGCCAAGTCATGTCCCCAGGCTGGATGACATCACCCCACTCAACCTTTCTCCAGCCTGTGTAGTTATTCCACGGAGGTCACCGTGTCATTAGTGTCAAAAGGGAAACAGAGCTGAAGACAAATTAGAGGGGAAGAAAGAGTCTAAGCGGGAGCGGGGCTGCTGCCGGGGGGCTTTCTCCGCCGACCGGGGGGCTTTCTCCGCCGACCCGGGGGCCTTTCTCCGCCGACCGGGGGGGCTTTCTCCGCCGACCGGGGGGGCTTTCTCCGCCGACCCGGGGGGCTTTCTCCGCCGACCCGGGGGGCTTTCTCGGCTGACCGGCGGGGCTTTCTCGGCTGACCGGGGGAGCTTTCTCTGCTGACCGGGGGGGCTTTCTCCGCTGACCCGGGGCACACACATGTCGTGACCAGCTTGTAAGAACATCTTCACTTCCGAGGGCTCAGCTGCGCAGGCTGGCAGTGGCCGAGTGAGTAGAAACCAAATAGCAAGGTCAGGGGCTTCCACTGTGGGGGGCCCCACATCAAGCCCAGGAATTGTCAAAATGCAGGCAGGTGGCTGCTGAGGAATGAGTGTGAAGGTTCACAGGGCTGGAGCTGCGGGCATCCGCGCAGGTGTGCACTCGGAACACCCCCACGCCCAGCGACAAGGAAGGGGCTTCTGGTCAGAGGATGTGGTGGCTTCCCTTCTCCCGGTGCCTCAAAGGTCCCAGAGGGTGGAGCGCGCCACGTCCTGTCCCCTTCACTCCAGCCGTGAGCTCTGTCTGCTCTCGCCTTCAAAGACGAATTCACAGTGAGGAGGCCCCGTTCTGCCCACAGACCCACGTTCCCCAGATCCGCGTGTCAGGAGAGCGGTCGGCATCAACAAGGAAGACAGTATTTTCATCTTCAGTCGTTCTGACTGACCGGGTAGGAAACGTGCCCGCGTGGCTGGTCATGTCTCCTGCATCTGGGATGCATTCTTGGTCTGTCCTTGGGCTTACCTTCGACTCTTGGGGTCAGGCCTTCCTTGAAAAATATGTGTGGATCAGAAACTTGGTTTTTCTTTACTCCAGGGCGTGACAGAAGTTCCTCGGTAGCATGTTGGCCCAGAGGGCAGGAACCCAGAGAGGTCTCGGGGTTGTGACCCCAGCGAGGGACCCGCCGTATCGTCAGCCTCTGTGCATGCCTGGTCAATGAGAGAATGTCACCCAGTTTGGCCGGGCGCGGTGGCTCACGCCTGTAATCCCAGCACTTTGGGAGGCCGAGGTGGACGGATCACGATGTCAGGAGATCGAGCCCATCCTGGCTAACACGGTGAAACCCCGTCTCTACTAAAAATACAAAAAATTAGCTGGGCGTGGTGGCGGGCGCCTGTAGTCTCAGCTACTAGGGAGGCTGAGGCAGGAGAATGGGGTGAACCTGGGAGGCGGAGCTTGTAGTGAGCCAAGATGGCACCACTGCACTCCAGCCTGGGTGACAGAGCGAGACTCCGTCTCAAAAAAAAAAAAAAAAAAAAAAAAAGCCACCCCGTACGGCCTCACTGTGGGCCACGTCTGTCTTCACGGGTGTGTGGCCCAGGCCTGGGGCAGAGTCGGGGTTGCCGGCTCAGCAGGTGAGTGCCACACAAGTCTTGCCTTCAAAGCTGGAGTGCCTGATCTTGACAGCGAACCAACATCTTCAAGGGAAGAGCAGCTCCCCACTTTTTTGCAGAACACTTTCAAAGGTGTGTTCGTGTTCCAGGGCTGCCGCACCGAGCGCCGCAGAGCGGCGGCGTAAACAGCAGAGATGTAAGGTCTCGCCGTTCTGGAGGCTGGAAGCTTAAAGCAGAGGCATTGGCAGGGGTGGTTTGACGAAAGCCGTCGGAGAGCTTGGAGGGAACACTCAGTTCCAGGCCTCTCTCCTCGGCTTGCAGATGCCGCCTTCTTCCCGCATCTCTTCACTTCGCCTTCCCTCTGGGAGTATGTCTGTGCCCAAGTCTCTGGTTTTATAAGAACAGCAGACATACAGGATTGGGAACCACCTTACTCCAATATGACCTCATCTCAACTAATTACATCTGCCATGACCCCATTTCCAAACAAAGTCATATTATGAGATGGAATTTCAATGTATGAATTTAGGGGGACAGAAATGAACTCATAACAAAGGGGTGAATGGATGGCAGGGTCCTGGCTGTGAGAGTCCCCGTGAGCGAGTGAGTTCCATGCGTCCAGGGCTGGTGGACACCTGGGCTCGTCCACATAAGTGGGTTTGGAGGTCCGGGTGCAGCCAGCAGTGCCATGGCCTCCATGCTCATCCTCACTGGGTGGGGACCAGCCCTGTGAGCGCCGGTCCCCACAGGAGTGGCATGCGCCGTGGGGTGCCTTCTAGTCAGCACAGTAGGACTATGGATCAGTTGGGAGTGGTTTGCAAACCAAAGCAAGAGCAAGAAGGAACGGACTCACCAAGCAGGCCTCCAGCGCCGGTAGCTTAGGAGCTGCAGCTCCTGGAACCTCAGTCTGGCTCATGCAGGGATCTCCCCTTCTCAGGGTTGGCCTCATTCTTAATGATTCAGACAAAGCGTCTGTTGGCAAAACATTTCCAGATTTGGAATATCCTGGTGATCCCAGAATGGAGTTTTTTCTTCAGTCCAAAAACAACCGCTTTCAAGTGGGACAAGTTTAACCTTTATCACGAAAGCACGGGTGTGGCTCAGGTTAAAGAGAAGCTCACGCAGCTGTGCAAAGCCTCATCCTCCTTCATCAGCTGAGTAGCTGGCAGCCGGGAGGAAGAGAGTAGACGTCACAGAGGTCTTAATAAATCCCCTCTTCACCGAAGTGCAGCCAAGTCTGCCAGACAGAAATTGGATAATGGGAAGAAAGCGTCTTCTTCATAGCAATTTCCCGGTCCCTTCAGCTCTGTTGAGCGGTTCTTGTGCTGAGAGTTGGCCGAGAAGCAGTAAAACACGGTCCTCTGCCACTTTCTCCATAAAGCCCAGCTGGCCGCCTCGTAGGACCATTTCTGACAAACTGGGTTTTGTTGAGAACCACACAAAGATGGCAAAATAAGACTGGCTTGTAATTGTCCATTTCTCAATCCTTGTGGAATCGGGGGCCCAGGATGGGACCGAACAAAGGTATGTGCAGAGTTAGGCAAGGCAGGAACTGCGTAATGGGTCCCTCTGCCCTCCGGGAACGTTCCACAGAAAACCTTGCTCTGTGAAAGGACAACAAGGGCCACCCTCCCAAACACAGCCGAAGTCACTAGCCCAGGTGCAGATGCTTCGCACTGTGTGTTGTTACGGTCCTTGCAGGCATTCTGGTGATGCAATTAATTCTTCATATGAAAGCTGAGTGTAACCTTGAGACAGAGCCATCAAAGTTAAAGCAAGGTAAAGCAGTTGCTTGTAATTACACACTTTTTAGTTTATCTGTGTATGCATCTTAAAATCACAAAAACTTTGTTTGTACTTGAGCCACAGATTCAAAACTGCTCTGTAAATCCAATTATAGGCAATGTCATCTGTAGAAAAAGCACAGGGCGTTTATGTCTAGTTTATCGCGTTATTTTTTTTCCAAAGTACTTTGAAGGATTTTGCAATTAATCTGCTGTTCCATTTGATTGAAATTTAGAGTTCTTAATCTACATCTGTCACCTTCCTGCAAAGCAAATCAGGGCTGGTGTGTGACAACCTGCTTGTTGCATGTGGGAGGTCTTGCCAGGCGTATGCGCAGCTGGCAGAGGCTGTGTACATGCGGCCCTGAGGGTGTGATGACTTCCTCAACAAGCCTTTCTTCATCTCACTGTGCGCACCATGGTCAGTGCCATGTTTTGGGGTAGAGCAATGAACATGAAGGATGTCGTCCCTCTTGACTGACTCTACGCTCTGGTGGGGCAGGGGGTCACTGGATGCTAGAAATGTGGCAGAGACCAAGCTGTGATCAGAAGTGGGGGCCCTTGGACAAGCTCAGAACACACAGGCCTTGGGTCGTTTGTCTTTTCCTGACTTCAGTGTGCGGTGGATTCCCTGCTTTGTTGCAGAGGCTGCTCTGAGCACAGGGACCTGAGCATCATGAGGCGTTCATCCTAGTTTAAGGAGACAGGCAGCACACACCATGAGTGTCATGGAGAAAATAGGCCTCTGGCATGATGGACATGGTTGATACTTGAGCATGAATGGAGACACTGGCAGCCATGGTATTTCATAAGGAGGGGACGGTGTGCCTGGGATATGGGCGGCCTTGCATTTGCAGAGTATTTAACCTAATATTGAAAAGACCTCATTTGTCCCCACCAACAAATTAGTGGGGAAGGAAGGAGTGAGGTCAGGGGTGGGAATCAAAGCTCCTCATCCCCAGCTTGTGCCCCTTCCCTGTTGCACCTCTTCCCCGTGCCTGGATGAATCTGCAAAGAGAGCAGGGATCTGATGTGTGCCACCATCTGGTTGGCCATACAAGAGCTGCCCATGTCTCATCTGGGCCCTGGTGATGAGGTGGCTCTGCTCGGGGCCGAGTTGAGGCTTTCTGTGTCTGCATCAGACCCTTTGCCCTATTCAGCCTCCCTCCCTGACCATGTCCTTTTCATTTTAATTTTAAGCACATTGGATTTAAACAATATTTATTCAGAGCTGCTTTAGCTTGTATTTTCATTTGGAAATATAATTGTGACCTTTCAGAACTCCCAATTAAATTTTTCCAATAAAATGAAAAGGTTGAACTGGAGCAGAGGCAGGGGCGTGGTCGGGATGAGGGTGGCAGAGTCACGGCCGCTGGGAGTGGCCGGGCAGGCGGCTGTGCCCCGTGGGTCTCTGACCTGGAGTCAGAAGAAAAGCTGACCCCTTAGATGGGGAGACCTGAGTCTGGGCACGCTTTCTGCCAGCCTCCTGCAAAGCCAGGCCTCGAGCGCTCTTGGCTGAGCCTGGAAGAAGCAGCAGAATTCCCCATCTTGGGGTCGGGTGCCAGTGGCTGAAACGCATTTCCACAGGGGCCTGGACAGGCGGCTCCAGCACCTGAAGTTGCAGCGTTTGAGAAATGCAGACGGGACAGGATCCCTGGTTCTCTCTGTGTCATCTCAAGGTACTCAGGCCTCTCCTGCTGCGAGGAAGGCATCAGCTCCCTGGAAACCCAACTCCTTCCCAAGCAGAAGCAGCCGCAGCACTGCCTGCCCACTCTGACGTTCTCGGGATGGGCTTTTGCGGAGCAGAACCAGTTCAGACGCTGATCCGGGTCCGGGTCACTCGGGAGGAAGGAGGCCCCAGGTCAGGCAGCCTTGTGGGGCGCCCTCATTAAAGCTGGAAGGTGCTCTGGGTGCCGCGCCACCTTTCAGCCCAAGTCAAGTTTTCTGGAGGCCTGGCCGGTGCCGCCTTCTGAGAGCAGAGAGCGGCTGGCCCTGAAGCCCCGGAGCCAGGATGCTTGGCGGGGCTGGTGGGATCCGGTGGCCACAGCATGCAGTAGGAGTCGGGGTGTCGTTTCAGTGGGTAGAGTCACTCTCACCCCTCGTGTCCACAGGGCTTTTGAGTTTTCAAGATAAGCCGAACATCTGGGCTTTTTTTATATATGGAATTTGCCAATATCTAATCTCTACGGTGTCAGCCGGGATGTCTGAGTCTTGGCATTGTCATCATCATGGGCATTAAATGGGGTGGCGCCGCTCTGGGCACCGCAGGCATTTAGCAGCATCTCTGGCCTCCACTCAGGAGATGCCAGTAGCGCCACCCCCAGCTGTGACTACAGGAATGTCTCCAGATACTACCAAGTGTCTCCTGGGGCCAAATGCACCCCAATTCCAGAACCAGGGATGCAGAGTATGGGCTGTCGTTTTGTGAATTCTCTAATAGTCCAACCAAAGGACCCAGGTGTGAACTAATGGCCAGCTGGGCCCAGGAACACGTTGGGGCTCAAAGGGCCCCCGAGCACGTAGTGCCTCTGCACCCAGCGAGCTGCTGCTTCCCGTCCGCTTTGTCTCGTTGGCATGTCCCTCTTCAGGGCACAGGGGCCTTGTGCCTAGACCTGGCAGACTTCCTGCAAACCCCACTCACTGACAAACTTCCGGGAATATTTGTCTCATCTTGGTTGAGGCATCCGCACCTGAGCTGACTCACGATCCCAGGTGGGGCTGTTTTACGAATCCCGTGAAATGAACAGAACGTCACCCTGCTGGCTGTCCCGGCCAGGCCCCTTCCGCCTGGCAGGGGAGATGGTGTGCAACAGCTGATCTGGGGAACCAGACCTGGGGGCTCCACGCCGCAGCGGGAGCATGCGCAGCCCTTCAGCTCTGGCTTCTGTGTTTGGTTTACATGCTCAGATATCACTCTCTGGGGCTAACCCCTCGGTGTGGGAGAGCTGTAGGTGCCCCAGTAGCCATCTTCACAGTGTCTTTCAATCTCAGAGTCCACGGCCCATGGCCACTCATGCAAGCAGCAGCTGGTCCGTTCCTGCAACTTCCAAGGACCCTCCGTCAGGAGAGCCACCCTCATGGCGCTCCCTCTGGCCCTTGTAGGTCTGGGTGGGAGCATGTAGAAAAGGGGACTCATTGCAGCTTGGCCTGGAGGCCCCCTCACCCAAGCTGCATATCCTTGGAAGCCGGCAGCTGGCTTCCTCTAACGACAGAAGCTGTGAGTCTGAACCCAGTGAAGTTTTAAATGTGGTGGACGCCTGCAGAATCGCCGAAATGCTCCATTTGCAAGGGGTTGGCCAGGCTCTTCTGCACACATTTGTGTCAACAGTGAAAAATTACATCACTAACGGCCAAATCAAATACCCTAGTTGTGTCAAGATTTCCCAGATGTGATGTGCAGAGCTCTGAGCCCCTTGTAAATTCCATGTCACTTCCTTCTCTTAAAGGCGCCTGTAGATTTCTCCCCCATGGGTGCTGGCTTGGATTGGACTTGGGATCTCAAAGCCCTGTTCTTCCCTTCTAGGCAGAGAGCAAGTCATCCCACCCCGTTGTGCCCAGTGGCCTTAGCCCATGAAGCCAGGTGAGGCTGGCAGAGGAACACGCCAGCCCAACACCTGCCCAGTGCCTGCCTGGTGCCTGCCCGGTGCCTGCCCGGCAGCTGTTCTCTGTAAAACCTTCCCAGTTGAGCTGCTCCCAGCTCTCCCGTGAGGCCCAGGACCCTGTCTCAGAGGGTCTGTGCAGTTTTCCCCTAAGCGACGTGGGCACAGCAGGCTTGCTGCTTTGGGGCTGTGTTTACTAAAGGGGGCTTCAGAGGGCCGGAGGGGGTGAGGGACCTGACACCCCACCCAGGACTCCAACCACCACCCGAGGTACTGAAAATTGACAGAAATCTGCAGCTGGCCTCTTTTGCCGGAGACCCCCTTCTCTCAACAGTAACGTGTGGGGCACAGTCTAAACAAACATACAAGAGAAAAGGCATGTAGCTAAAGGAAACTGTTCAAGAACGGAGAGAGTTTGGCTACAACGAAGACCCCGGGGAGGAAGGACGAATGGAAAGGCCAGCCCAAATGGAAGCTGGAGTTTGCTGAGCTGAGGACAGGGCCTGTGCGATCTGCTGGAAGAGAGATGAACCAAGACCAAAGGGAGCGGTTTCTCCCCAGTTCCGCACAGTGGCACCGACTCCATGATCCGTGATGTGGACAAACTGCCTTGGCTGAATTCCCCTGAGCCCACTACAGGCCAGCAGGAGGCTGGGAATCTCACCGGAACTGGCTCGGGCAGGACGTTCATGGTGAGGTTCCAACCGGAAGGAGTCATGTGACCATCAGCATCCGACCTCCACATTAGCCGCTGACCCTCTGTGATGCCCAGACCAGCTGAGATGCAATCCCCGCAGAGGGTGAAGAGAGTCGTCTGTGGCACGTGGTGGGGGCCCTGGTCTTTAGAAGCCCCCGGATTCTGGGTGCCTTCAGCTGAGCTTTCAGGTAGGTCTGCCTGCGAGCAATCTCAAAGGCGACACTGTTCTGGAAGCTTCCATGGCTGTATTCTCTCTCCATCTTCCCTGGGATAAAACGGGAAGCCAAGACCTGTCCCTTACACAGGCCCAAGCTGTCATCCATGTCTGGACACAGTGCTGAGGTCCCCGTGAGCCCATGGCGGGGATGCCAGCCCTGCTGCTGAGCCGGTGGCCTCGAGCTCCCTGAGGGCAGCACCCGCTTTGTCTTCCTACCTGGTGCCCAGGAGCCTGGCACGGTCCTACACACAGAGGCCCTCTGTCTGCATTTATGGGACAAGGAAAGGCCCAACTCTGCCTTCATCAGTTGCTGTATGCAGTGTGTGCTTTGTGCGGCCTGGACACTAAAGGAAACCTGGGCCTGTTATACAGGGAAAGGTTGTCTTAAACCAAGGCCACCAGCCCACCCGGCAGCCCCGCTGGCTGTGTCCTCCCTGGCACCCTGGGGTGCTGGGTGAACGCAGGATGTGGACACGTGTGGGTGCTGTGTAATCCTCACCTGCGTAGAGCTCTCAGCATCCTGCCCTGGTGCATGGTGAAAATGTTACCCCATAAAAGGGGAAAGGATGCAAAGATCAATAAAAACAAATCCCTCACAACCGTGGTCCCCAAACTTTTTGGCACCAGGGACCAGGTTTGTGGAAGACAATGAAGATGGTTTTTCCACGGACCATGAGAAGGGGGGACGGTTTCGAGATAAAACTGTCGCACCTCGGATCATCAGGTGTTAGGCTCTCACAAGGAGCACGCAGCCTAGATCCCGTGCACATGCAGTTCACAGTCATGAGACTCTGGTGTCCCTGCTAATCTGACAGGAGGCGGAGGACCCGCCAGGGACTCTTCCCGTGTCCGGATCTCAGCTCAGGAATGTGTTTGGTGTGTTCGTTTCCATGTTATGCCTGCAGATGCCAGGGAGGGTCGTGGTGTGAAATCCGGCTTAGGAAGGCAGCCACCAGGTTTTGGAGGCAGAGACAGTGGAGTTTGCATCCACCAGTGCTGAGGAGAGGAGGCAGCCCAGCTGGCTGTGCCCTGGACCCAGGACCTGGGCTCTGCTGGGGGTCCCGGGCTGTGGCCCATCTCCCTGGGCATAGCCATCACCCAGCACAGCAGTGGCTTCAGGCAGCAGCCCGGGAGGAAAACCTAGGAAGAGGGGCTGCTGCTGCCCACGAGTGCCTGGACCTCCACACAGGGGCTGAGTGGCCACCAGGGGATTGACTTTTACCCCAAACCAGATGTACCAAGCACCCCACTGACCCAGACTCCTTGCCCCCCGCCTACCCCCGTCAGCTTAGTCGCCTCTGCCTCCTAACTGGGTTGGGGCACCACCCTCCACTCTCTACCTTGGCTGCCTCGGCCTGGGTCACAGCCACAGGCTTCCCCAGCCAGGGCTACTGCAGCATCCACCTCCTGCCACAGCCGGGGGCTGTCGAGAAACCCAATCCAGGCCCCGGGCTCCCAGCTTGACACCCGGCCACACAGCCCCGACTCACAGCCAGTGGCTGCAGGCTCTTTGCCCCCCACCTCCCCAGCCCTGCTCCCTCCAGCCTTGCGGCCCTTGTAGACCTTCTCTGCCCTCCTGTGCCTGGACCCCTTCCCCAGATGTTTGCACCCCACCCTTTCCCATCCTTGGGGCTCAGAGAAATGCTGCCTTCTCCGGGGAGGCTCCATCCTCCCCAGCCTCACACGGGGCAGCACTGCCTCTGTGGGGACCCCTTCTCTGAGTGTGCATCATGGACGGGCATCTCCTCTGCAGGCTGTTTGTTAGAGATGAGCACAGAGATCGATAGTGAGCATTGGCAGATGTGGAGAACACCCCACATGTGATCTTTTCCTGGTAATTCAATTTTATCGTATTTTACAAAAGTATCAGCTTGTGATGGAGACTGGACATTAGAAAACAAAAGGCTGTTCCTTCAGCCAGATGGACAGGCAGCAGACCTGGAGCCTGGCTCAGCCCTGCCTTCCCCGAAGGACCTCAGGCTACATGGGCAGTGGGGCTGGGGCCCAGCTCAGGCCTGGCTCATGATGGGAGTGTGGAGGACGCTGGCTGAGTTCACGTCACCCCAAAGCCCTGGGACCCAGTGGCACAGCAGCCGCCCAAATGATGAGCCTGCAATGCACCTGCCCCCTCTCTCCAGGGGAGTGCGAGCAAATGCAGGAAACTGGGTCCAGTCTGGGCCGGTGTCAGGGGTTTTGCTGTCCACAGATTTAATCAAGACAGCTGTCAGCAAACGTCAGACTTATTTATTTATTTATTTATTTATGTTATAATTTTTTTTTTTTTTTCTGAGAGCATCTTGTTCTGTTGCCCAGGCTGGAGTGCAGGGGGGTGATCTTGGTTCACTGCAACCTCCGCCTCCCAGGTTCAAGCAATTCTTCTGCCTCAGCCACCCAAGTAGTTGGGATTATAGGCGGGCACTACCATGCCTGGCTATTTTTTTCTATTTTTAGGAGAGACGGGGTTTCACCATGTTGGCCAGGCTGGTCTCGAACTCCTGGCCTCAAGTCATCCGACTGCCTCGGCCTCCCAAAGTGCTGGGATTACAGGCATGAGCCACTGCACCTGGCAACTTTTAAATGACAATTTTTGTTTTATTATTGCTGGCTAATCACAGAGTGAGCAGAGGTGCGTGGCAGAGAAGGTGGCACGGTTTCCCGAGTAAAGGAGGGCAAACGGCACCCATAAATGGAGGCGATATTGGTGATGCTCCACTGCACACACTCGCCACGCCCCCTCGTCCTCACCAAGCCCAAAATAGCAGGATGGAGCCGGGGTACGGGTTCTTTCATCTTTTTTCCCCACAGATGGCACAAGCTAATTATTCTCATTTGTGCAGCACCTTACACCTCTGTAGACGTTTTTTGGAATGTTGGAAAACAGATGATCACGTCTGTTTTTGTAGCCGTGTGAGAGTTTTTTTATTAGCGGGATCAGGCAAGACCATCTGTGTGTTTTAGGGAAAAGTTTGCCACCAACAGCAAGTTTAAAACTTTCAAACAATAGCTGAGTGGGATGTTCCTCCTGTCTGTGGGCGGCCAGAGTGGGCCTGGGGAATGCAGAATCCTTAACAGATGGATCCAGAATGAACCAAGAACCTCAAAGCCCTGCTGTGTGGATCTGCACAGCCCTGGGCACTATCTCCCCTACTGGCCTCAACTCAGTGTTTTTCCCCAGCCCAGACTAATGATAACCAAGTCAGAGAACTTGCCAGAAAAACTAGTGACCAGAAGTCCCTCTGCTGGCAGCTGCCTGTGTGTCCTCAGAGAAGTCAACTCACCTCTCTGAGCCTGGCGTCCTGGCTAAGTGGCTGCCGATTGGTTCTCTGGGCCCCCATGTGAAGGCACTGAGTGCTTCATCTATGGATGAAGGCGGCACAGGAGCTCCCAAGCTGCTGAGCCTCCCAGCCTCCATCCACGTGCAGGCCCTGAGTCCTCGCTGCTGCGGCAGAGCCCCCCTCCTAGGGAGCTTCAGATGCACATTCCCGCTTCAGTCCACCAGCTGCATCACAATTAAAGCAATGTGCATTGATGAACAGGGATTTCATCTAGGGAACTCCACAGCCCCTGCCTCTGAGGTCCTCGGGCTGCAAAGGCGGTGGCCTCCATAGGAGCTGGAGGGTCCTGGTGAGGAAGAGGCAAGGGTCCATGTGGAGCACGGAACAGGCAGAACCACATTCATCCTGACATTCTCGGTGCTGCGGAAACAAGGTGAACTGATGTGGTTCCAGACTAAAGAGACCAGACGCTCGCTTATTCGTTCA
Organism: Macaca thibetana thibetana; assembly: GCF_024542745.1. Taxonomy (NCBI): domain Eukaryota; kingdom Metazoa; phylum Chordata; class Mammalia; order Primates; family Cercopithecidae; genus Macaca; species Macaca thibetana. The sequence goes on along the minus strand of NC_065587.1, from coordinate 38,196,933 downwards.
ACAAACACTTTCTGAGGCCCTACATGCTCAGCCCTGCTCGAGGTACCGAGACACCATGCAGTCCTGAAAGGGGTTCCTGCCCTCGTGAAGCATACCTGCCAGGGAGAGTGCGCCAGATTCCTGTCACTGCTGTAACAAATCGCCATGAGCTCAGTGGCCTGAACATCATAGGCATATGACCTTACAATTCTCAAGGTCAGAAGCTGATATGGTTTGGCTGTGTCCTCACCCAAAATCTCATCTTGAGTTGTATTCCCCATAATCTCCGTGTGTCAAGGGAGAGACCGGGTAGAGGTAATTGGATCATGGGGCCAGTTTCTCCCACTGCTATTCCCATGATCGTGAGTGAGTTCTCATGAGATCTGGTGGTTTTATAAGGGGTTCTTCCCTCACACCCAGCACTTCTCCTTCCTGCCTTCTTGTGAAGAAGGACGTGTTTGCTTCCCCTTGGCCTTTGGCCATGATTGTAAGTTTCCTGAGGCCTCCCCAGCCATGTTGAACTGTGAGTCAATTAAACCTCTTTACAAATTACCCAGTCCCAGATATTTCTGTATAGCGATGTGAGAATGGACTGATACAGAAGGCTTGCAGGCCAGCCAAGAAGTCGGCAGGCCCGGCTCCTTCTGGAGACTCCAGGGCAGAATCCTGACTTTCCCAATCCTGGAGGCCGCCTGGGCTCCGACTCTGCCTTCTACCCTCAAAGCTGGCAGCGCAGCCTCTCCCATCTCCCTCTGACCTTCCTTCCTCCCTTATAAGGACACTGTGAGGACACAGAGCCCACCCAGATCATGTGGGATAATCCCCTGTCTCAAGATCCTTAACTTAATCACACCTGCAAGTCTCCTCTGCGTGTAAGGTGGCGTAGTCACTGCTCTGGGATTAGGACTTGGACATCTGGGAAGGGCTGTTATTCTGCGTGCCCCGGGGGAAGTGAACCATCACCTACTGGCTTGGGTAGCACCGTGTGTGAGGCTGAAACGTACAGGAGTGGAGGGTGAGGACGGGTGGTGGAGGAAGGTGTCTCTGAGGAAGTGGTATTCCAGCTACAGGGAGGAGGGTTCCAGCCATGGAGACATCTGGGGACAGTCAGTGCAAGTATCCTGGGGTGTCATCAGCATGACAGATAGCTGTGCACTGAGGTGAGTTGCTGGGAGCCTGTGTCAGACACTGCCCCACTCTGTGCAGGGAAGGGTCCCCAGGGGGTTGAGCAGCCTTGGCCAGGCGAAGAGGCTGGAGAGAGGCTCAGAAGGAGACTGGGTCAGCCAGGCATGGTGGTGCAGGGGTGGAGGGTCTTCTATGTGGATGATGGGACCAAGAAGCCAGGAGAGGCTGGTGAGGCTGAGTGGTCCAAGGGGCTGTCTCCACCAAGCCAAGTAAGCTGTGTCCAGACTTTGGACTTGATCCCTGCGGTGGAGTCCTATGGGCCTTGGGGCCTCCGGGTGGATGGGAAGGAAGGGTCAGCCATGAGGCCTGGAGGCAGTGGGGCTCTGTGGTGGGCTGCCTGGCCAAGGTGGAAGGAGAACCAGCTGATGGGGTCAGGGACAGGGTGTTTGGAAGGTCACACCAGCTCTGGCAGGGCCAACAGTGTTGATCCAGAGAGGACACTTAGCCGTCGCCCTGGAGGGGAGAAGGGCAGGATGGGAGTCCTAGGAAGCAGGGCGGAAGGTGCACGGAAAGGTGCCAGCCCTGCCCAGCTCCTCTTCTTCCCTCCCCAACTTCTCCTCCCCTCCTTTTTTCCTCCTCCCCTTCTCTCCAGCTTAAAGCCTGGATCAAATATCTGCTGGTGCAAAAAACCAATCCTAGAGGCACATCCCTGGCCCTATGGGGTACCCGATCCAAGGGACAGACCAAAGTCAGGGTCTGAATGCCCAGAAGGCAGCAGGAGCCACGACAAGCTGGCTGGGAATTCAGAGGGGCAGCCCCCCTTACAGAAGGCTCCCCATGCCCAGCCTCATGCTGGGCCCTGGTTCAGAGCTGGCTCCATGCCCTGGGCCCATGCCGTGCCCTGGGCAGCCCAGGAGAATGAAGAGAACTCTGGCTCCCTGAAGGTGGTGGGAACTCCTTGTTGACAGGCAGGAAGTCGTTTTGTGAAATATTAATGTGCTAATAGAGACAAGCAGCAGAAGCTTCGCCAGGACTCAGGATGGCCCTGAGACTCGTGACTTGGCAATTCAGAGCAGAAGAGCCACAGCTCTCAAAAGCAGGTCAAGTGGCCACTGTCATTCGCTCATGTGGCTAGCTCTGGCCCCATCTTCCCATCTTGACATTTCAGAAGGCCTTATCCCTCCTCTCTCTGGGCAGATGTTCAAAATATGCAAAAATATGTAAAGATGCTTTTGAAATGTATCTGCACATCCTCACAAAATGGACCACATCCGTGTCCTGACCCCTGCATGTCCGCCAGGTTCGAGGTGCACACGCTGTACCCTTTGGAGGTGCACTTTGCAATGCTGAGCTTCAAGATGCAGGTGGTGTCTCCACTCCCTCCCAGACCTCCTGCAGGGAGTGAGCTGAGCCGTGGGGGTCCTGTGCAAGCAGCCGACCTTTCGAATATGTACAGAAATGGGTCCTTTGTACCTAAGTGTGGAACTTTGTTTCTTAGCTTTGTTTAAAGGCATTTTGGGCATGTCTTCTTGGGGAAATCTCAGAATTCATCGTGCTTGTCTGCAAGGGTCTCTGTGATGCTGAGCTCCCCGGGACGGAGACCCATCTCCTCTGCTTATGTAGCAGCACAGTTAACGGTGGATGTGCAAGTATGAGGGGCCAGAGACTCCTCCAGAAAAGGACAGTGTGTGCTCCCACTCCAGCGCTGAGTGAGGACCTGGAGTGAGGGCTGCTCCACACTGCCCTGCTGTATCATATGAGCCTCCGTTTCCCCATGTGAGCAGTGTAGGAGGGGGCTCCCCGTGGGCCACAGCACCCCACCTGCCTTTTATGATACCTCAAAATGGAAAGTTAGAAAGCAGCCCCTGCGTGGCTACTGAGACCACCAGAAGCCCATTTGTGACTTTCCCGGTGGCACCTTCTCATCAACAAGGGGGGTGTGGACATGGGACCCCCACGCTCAGCTCTCCCCATGCAGTGGGCTAATCAGGTGTGTATTCACCCCAGTGGGACTCAGCACATCAGCCTCTATCTGAACGGGAAGCATCACTGGAAACCTGTCTTAGTCCTTTGTCTATTTATTTATTTTTTTTTTTTTTTTTTTTTTTTTTTTTTGAGACGGAGTCTCACTCTGTCCCCCAGGCTGGAGTGCAGTGGTGCGATCGCTGCTCACTACAAGCTCTGCCTCCCGGGTTCACTCCATTCTCCTGCCTCAGCCTCCCAAGTAGCTGGGACTACAGGCGCCCACAACCACGCCCGGCTACTTTTTTATATTTTTAGTAGAGACGGGGTTTCACCATGTTAGCCAGGATGGTCTCAATCTCCTGACCTTGTGATCCACCCGCCTCAGCTTCCCAAAATCCTGGGATTACAGGCATGAGCCACCACGTCTGGACCCATTGTCTGTTCTTTAACAGAACACCTGGGACTGGGCATTCACGATATTTTATTTTATTTTTTATTTTATTTACCTTTTCATATATATTTTTATTCCAGTAGCCTTAGGGATACAAGTGTTTTTTGATGACATGGATGAATTGTACAGCAGCAACGTCTGAGATTGTTGTGTAGTGGATGTTGTACCCAATAGGTAGTTTTTAATCCCTCGCTATCCTCCCACACTCCCCTCTTCTGGGTCTTCAGTGTCCATTATACCACTCTACATGACTTTGTGCCCCCTAGCTCAGCTCCCACTTACAAGTGAGGACATGCAATATTTGGTTTTCCATTCCTGAGTTTCACTTATAATAATGGCCTCTAGTTCCATCCAAGTTGCTGCACAAGATATTATTTCATTCTTTTTATGGCTGAGTAGTATTTCATGATACATATACATGCTACATTTTCCTTATTTACTCAGTGGTTGATGAGCACTTAGGTTGGTAACATGTCTTTGCAACTTTGTGGATTGTGCTGTGATAAACATATATGTGCAGGTGTCTTTTTGATACAGTGACGTCTTTTCCATTAGGTGGATACCCAGTAGACGGATTGGTGGATCAAATGGTAAATCTTCTTTTTAGTTCTTTGAGAAATCTCCATGCTGTTTTCCATAGAGGTTGTATTAATTTACATTTCCATCAGCGACGTGTAAGCATTTCCTTTCACCACATCCACGCCAGCATCTATTGTTTTTTGATGTCTTAAGAATGGCCATTCTGACTGGGGAAAGGTGGTATCTCTGTGGTTTTCATTTTCCTTTTCCTGATGATTAGTGATATTGAGCCTTCTTTCCTATATCTCTTGGTCATTTGTAGATCTTCTTTTGAGAAGTGTCAATGCGTGTCATTGGCCCACTTTTGATGGGATTTTTCTTTTTTTCCTGGCTGATTTCAGTTCCTTGTAGATACTAGATATTAGTCCTTTGTCGGATGCATAGTTTGCAGATATTTTCTCAGACAAGGTAATTTATAAAGAAAAGTTTATTTGAATGACAGTTCTGGAGGCTGGGAAGTCTAAGGCCATGGCATTGGCACCTGGTGTGGGCCCTCCTGCTTCCTCATGTCATGGCTGAAGGCATTACATGGTGACAAGAGAACTGGCTCTTATAACAAAGCCACTCCTTCCATAACAAGCCGACTCCCAAGATAACAACATTAATCCACTCATGAGGGCAGAGCCCTGATTAATCCATTCATGTGGGTAGAAGGATTGAGTTTCCAACTCGAACACATTCAGACCACAGCACTTTTAAATTTGCCTCAGGGGGCAGACATAGGTGACTCACTCTGGTCTGAGACCACCCAGCTTTGCCAGAGTCTGGGGACCCCTGAGACTGAAAGCCCTGGGATGTGACTCAGGTCTCAGAGCAAGGAGGTCAGCAGCCCCTTGAAAGTCACAGCAATGCTCATCTAACATGCAGCTTGCCGGCCCAGCTCCCATGCACTGGACCAGGCCTGAGGGCCATAGCAGGAGCCAGAGTTTCTAACAGGTGCTCTCAGCAGGATTGGAGAGCCCCTGTGATTGGGGGGCCCCCTCGGAGACCCCACCTGATGCCACTTTGCCTGACAAAGTTCCACAGCCCCCTCTGGGCTTTCTTCGACCAGATGTGCCTGGCTACACTTGACTGTGGCTCCAGGCTGCAGCAGCCCCAGTGCTAGCTGGGGCTCTGGAGATAGCTTCTCTTGCTGTCACTGTGCTGGGCTGGAGCTGTAAAGGGGTGGACGCTCCTCGCCTGTGAGCCACCCCTTGGCTGGAGCTGTAAAGGGGTGGACGCTCCTCGCCTGTGAGCCGTCCCCCTTGGCTGGAGCTGTAAAAGGGTGGACGCTCCTCGCCTGTGAGCCGCCCCTTGGCTGGCACTGTAAAGGGGTGGACGCTCCTCGCCTGTGAGCCGCCCCTTGGCTGGAGCTGTAAAGGGGTGGACGCTCTTCACCTGTGAGCCACCCCTTGGCTGGAGCTGTAAAGGGGTGGACGTTCCTTGCCTGTGAGTCTCCTCTTGGCTGGAGCTGTAAAGGGGTGGACATTTCTCACCTATGGGCTGCCTCTTGCCCTGAGCTGGGGCTTTGGGGGCAGGACCCAGCAGGAGGAAGTGTCCCATCCTCACTGGAGGTCTCAGTGATGCTTTGCACTTGTCCACAGGCACCCACTAAGGTAATCCCCATGGGCTTGTCTACAGAATAGTTCAGGCTTGTGTCCCACAAAGAAAGACTCACCAAAGCCCTTCACTTCATCTGAAAACTGAGGTTGGGCCAGGCATGGTGACTCACACCTGTAATCCCAGCATTTTGGGAGGCCGAGGCAGGAGGATCACCTGAAGTCAGGAGTTTGAGACCAGCCTGGCCAACATGGGGAAACCCCATCTCTACTAAAAATACAAAAATTAGCTGGGTGTTTGGTGGGTGCCTGTAATCCCAGCTACTGAGGGGTCTGAAGCAGGAGAATTGCTCAAACTCGGGAGGCAGAGGTTGCAGCAAGCTGAGATCCCACCACTGCACTCGAGCCTGGACAACAGAGTGAGCCTCCATCCCAAAAAAAAATGAATAAATGAAATAAAATCCAAGGTCCTTGATATATAACTGACCTTAACGCTGTGGAATGTGGGTTCTTGGGCAGACATTCACCACGTGGAGGAAACCCTCTGCACCCCCGTCATGGTCCACTGGCTGCCAGTGCCAGCAGCTCCTTCCCATCCCTGCTTCTTAGCATGCCAGGCCATGCAAGGCAGGGCGTCAGGGCAGGGTGGCAGGAGCAGCTCCTCCTGCTTGGCAGAGGAGAATAAAGCACTCAACATGCACCAAGTCCCCTTGACTTGTCCGCACTGCTGCTGCTGCCATAGGACAGAGGCAGGGGAGGGGGAGCAACCCAGGATGCCGCAGGGGAATGAGCACCGCGCCACCGGGACCTAGTGACAATGCAGGGTGGACAGGACAGAGAGTGGCCTGGTGCTGGGCAGGCCCAGCCACAGATGCTGCTGCTCTCTGAGCACAGGGACTCTTTGCAGTGGTGCCCATCACTTGGGCCCCTGGAAGCACAGGTTCCCCCTGCAGATACTTGGTGTGGGTTTTTTTGTTTGTTTTTTGTTTTTGTTTTTGTTTTTGAGACGGAGTCTCACTCCGTCACCCAGGTCGGAGTGCAGTTGCACGATCTTGGTTCACTGCAACCTCTGCATCCTGGGTTCAAGTGATTCTCCTGCCTCAGCCTCCTGAGTAGCTGGGATTACAGGTGCACACCACCACACCTGGATAATTTTTGTACTTTTAGTAGAGGCAGGTTTTCACCATGTTGGTCAGGCTTGTCTCAAACTCCTGACCTTAAGGTGATCTGCCTACCTCAACCTCCCAACGTGCTGGTATAGGCATGACCCACCATGTCTGATACTTGGTTTTAATGAGTGTACATCACCACCCCGCTCCCCTCCACCCCGCCCCCAGTGACACTGTTCTCAGGTAGCGGTGAACCAGGTGTTGGGCTAGTTTAGTGGAAGGGACTGATGTAGAGACAGGAGAGTGGGCTCTGGCCCTGTGAAGGAGGCCAAAGGGCCCACCGCCTGAGGTCAAGTCCTGCCTATGCCATAGAAGGCCCTGATGTCCCCTACAACCTCGCACATCACATCCTTAACACCCTACCAATGCTGGCCTCTGTGGGTAGCGTCCCCTGTGAAAGGATGTGGCCCTTTACTGTAGCCACACTGACCTGGTCCCAGAGAAGGCAGGGGAGCAGCCACACTGTGGGGGGTGGGGCTGGTTAGGACCCACCAGAAGACTGAGCCGCTGGGTCCTGCTGCCCTCCCCAGGGCAGGATGAGGGGTGGATGCTGTCCGAGGAGCCCTGTCTTCCAGACCCCACTCTGCCTCCTGGGGAAGCCCAAACCTGCCCTTCTCGGCATCCCTGCCCCTCCTGTAAGGCGCTGCCAAGCCACACTCGAGTCACTGTTCTTCCTGGATCACGCCAAGGGTGGGAGCCTGGCCCCTCTGGGTGTTAAAGGAGATAATTCAGGTGTGATGAAAAAGGAGCACTCCTCTCTGACTCTGGACACACCCAACAGAGAAGGAGGCAGGTGCCTGCTGAGCCTGACCCTGGTTAGGGGCAGTGCCAGGGCAGTGCCATCCCATATCCCAGGCCGTGCTTCCCTTCCTGGAAGAGGCCCAACCACGATCACAGCCAAGTGCCACCTACACAGGCTCACAGGGCAGAGTGCTGCAGGGTTACCCGACAGAGTGTCCTAAGGCAAACAGAAGCCTTTCAGTGGGACGTCAACTGGAACCTAAGCCAGAGGAGCCTGCACAACACTGTGCGAATCAGCTTGCTCAACTGAAGCAGACGGCACTTGAGTGCAGGAGCCACCAGGTTCACAGGCCACCCTGCACCCCTGCACACACACACACTCTCACCAGCTGCAGAGGAGGCTGCACCCACAACCATCCTGGGCTCCCAGCAACAGCTGGCTGTGTCTTGGGCTTCGCTGTTCATGCTGTCGGGCTGGGGACAGAACTCTCTGTCTGCTGCTTGTTGGAGCTCGTCCAGCCCAGTGTGGGTCGGTTAGTGGGTTAAGCGGGGGTCTTCTCTTCTCACCCTGCCCCCTGCCCTGCACCAGATGGACAAGCACACTCAGCATCACGAGTGGCTCTAAGTGTGATGGAAGCTGATGAGAGAAGGACCCTCCCTGGCCACACTTGTGCTAATAGGAAGTGCTGGCAAAAGCAGATGATCAAAATCGTATCCCAGCCTCTTCATATCACCTGCAGCCAAACGGCTTTGCATCTGAAAGCAACACATAATTGTCAGCATCCATGGGTTCTAATCAGAGATTTTTTTTTTCAAGTCTTGGCAGTTTTTGTTCATTCCTAATACAGAGAAGGAGGCAAGCCACTGTTTAGTGCCTGGATGTAAAAGAACATTTCTGTGCCGTGTGACCTCATTGCAGAAGCTTCCAAGGTACGAGTCAGCCACGGAGGCCTGTGAGGTTTTTATTCCTTGCTTTCAAAAACACAAGCTGTTTTTCCCCTGGAAGAGCATGTAATGTGCGAAAACATTAGCAATATTGCAAAATGCTTGCGTGAAATAACTGTGGAAATATTTCACTAACTACATTAACCTTCGCTGGCTTTTCTTCCCCTCCCAACCCAAAGAGAGATAATTTCTCGGGAGTCTTTATCTCGTTCCTCTGTATAATTGCCGCTTTAAATCACAAAAGCCTTTAGAGTTATGGATGCAAAATGCACGGAGCTATGTTTAGTCTGTGTTCACCTGCAAAGCCGTGCGATCCAACGTCCCCCCAGAAGAGAAACCAAAGGAAGAGTGTGGGGGAAGCTGGTGTCCCTCGCGAGGTGTTTCCGAGCAGCTGCGTTAATATTGTACGACAAGAAGGGGCCCTGTCTCTCGTCACTTCCTTTTGTTCTTCCCTTCTGAAGAGTGGATAATTCCTGGCAGTTACTGTTTCGCTCGTAATTGTTTTTTAAATTAAGATAAACCTTGCAGCCCTGACTGTTGAGATGAAGGAGCGGCTGGTGGGGAAGCACCTTGCTTTTGTGAACAGCAGAAAAGGTGATAAGACATTGCAGTGTGCTCCCTCCCAGAGTTTAAACACTGCAGTTACCACTTTGCATCCTGTTCATGGGTGAGCCGGCGTCTTCCTCCTCGCGAGTTCCTCCCATGTTGATGGAGAAGGAGGCAGTTGCGGAGGGCAGTCGGCGGTGGGGTTGGGGGGTGCCGCCCACTGTTTGGCAGCATCGCCCGTGTGTCTGCAGGGCCCTCCTACCTTTGGGTGGAGGGCATGTTCACGTAAGTTGACTCATGTTTTGGGCAGACATTGGTGGTGAGAGGAGCTGGAGTCTCCCCATCTCTCCAGGATGCAGTAGCCGGGTTTGGTTCCACGCTCCATGGGCCACACCTCCTGGCCCCCCATCCTGCTTAGGATTCCATGGCTTGGTCTTGACTCACCAGGAAGCAGGGCAGCAACTCGAGTGTGATGTGTGTCGGGGACATGTGCAGGGGTACAGGGGTGCAGGGTGTAGGGGTGCAGGGGTGCAAAGTGTAAGGGTGTAGGTGTGCAGGGATGCAAGAGGTAGGGGTGCAGAGTAGAGGGGCGAAGGGGTGGAGAGTGCAGGGGTGCAGGCTGTAGGGGTACAGGGTGCAGAGTGTAGGGGTGCAGGGGTACAGAGTATAGGGGTATAGAGTGCAGGGGTGCAGGGTGTAGTGGTGCAGGGGTGCAGAGTGGAAGGGTGAGGGGTGCAAGGTTGCAGAGTGCAGGGGTGCAGAGTATGGAGGTGGAGGTGTGCAGAGTGCAGGGGTGCAGAGTGGAGGGATGCAGGGATGCAGAGTGCAGGGGTACAGGGGTGTAGGTTGCAGGGGTGCAGAGTGCAAGGGTGCAGAGTGTGGGGTACAGGATGTAAGGGTATGGGGTGCAGAATATAGGGGTGCAGAGTGCAGGGGAGCAGAGTGTAGAGGTGCAGAGTGCAGCTGTGTAGGGGTACAGATTACAGGGGTGCAGAGTGTAGCGGTGCAGAGTGCAGGGGTGCAGAGTGTAGGGGTGTAGGGATACAGAGTATAGGGGTACAGAGTACAGGGGTGCAGAGTATAGGGATGCAGAGTGCAGAGATTGCAGGGGTAGAGTGTAGGGATGCATAGTGTAGAGTGCAGGGGTGCAGGGTAGGGATACAGAGATAGCAGGGGTACAGAGTGTAGGGGTGCACAGAGGTGCATAGTGTAGGGGTGCAGGGGTACAGATTGCAGGGGTACAGAGTGTAGGGGTACAGAGTGCAGTGGTGCAGAGTGTAGGAGTCCAGCGGTACAGGGTACAGGGATGCAGAGTGCAGGGGTGCAGGCTGCCATTCCTAAGCCATTGTCTTGTGTCTGTGTTCTGTGTATTTGCTTGCATGCTTTTCTCTCCAGTGTGATTTTCTGATCCGTGGACACACACAGGCTCCTCCCTATTCAGCTACACCTTCCAGTCACCTCTAGAAGCTGGGGATTGTGGAGGGCGTGTTCTCTCATTGTACCATCTCATTGAATTGTCTCAAACACCCTGCCAGGTACAGGTGGTTATTTCCCTTTGACACAAGACAGTAACCCTAGCTTGGCAGCTTCCCTTGGTCCAGTGAGTCATTAAACCTGACTTGGCGGCTACAGGCGAGTGCCTGGTGGTTTCTGGGCGTTGTGCTTGGTCAGATCCAACGTTCCGAGGGTTCAGCTCTCCAAGGCCACGCCACGTGTCCCCCCGGCGTCCTGCCCTGAGCTCCTCCCGAGGTAGCTTGGTGCACTCGCACCCTCCAGTACCTCTAGCACAGAGTAGAAGCTGAGTGCACAGTGGGACTCAGTGAGCTGAAGGGGGGTGAGTTGAATGCCTCCAGCAGAGTCTGTCTTTTCAGAGCAGCCAGAAGGGTCCAGTCCAGAGGCTGCCCTTCTCTGAGAGCACCCTTTTCTCTCCAAGGAAAGCCCAGAGCTTTCTTGCACCATCTTCTAATGTGCCTTCAGCAGAAGCTGTGACTCACTGGAAATGGAAGGAATTAAGGCCAGGCACAGTTGGCCAGGCTGCTGGACAGGCCCCTCCAGAGGAGGAGCCCACCCCGGCCCGGAGGATGGACACCAGGGGCTCTCCCTCTGCCTCCAGCCCTCCCGCTTCTCGGCATCTAAATCATCAGAAAAAAAAAAATCATTTCTGGTTCATTGACCTTTCTGCAAATTATAATTTACACCCAAGAGTAAAATGTCATATAATTTTTATGCATTCAGCTGGGCTTTTCCACTGCTATCTTAAAAAACAATTCTTTATCAAGACTTCATGTCAGAATTGTACAGGGATAATTACCTCGGGAGAAACACTTCATTTGCATAATGCACCATGCACAGCTCCCCTTGGGGCAGTGTTGTTGAGGGCTGGCAATGCGCTTCTCTGGAAGCGGGCATTGATGAGGCTTGGGGATCGGTCAAGGACCTCGTGGAGCATCAATCACCTCCAAACTGACTTCATTACCAGCTTTTTTTCCAGCCACAAATTAAATCATCAGAGTGGATACTGGATGGGCAGGAATCTTGACAAATTCCTGCAGGACCTGGCCTGCTGCGTGGCATCCCTTCCCTGGCCGTGGGAGGCTCCATGGCCCACACTCTCCATTGGCCCTTTCAGAGAAATGGGGTGTGCTGGAGAGCAGGGACCCCGGGCTCTTTCCTGCTCAAGGACAGAAGACAGAAACCTCCCAACCTCCACCTTCAGGCACCTCACAGTCCAATGTGAGAGAAAGAACAAACTGAGATTGCAAAGAGATTTAGGAAGCCTTTGCAGAGAAACATGCAGACAAGCACACCCCAGGCCGAGAAGAAATGCCAGATTATTTTGGAAGCATCCATTAAAATTATTACTTTAGACACAGGACCTGCTTTGGGTTTTTTTTTTCTTTGTAAGTGACATTGTGTTTATTGCAGAAAAGAAGCCATGGTTGGAAAGTCAGGACTATCTCTAAGTGCTGTGGAAAGGCTGCTAATGAACCACAGAGATGACCTCTAGCCCAGCGTGCCAGTCATGCCAGCCGCCGTCATCTGCACTGGCTGCTGCATCCATGTTAACATATCATCGGCACAGAGCCCACTCATCCTTCCAGAGGTGGGCAGGATTTCACCTCCTCAGGCCTCCGAAGTTAGAGTCGACCACGTGACTTGCCTTGGCCGGCGAAATGGAAGCAGGAGCCAGGTGCATCCCCCCAGAGGAGCCTTACCAGGCTGTGTCTAATCCCGTGTGGCCGGTCTCTGCACTGGCCATCGTGGAAGCAGAAAAACAAGCCTCTTCCACTCTGTCCCAAGGACTGCGCAGGGCAGGGCACCCCCCGCCCCCCACGGGTACACAATGGACATGCCATGAGCATGGGCCAGCCTCACGCTCTGCTGTTTTAAGTGATGAGATCTGGGAGCAGTTTGGCGCTCCTAACCCAGCCTGCACTGACAGATAACACCCTGAATTTCCAACAATGCCTTTCTTCCAAAGATAATAGAAATTTTGTGGGGGTTCAGTGATCACCTCCCCTCTAGCACTTCTCAGACCCTCTGATATGCACTGAAAATTTCCAGGAGGAGAGAAGTGATAATATACATATTAACTGTCACACCCATAAGCCCATATGTTCCTGCCCTCCCCCAGCACCTGCCTGCACCAGGTTCCTTGGGACATTCCTGGGACGATGCTGTTGTGACCTGAGAGAACACGCTGATTCTCTCCTCGTGCTCTTCAGAAACAGGATTTGGATCAGGAATGGCCACAGACATCCTGGGTCCTGCTTGCTTTGGGCTGACCCCTGGCTGAGGAAGAGGACGTTATAGAAGACATTAGAAAGCGGAATGGTGATTTTCCCTCTGAACAAGGGCAGACCTCACTCTTCGTCACCAATCACCATGAGTCTGGTCACGTGTCCCCGACCCCCAGAGGATCAGAGTCCTCATTTTTCCCAAAGAAGTCCTCAGCAGTATCCTCACAGGGCCTCATGGAGCCCTGCTCAGCCTGGAGGGAAGTGGACCCTTGGTCTCGGTGGTGGCTGCTTCCCTGCCCAAGGGCACCCTCACTGGGTGAGGGGCCCCTGCACCTCCTCTGGACTCCCGTCCTGGGTCCTCAGCACCAGGCAGGCCCCTTCCGGGGCCCTCTGAGCACCGTGCACCGTGGGGCATACAGCGCAGCCGCCGTTTAAATGAGTGTGTTCTGGTTCCGTCGGTTTCCTTCCCAGTGCCTGCAGCCTCCTCCAGGCATGGCTTCCCTTTGCTTAAGGCAGGGTCAGCCTGGGCCCTGCTGAGGGATTGGGGATCAAGCACCAGAGACCCTAGGAGCTTCCATCCTCACTTTACAGATACCCCAAGCACCTGCTCTTCTCAAGGGGGTCCCTGAACAGCTCAAAAATGCGTGAGAAGTGAACGCAGCTGGGACAAAGAGGGCTGACAGGGAGAGGTTTCCTGGGCAGGGCGGTGCGGTGCAGAGAGGAGAGAAAATCTATTTGCATTTCCTGAGTTACTTATTTGCTCTAGGAAAAATGGTTGGCAGCCGACCAGAGCATGTTTACAGAGGGATCCGGGCTGGGAAAGTTCAGGGTCGTCTTTGGATTCAGCCCTAGAAAGCTGGAGGTGAACATGAGCCAGACATGCAAGCGGCTGGCGACTCCATGCAGCAGGCGGGGTGGGTCCCCATGCAGGAGGCACAGGATGGAGGCCCCATGTGGCAGACAGGGCGGGTCCCCCTGCATGGGGCAGGCAGGGCATAGTCAGGTGGACCCAGCGGGCTCCTCACTGCCCTGCCCCGGCTTTGAGGCAGCATCCAGGCACTCACCGCACTGGCAGCAGGGCAGCCTCAGACAGGAGCCAGCATAGCCAGCGCCCATGTCGTGGGTGCCACAGTTCAGAACCCCGTGTCCTGCCAAGACTCCCAGAGAAGGCCATCACTCAGAAAACTCTGGAATGTGTGAGCTGAGTACAGTGGGATCAGTGAGAAGGTTCAGGCCTCCCCGCTGCACTCCCATGGAGCCCAGAGGTATTTACCCAACCACAGCCTCAGAGACTGCAGTACTGGCTCTACCCAGACAAAGCCCCTTCCAAACGGGAGAGGCAGCAGGAAGTGGAGAGGTGGGCGTGCCTCCTGCTGCCCCCTCGCCCCCGACCCTAGGCTGTACTGTGGCCACCAGGGCTGTCCACTTGGGGGCAGCAGTCAAGATTAAAAGATTCTGTCTTGTAGTCCTTGCCTCTAAATTTTCCTCCTGATTTGTTTTTTTTGTGTGTGTATTTGTTTTTAAATAGTTTCTGTTTATTTGTGTATTCATTTTTAATTAAAAAAAGAGAGAGGGCCAGGCATAGTGGCTCATGCCTGCAATCCCAACACCTTGGGAAGCTGAGGCAGGAGGATTGCTTCAGCCAGAAGTTCAAGACCAGCCTGGGCAACATAGCGTGACCCCATCTCAACAAAAAATTTAAAAATGAGCAGGGCATGGTGGCAGGTGTCTGTAGTCCTGGCTATGCAGGAGGCTGAGGCAGGAGAGTCACTTGGGTGCAGGAGTCCAAGGTGGTACTGAGCTATGATTGTGCCGTTACACTCCAGCCTGGGCCACAGAGTGAGACCCTGTCTCTAAAAATAAAAAGTAAATTTAAAAAGGCGGAGGAGCGAAGAGGCACCGCTGTGGGGTGGATGTGTCGATGACACTCATTTACACATTTCCTCCGCCCATCCCTCCTGCTTCAGGGGCACCTGTGGCACCATCCACCTGCACACACCACAGTGTAGGAAGGGCCCTGCCTGCACACACCTCCCCGAGCTGGTCGTAGACACTGCACACTGCACAGTACACACACACATGCATAGGCACCCGCAGCTGGGAAGGGCCAGAGCCAGGACCCAGGTCTGGTCTCTCTGCCTGGAGTTTCTTCCCCTGTGACCTTGTGCTGCCCCGGAGCAGGGAGCACTGTTCCTGGTATCAACAGGAGCTGCCTTTCTGAACCTCACTGAGGCCTCAGCTCTCCTGTCTCAGATGTTTCCGAGAGCTTTGAGAGGAAAAGGAAATTGTGACTCCCTCCAGTCTGAATGGATGAAGCTGCCACAGGAATGCTTTTTAAATACAGAAAACAAGAAACACCCCAAATTGCCCTTGTGGGAAATGGAGTGCAAGCAGAAACCAACTCTGGACGCCCATCGAGAGTCGCCCCTACCACCACCTCTCGAGTGGGCTTTCCCACCTGCAGAGAGAAAGATGGAGGGAGGAGGCCAGAGGTGAGGGAGGGGAAGGTGAGGAAGGAGAGGACTGGGAGGGGAGGTGGCCTCTCAGGACAGCAAAGAGAGCTGTCTCTCCACCTAAGCCTTAATTGCAAATGATTTCGTTAGCTCAGTCCTGATGTGCAAGGCACTAATGAGGAAGGCTTGCGGCTCTAGAAATAGCCTGGCCAGTCCTGTGTCTTGTGTTTGAAAGGATCCACCCCAGGGCCCAGCTCCCCTGAGTCCCAGCTGTCAGCTCCAACATCTTTCTCATCAGGTCACATGCACAACGTTCAGATGTGTGATGGGAGCTTTCAGAGATGACAGGAGCCAGCCCCCAGCCACCACGACCAGGGCCCTGCAGTGGGGAGAGCATGGCATGGGGGTAGTCTCAGGGGTCGGTGGTGAACCTCTCACTCCTGCAACAACAAGTATGTCTGGGTACCCCCAGTGGCCCAGGGCTGATGCCACAAAAGAAAGAGGAGCCTAAAAACAGCTGGGAGCCACCAATGACTGTTGGCACCAGCACGGGCCAGGCACCTCGTGATGGAGTGAGTTATCCCATGAGCCAGGCCTGGGGTATTCTCTGAGGTGCCTGTGGTGGTTTCTGCTTGGGAACCCCCTCCTCAACTGATGCATCTTGAAGGCGAAGACTACATTTTGGAAGTCAGGGTGTGCTGGGTATTTATTTCTCAGTGTGTCCATATGTAAAGTGGGGTGAGAATAGTCCCAGCCTAAGGCCATTGTGGGGACCTAGTGAGGTGCCCTGTGTCTTGAGTTTGGTATATTTCCAGGCACGTGGTATGGGCCAAGTAAGCAAGAGCTGCCATCATCATCATCATGCCATCATCACCATCACTGCCATCATCACCATCAGAGTCATCATCACCATTGGTGCCATCATTACCATCAGAGTCATCATCGCCATCGGTGCCATCATTATCACCACCACTGCCATCATCACCATCAGAGCCATCATCACCATTGGAGCCATCATCTTCACCATTGGTGCTATCATCACCATCACTGCCATCATCACTGTCGCTGCCATCATCATCACCATTGGAGCCATCACCATCGGTGCCATCGTCACCATCGGTGCCACCATCACCATCTCTGTTGTCACCATTGCTGCCATCATCATCTCTATCTCTGTCATCATCACCATCGCTGCCATCATCATCACCATTGGAGCCATCACCATCAGAGCCATCATCATCACCATCGGTGCCATCATCACCATCGGTGCCATCATCATCGGTGCCATCATCACCATTGGTGCCATCATCATCAGTGCCATCACCATCTCTGCTGTCACCATTGCTGCCATCATCATCTCTGTCATCATCACCATCACCGTATCATCATCATCACTGAGAATATCATCATTGAAATTATTGTTATCCTTTACCTTAGTCCACCTTTGTTACTTTAAAGGGCAATCTGAGGCTGGGTAATTTATAAGGAAAGGAGGTTTGATCGGCTCACAGTTCTGCAGGCTGCACAGGAAGCATGGCATGGGTGTCTGCTTCTGGCGAAGGCCTCAGGAAGCTTCCACTCATGGCAGAAGGCAAAGGAGACCATGGGTGTGCAGATCGCGTGGTGAGAGAGGAGGTGGAAGAGTTGAAGGTGCCAGGCTCATTTCAACAACCAGTTCCCTTGCGAGCTTAGAGTGAGAACTCACTCCCTCCCTTGAGAATGGCACTAGGGAATTCATGACGGATCTGTCCCCATGACCCAAATTCTCCCCCCCCCCCCCCGCCACCAGGCCCACCTCCAACCCTGGGATCCAATATCCACGAGACTTAGCTGGGCCAAACCAACCATGGCCACACCATGGCATTGCTGTTAGGGCTAAGGAGAGGCCTTGCCCAGGTTAGAAGCAGGTGACTCGTCCCAGCAGGGTAGGAAGCACCTGCACCGCTTTGTCATGGAAGAAAGAGCTCAGGGCACCTTGGGCCACCTCAGTGAGTGAGCTTTAGCTGGGGCCTGAGCAGGCCACCTGCCCTAGAAGGATCCAGAGACCTCAGCACACCTTTTTTCTCCCTAAACATCATCAGCCATAGAACCTGGCCTCTCTGCTTTCCAAGGCTATGAGTGAGTGGGCTGCTGTGTTCTGTAGGGGGTGCTTAACATCTAAGCATAACCACCTGTTTATGAGTAGATGCCTGTGTGTGTCTTGCATCCAGGAAGCTCTTCATAGCAAGAGCATAGGGTGGAAGGGAGCAGGGTGGTGGAAGATCACGTCACTGTTGACAGGGCAATGTTATCTAGACGGTGCCTTATTCTCATCCTTCCATCTTCTAAAACTCTGCTCAAGTTTGTCATTCAAGGAAAGGCTCAAGGGCCATGTCTGGAATGAGCAGGAAAGGGGAGTGCCAAGCAACATGAGGCTCGTGAGGGTGGGGGGTGGCAGAGCCAGGTGCCCCCAGATGAGCACTGGCCCGCTGTGCCCTGGCGGTGGAACCTCAGGATAGGGGGCAGGACCTGTACCTCCATTTCCTCTTTGGGCAGATGGAAGGAACATGACCTTCCGTATAGGTTTGTGTGGGTTCTGTAAGAGAATGTGCTCCAAGTGCCCAGCAGGACATCTGAGCAGACAGTCAATACTGAAGAAACGGATGAATGCATGAGTGAAGATTCAGGAAACACTAGTTCGTGTTAGTTCATGAAATGCTAGTTCCAGATATTCAGTAAAAATGTGACATTTTTAAGAGTTCTAACAATTTCTCGCACTTCTCCACACTGTTAAATGGACTCTCACAGCCTTGAATGAGAGAGCAAAAGTCCAGCAGGGTTACCCCCTCCAGGTTCCCAAGGAACACCCATAGCCATCAGGATGCCGCTGGCCCTGGGAGAGACGGACAAAAGGCTTTCCTCCCTGCAGGGACTCGGGGCGGCAGCGGTGCCATGATGTCCTGGCCATTGCCGGGAAGAACGTCAGTCTCCAGCCGTCCTCGCCCGCGTGGGAATGACAAGCGAGGCTTTGCCCATTAGCCCTGTTGCCCTGCAAGTGCTGACTGCAAAGTGTTTTGACAAGAGGCCCCAGCATCTCACAAGCGCAAGAGTCCTCGGTGCACGGCGCGCCGGTGGCTGGATTTGCCACCATTGTTCTCTGCTCACTCCGGTGTCAGCGTGAGTGGGAGGACTTCATTAGCGACGTCGCCACGTCAAGAGCCACTGTGCTCCGTTCCGGTGGACACCAGCAGGACTGACTAATGAGGCGCTCGCAGCTCAGTTTCCACGACCACTGCGGAAAAGAACATTTGTGTAAATACCTGCCTTAGAATGCGGCCCTTCCCTGCTGCCCCCTGTTCGGTATCTCCCGATACACCTGCACCTTTGTTTCTTGAACAGAGTACTGTTAATTAGTGTCGGCACCTAGAGAAATTCCTCTCTTTGTATAAGCTCGGAGCCCTTTCATGTCGTAAGGCTCTGTCACCAGCAGGGAGCTGCAAACAGGCTCGCTTGGGTCCTTTGAGGAGCTGCATCTCCTCTTGGCAGAGTCTCTGGTTGGCACATAGCCCCATAAATATTAAACAAAGACGTGGAGATGATGAGTGCAAGTTTTGGGGGACAGGGCCACACTGCAGCGTGTAAGGCACACACTTGTTGCCATGTTGGCTGGCTTTTCTTGGACAGGAAGAATCTCTTGGTATTTTCTCGTCCACGAGAGATGTAGTGTCCTTGAGGATGTGAGATTACAGCGTTGGATGCATCAGGAAGAAAACCCAGAGGGAGACGCAAGTTTAATATTTCCTGCCATAAATGAGGCGGCAAGAGAGAGGTTTCACTGTTTTACTTTATAATGGGATTTCTAACATTCCGGAGACAGTGTTTTGTTTTCTCTGGAGAAGGTACAGCTGATAGATAGTGAATATCCATTTCTTACTAGACTGTGGTTTTTAGAGCAGTTTTAGGTTTATGGGAAATGGAGCAGGAAGTCACCCCCTCTCCCACTGCCAGCTTCTCCTGTTGTTAACGTCTTGCATTCGTGTGGTGCATTTGTTAGGACTGACAGACAACGGAAAAATAACACGTCAGTACCAATGCGTTGTTAGGACACAGCCCAGCCTCCAGGAGGGCTCCCTCTTGGTGTTGTGGATTCGTGGGTTTGGACAAATGCATGGTGACACGGAGCCACCACTGCAGACGTCACAGTGCTGCATCCCTACCTGAAAGTCCCCCATGCCCTCCTGTTCATCCCTTCCTCCTCCCACGGTCCTTTCACTGTCTCTGTGGTTTTGCCCTTTTCGGAATGTCGTGGAGTTGGAATCCTACGGTATGCAGCCTTTTCAGATGGACTTCTTTCACTTAGCACATGTCCTTAACGCTCCTCCGTGTCTGGGGGCCTGATAGCTCATTGGATATCCATTTTTGAAGCTAAGAGAAATGGAACTTATGCATTTACCCCACTAACTTTTCTCAAGCACCTCCTGGGTGCCAAAGTCACCAGGTTGGAAGGTGCCAGAGACCCCGGTGAGGAAGGCAGGCCCAGCGCCCACCAGCCTCAAGCCCACAGACTGGCAGGAGGTGGCCGGCAGTTTCAGGCCCTGCCTGTGCTTGGAGCCAGGGTGAAGGGTGAAGCCAGCCAGGGCAGCCTGAGCAGCTGTCAGTGGAGACACTCGACCACGTCCCTGTGACCGCAGGAGGGACAGGAGCAGATAAACCTTCCAGAAATGCCAGATCTACTTGCTCTGTGAGGCAGAGATTGGTGCTGGGAGCAGGGCCTGGCTGGGGAGACCACTGTGTTCCCACAGCACCCTTCCTGGCTGCCACCCTCCTAGATGGTTCTGAGCATGGCCCTGCAGCCCTCCATGAGGTCCCTGCTGCCCCACAGGGGTCTGCTTGGTCAGGTTACTCTCTTTTGAAAGTGCACGCTGTCCCATCACTCACTGGGCAGAGCCCATTGGGTGCACCTGGAGCCTGGGCAGGTCCCTCCCAGGCGGGTGAAGCAGGGGCCTCAGGGCAGCCTTGGCTCCTCCACGTCCTGTTGCTCAGCAGGTTCCTGAGGCAGCTGCGTGTTTGTAGAATCGGAAAAGCACCATTTCCAGCAGGACGCCTCCTGCCAAGCCCAGAACTGCGCAGGTGGGTTGGGGTGGGCAGGCCCCATGCAGACGCTACCACATCACCCGGGAAATGCTCCCCCCGCTTTGGAGACGTGAGCGAGTGGCTTGTGGGGTAGAAGGTTCTCAGATTGTTGCAGGTGTCCTGGCACCACAGGGATGCGGCTGCTCCTCTGCCCAACTGTCACCCCCACAACGACTGCACAGCCTGGCGGGGATGCCTCTGTTGGAGGGTGTGTCCCCGGGATGAACAACATCAGACCCCAGGTTGCCCCACCTGCACGGTCCCCCCACCCACCCACTCCCCTTAGGAGATTCTCTCTCATCAAGAACCTGAACCAGGGCCAGGCGCAGTGGCTCACACCTGTAATCCCAGCACTTTGGGAGGCCAAGGCGGGTGGATCACGAGGTCAGGAGATCAAGACCACGGTGAAACCCCGTCTCTACTAAAAATACAAAAAATTAGCCAGGCGTGGTGGCAGGCGCCTGTAGCTACTTGGGAGGCTGAGGCAGGAGAATGGCATGAACCCAGGAGGCGGAGCTTGCAGTGAGCCGAGATCGCACCACTGCACTCCAGCCTGGGCGACAGAGCAAGACTCCATCTCAGAAAGAAAAATAAAAGAACCTAAGCCAGCGCCGCCACCTGCAGAAACCTTGGACTCAGACTGTGACCTCTCTCTCCCTCCTCCTCGGCCTCCTCTCCCCTCTGCGAGCTCCTGCCGCAGTGACGGTGACTCACTGCTGGGCTGGTTCACTCCAAAGTGGCTCAAGTGCATTACTCAGGTCTTTGCAATAACCCACGTTTCTCTGTGTACAAAATATGTATATGCATTTGCCTCCCAGCAGTGTCTAACTTTCATGGGAGACAGCGGTTTCCCAGCGAGTCATGGTGAAGTGACGGACGTGAACGCTGAGATATTCCAAACCAACACTCAGTCTCCGTGCACTGCACTGGGGAAAAGAAGGAGCTTTTGGAGTTCAAGTCCCGGCTCTCCCACCTACAAGTGTGGAGGTGACCGCGTGCCTTGGAATCAAATCCAGAAATTGTACTGGGGCTCCTGGAGCCCACGGGCACTGCCCCGTCCCTCCCCACCTCCTCCTCGCTCCCTTCGTGCCCCCTCGTCTCCTCCTATCCTCAGATACACTAAGCATGCCTCAGGATGCAGAGCCTTGCACTGTCTGTTCCCTCTGTGGGGAATGCTCTTCCCTCAGCCTCCCACCTCTCTTCATTCAGGTCAGCCTATTGGACAGGGGGCGCCTCCCCCCAGTGGCTCCATAACACGACCCCTCCCGAGCCAGGCACCTCCAGCTGCCAGCTCATCACACATGGTCCCCGACTAGACAACTTCCTGGGGAGGACCTCAAGGTCCACCGTGTGTCCCCCATGCCTGTGAGAATGCTCAGAGGCGATTCTTGAATGGATAAGTGGGAGAAAGGAAGAGGCTGGAGGCTGGAGATTAGTCCCATGCCCCACGTCCCTGTGCTGCCCAAGGCTTTGATGTCTCAGGGCGTCTTGTTCCATTTGGGGCATCTCAAAGCAGAAGCTGAACGTGGCCTCCTCCCTGTGCCACGTGTGCTGGGAGCCCGTTCAGCAGCGTGGAGTGACCTGCTGGGGAGAGAGAGAGAGTGCTCAGGCCTAATTCTCCCCCTCAAGGCCCAGCTCCCACCTCTGAAAACGGGGTGCTTTGGGCTGTGTGCGGGCAGCAGGTGTGAGATGACACATGGACAGGAAAGCCGTGGCCCAGGGCGAGGCGGGAAGGGCAGGGGAGGGCGGGAAAGAAGAAGGGCAGTCTCCTGGGACGCTCGGTGCTCGGTTGCTACTGCTGCTGATGTCTCTTTTAAGAGGGTCTTCGGTTGTTTCAAGGGAGTTGTCTATGTTCTAAGCAGAGCAGGTTCCGGGCAGTGGCAGCCGTTAAATTTACATGCCCAGGGGTCCACAGTCGTGGTCCATGCCCACCAGGCTGGATCCCTGCTTCTCCCGTCGCCCTCATCCTGCTTACAGCTGCCGCTCCCACTGGCTCTCTTACCTCCGGGCCTTCACACGTGCTGTTGCCGCATCAGAGCACACTTGCTCCGACTTTCTGTGGCTGCTCGCCTGGTCACGGAGGCCTTGGGATGGATGCTTCCCCCCGACAGGCCCTCTGCTCCCACATCTCCCCGGCTGTCCCTGTCACAGTGACTTTGTTCATGGGCCAGCTGCCTCATGGTCTCCCCACCACACTACATGCCACGTGGACTGACTGCCCAGCACCCAGGACGATATGTAGGGAGGCAATCGGTATGCGATGGATGGAAGGAGGGAGGGAGGGAGGGAGGGAGGGAGGAAAGAAGGAAGGAAGGAAGGAAGGAAGGAAGGAAGGAAGGAAGGAAGGAAGGAAGGAAGGAGGGAGGAAGGAGGGAGGGAGGAGGAAGGAAGGAAGGAGGGAAGGAGGGAGGAGGGAAGGAAGGAAGGAAGGAAGGAAGGAAGGAAGGAGGGAGGGAAGGAGGGAAGGAGGGAGGGAAGGAAGGAAGGAAGGAAGGAAGGAAGGAAGGAAGGAAGGAAGGAGGGAAGCTGGCAGTCTCTGCTGGTTGAACCTGAGGGTTTGAAACTCACCCTCTCCTCAGCACGGTCCCAGCTACAAGCTCACCTCTGGCTCATTTGATCTTTCTCAATTCACCTAACAAGAAAAATAATAAAAAGGTGTGTTTTGTAACCGCAGCACCATTCTCCGGCATGCCTGTCTTGGGGAGACACAGGCTGCTGCCCCCGTAAATGTCAGCAGGCTCCTGCCGCAGAGGAAGCAGAGCGGTGTCACTCAGCCTGTCGCTTGTTCCCAGCGCAGGCTGTCTCCCGGCTCCGTTCACAGAGAAGCAATTAGACGTGATGGGGGTAAAGGGTTAACCCGGAAGCCTCCTAACGAGGGGAGCTGCTGGCTCCTCCGTGGGTGAGTCTCCGCAGAGGCTTCTGATCCGCATCACTGCACCCGTCACTGCCGTGCACACATGAGACTGGGGGCTGGGGGGAGATGTGAAGTTGCACACTAAGAAAATTATTTCCTTCATCTTGGAAAAACAAAAGAAGCCGGGCTCTGCTGTTTGGCTGAGGGTCTAATTATGACTGCTACACATGGGGAATATCAAACCACGTGATCCTCAGAGTTCAGAACTGGCCCAAGCCTGGGCAGGGCCCACTGCACACTTCCCGGGCTCAGAACGGGGAGTTGTTCTATGTGAGGTTTGCACCAGCTGCAAGCTTTGTGAATACACAGAATTCTAAGAAAAGCACCGGGGCGGTGGGCTTGCGACATGCTTTGCATTGGGGCATCTGCTACACGGATTCTGGAAGTGCCCAGAGCCCCAGACGGGGAGGGGTGGCCTTGGTCATGACTCGGCCCCACATGGTGCAGGTGCAGGGATTCAATAAGGATGTGGGAAACTGCTTGAATAATGAGAGTTCATCCCAAAAGTAGTTTTCCTTCAGCAGGCTGAGTTTCCCTATCACTCAAACAAGGGACTGGAGTGGATCATTTCCGAGGCGCCTCCTGGCGTGGCTTGCTGCAGGCTTGGGGCTGTGGGGAGCTCCTGAGGCTGAGCTAAGCTGCAGCAGTTTCTCCCTGTGCCGTCAGTTTTCTCCATCCCCGTCCAGCACGTGGACACAGCGCACACAAAGCGCGCACAGGCACACATAACAACTTGGGCAGATATTCAAGAGCCTACAAATCTCCCTCCTGAGTCCCCAGGGCTGAGGCCCAGCGCAGACGATAGCCCCCCCATCCTGAGAATCTCCCTGCCCTCAGAGGGCCTCGGGCAGGTGCCTGGTGTTGGGTGTACCCGGTAATCTGGGGAGGGCTGTTGCTCTGCGGCCCCTCCCCCTCGACATCGGTGGTTCTGTCTCAGTTCACTCCAGTGAGAACCATTGTCTTCCCCAGGGACGGGAAAAATGACAGAGGGGCCAGAAAGAGACAGGAATCATGGAGGAGGGACCCTGCCCTGGACTGATCTGGGGATCTCTGTAGGGAGAGGGAATTGTGGCCAGCACTCGGGACCCACTCCAGGGAGATGTGTGAGACTCAGGGTGCAGATGGGGTCCCATCAGCACAGAGCTCAGGACGACTTCTCCTGTTTCCCCAGCAGCTGGAATTAGGGACCCTGGAAGCTGCTTTTTTAAAATTGAAGTAAAATTTACATAACGTAAATGTTCCCATTTTCAGGCATACAATTCAGTGGCATCGAGCACATTCATAATGCTGGGCCACTGTCACCCCAAGGGAAACCCGGTCCCCATTAGTGCTCACTCTCCTACCCTCCTCTGTTTCTTGCACCCCCCTGATGGGCAGAACCTGTGGTGGGTAGAGGAAGGTGCCTGCAGGGACCACAGCCCAGCCCAGTGCAGACCCCCAAGGGGCTCCCAGGGACTCAGGGACCAAGCACAGGAAACCTGGGGGGCCACAGGGACCCTGATGTTCTGCCTCTGGGCCAGCACCTTCAGGGCCACTCGGGGGACTGAGGCCCCATCTGCCCCCTCCGCTGGACCCCGTGCTTCCTGACGATGGCTGGACCCTGTGCTCCCTGATGATGGTGTCCCGGGTTGGGGCCTCCCCACAGCCTCCATGGCTAACGGGTCTTTGCTACAGGAATGAAGGAATCTACTCCCCTCTGACATTCCTCACCTCTTTCTTCTTTCTTTTCTCCTTCTTTTCCTGGCTCTTGAATTTCTCTGTCCCCAGCAGACGTGTCTGAGAGCGTGTGCATGAAGCGGGGCCCACAGCCATCTACTCCAGGGGCTGTGATCCTCTTTGCAGCCAAATGTTGAGGATGGGCTTCTGAAGCCACTGCAACAGCCTCCTAACTCAGCTCCCCGAGTCGTTTGCAAGGCTAGGAAAGGCCATGGCTCTCTTAACATTGGGGCCGAAAGGGGGTGTCTGGGTGTGGCTTCTACTCAGGACACCCCCTCAGTCCCAGAGACTGCAGGACCTCCTGGGAACTCAGGGTGCCCCCCGTTCCTGTGCAGAGCTCTGAGCCTCCTTGCCGTCAGCAGGTCAGCAGCCTCCACGCAACGTCCCCGGGCCAGTCCCCACCCTGAAGGTGTAGGTCATCTCGCTGGCCGAGGGTCTTCCTGCCACCACGCTATGTTCATTCTTGTCACCCCAGCTGCCCCTGCTGCGGTCACACCAGCTCTCAGGTCCTGGAATTCCTCCCTTCCTCTGCCCCAGGACCTTTGCAAGTCCCATCTGCACTACCAGGAATGTGTTCCCCACCCGAGCCTTCCCTGGAACCTCATTCCCCAGATGTCCACAGGAGGGTCCTGGTATCAAGGAAGCCCTCCCCACCTATCCACCCAGCGTGGGTCAGGCTCTCACAGAGCCTGTCTTCTTGTAGAGTGCCGCACGTCTGATGTGATGACTTGGTTAATGTCTGCCCTGCCCCACACTCTGAGCCCCACTGGCAGTCCCTGCATCTGGTGTCTGCTGACTGGTGGCATCAGTGATAAGTCATGCGAAAGGATGAAGGTGGGGGAGGGAGGGAGGAAGGAGAGAGAGAGAGAAAGACAGAGAGAGAGAGGAGCAAGCTGCCCTTCTTCAACTGTGCATGTCCAGAGGTGCATTCACAACTGGCGGGGGTCCCTTCTTAGCAGGGTGGGATTGGCATGAGTCCTGGGAGATGGAGCCACGTGAGGTCACCCAGCGGGGAGGTCCACAGAAACTCCATCCACAACACAACCAAGACCAGGGCAATAGAGGGAGACTAAGGCCCACATTCACACTGCACGAAGACGTGGGTGACAGGCAGGGGCCAGCCACATCCCAGCCCGGAAAGGGGAAGGGGATGGGAAGGGGAGCCCAGACCACCCTCGGCCTGTGCTTTGCTCTACAGCTGCCGGGAGAAGGGAGGTGGGGTAGGGAGAGCCGCGCTGGAACAAGGCCCAGGCTGTTGGAGTCTCTGGTGTGCCGCCCTTCCTGGGTGTCTGGTGGAGGTTTGCCTCGGCATTCGTTGCTCCTCGTGTTGCTTGGATGGCTTTGTGGATCCTGCTGAATGCCAGCCCCAGGGGCTGAGCCCAGCCTGGCATTTGGTCATATTTCAGAGTGGGTGGCAGAGAGTGGTCCCTGGAGGGTGAAAGATGGCGTAGCTTCTGTTCTCTGGTGTCTTCTCAGAAGAAAACACGGGCTTTAAAATTAAATCCATGTTGTCCAGAGTGGGAGGCCAGTGGTATGGGGCCGGGCTGCCCAGAACCTCAGAAGCTGCTCACCCCACACCTTGGGGTGAAGAGGGGGAGCCAGCCCCCAGCAGGGCAAAAGCGGGATCCCCACAGGCTCGGAATCCCAAGAGTCAGCTGGCCGCAAACACCCTGCACTGCTCCCCATCCCACCTCTGGGACCCCCAACCTGACTAGGGCCCTGGTGTGACCCCACTGCAGCCTGGAGGGCTTGGCCATCCGTGCTGTCATCACCTGGCCACTGACCACCCTGGCCTCACCCTGTGCAGTTCCCGGCAGACCCTGGTGTTCAGTAAGTGTTTGTGGGATGGACGACTTTGACCTTGTGTGACCTTGGCTGAGTGCCTTGCTCCCTAGTGCTGTGTCCATGCCACTGAAGGATGTCACAGGGCATGCTGGCCAGAGCATAAGGACAGCAGCAGACACCCACAGTGCCCTGTGCCAGGCACTGAGCAAAGGGATCAATGCGCTGCCTTTGTCCCCCTCCCCGAGCTGCTGCCGTCACTCCCGTTTCACAGAAACAAAGACTGTGCTCAGAGAGGGGCCACCGTTCCTCAAGGTCACAGAGATAGGAGGCTGTGGTTGGGGTTTGCACCCCAAGACCAGAGTAGGTGTACACAGGGCTGCTGGTGCACACCCTCCTTGCTGGGCACATGCATACCCGCCCCACAGCGCACGCAGAGGGTGCTGGGACCCTGAGGTTCCATGCCTGTGGCTCTGGTGTGAGGACAGCAGCGGTTCCCCTCCCCACCCTCCGGGGCTACCTCTTTGGGGCAGGCGGTGCCAGGCCTGCCCCCAGGGCCCAATCCTCTGTACCACCTCTAGCACTGGCTTCGGGGTCTGCAGCAGCCACCGCCAGGGGGACGGAGGCAAGGGAGGCTCTGTCTGCATGTTTAAACAGTTAGATTTAATTTCTCTACAGACCCTTCTGTCTCTTGTCAAGTTTGTTTAAAACTAATGGAAGCAATTATCTAACCACGGAGAGATGTGCGTGGCTGGTAGCGGCTGTGGGTTCTAGGCGCCAGGCGGTCCCATGTTGGCCGAGGATGGAACAGGTGCCCTCCTCCCCAGGAGGATTTCCCTCCTGTGGCACCTGCATTTCCACACAGGTGTTTTCTCCCCTAAGAAACAACTCTTTTGTCCCCCACAATTCTTTCTGGGGCTACAGCGTCCCTAGGGCCCAAGGCAGCAGGCTGGTCCGTGGCTTCCCTGCAGAAACCCTGCATCCTGAGGCAGAAGTGGGAGCCAACACCCCAGTGGGACCTGAGGGGCCGTAACCTTGGGGATTCCTCAGAGGCACCGCCTGGGGCCCAGTTCACACATCAGCTGCAAAATGTTCCCTCAGAATGTGCAAGTCAGAAGCTCCCCACACCACACCGCCACCCCCATCCCCCACCAGGCTTGGCATCCTCCCAGCCTCGGAAAGAGCCAACCCTGCTGGGCGAGGGTGACAGATCCCTGAAGTCAGGTGGCAAACCCTGCTCCTCCTCCCACCACCTTCACGGCAATCCCACTCCTCCTCCCCCCACCTTCACGGCAATCCCGCTCCTCCTCCCACCACCTTCACGGCAATCCCGCTCCTCCCACCACCTTCACAGCAATCCCACTCCTCCTCCCACCACCTTCACAGCAATCCCGCTCCTCCTCCCACCACCTTCACGGCAATCCCGCTCCTCCCCCCACCTTCACGGCAATCCCACTCCTCCTCCCACCACCTTCACAGCAATCCCACTCCTCCTCCCACCACCTTGACGAAGGCATGAAACGTCCCTGAGCCTCAGCTTCCTCATCTGCAAAATGGGCCAGCTCCACTCACCGGCGCTGCCTTCCCATGCCTGGCAGCGCACCCGCTGCATGGAGGCTGCAGGGACTGCGACAGTACGTGTGATCTGCATTCGGGTCGCAGTGGCGGCTTTTCAGGGCATTGTAGGTTTTTGCTGGTACATCGAGGGAAAAGTTTTCTGGGAATCCATTGGATTTTAATTCTCTCCTGAAGACTAAGAGAGAAATCAGGAGATCAAAAACAAATACGTAAGAAAACTAAAAACTAAACTTCCAGTCGGGGTGCTGCTGCTGGGTTGCTCGCCTTCCCGCTGGGTGGCTGCTGACGCGGTCTCCTCTGGGGGCTGTTTCCCACGGGGAGGGAAGTGCGGGGGGGGGTCCCATGAGGATTCTGGGCTGAGCACAAAACAGGACAGAAGCCCTCTTTCTGCCCTCAGCCTGACGGGAGCCCCGGAGCACCCCCACTTCACCCTGACCAGGTGCCTGATGCTGTCTGGTCCCAGGGCTGCACATTCACCAGTCCTGGGGGGATGCGGCAGGACACAGGAATCCGAGTTACGAAGCCAGAGAATGAAACAAAAATGGGTGATGTGAGGGGAGGGGTGGGGCAGGTTACAGGTTTCCATGGGAGCCAACATCCCAGCCAGGCCTGAGCACTGGGCCAGAGCCAGCTCTGCCAGAAACCGCCAGTCACAACCTCTGTGTCCAGTCTGGAGAGTCCAAAGTGAGGGGCCTAGATGGGGCTGAGGCACCAGGTTCCTGCCTAGAGGAGGCTGAGTGACAGCGGGCTTGGAGCCCGGGCCCAGCTCAGAAGGTGAAACTGGAAAGACTGCCCAGTGCTGGCCGAGCCAAGGTTCAGGCAGAGAGCAGGCCACTCCCGACCGCTGCAGAGGCAAGGGCAGCACAGGACCCCAAGCACCCACAGAAAGTTCTGTAAGTAGCCAGGGGCCTCTCCAGCCGACGCCTCAGGTTCAGACTCCAACCACGTTCGTAGAGAGGCAAAGCAGAATCCAAATAAGTCTGTGCCAGGCAACACTGTGAGAAGCATCCTCTCTGCACACGGGGACACTCGGTGCATGCCGACACCCACACGTACATGTGCACTTTTCTGTTGTCCTCCTGGAATGCATTTAACCTTGCAGAGAGAGGCAAAGACTCCAAAAATTAAAAAGGAAGCAAGAGGAAGGAAGCAGATTGAAGAGGAAACAAAGGTGAAAAATAGAATGGAATGTGTTGAGGTTAGTAAATGTCTCAGCATTGTTAGAAAAGCTGGCTACGGTACTGCCTCTGAGCTTCCCAGTAGCCAAAGTAAAGAGGGAAAACATATTTAGGCAATTCACAAGGAAAGACAAACAGGATACGGGGAGGAGTCCCCATCCCAAGACCTCAGACATCTCTCCCTTGGAGCTGCCCTGCACACTCACTTGCCGTTTCTATAGCATGGCAAAGTGTTAGTAACATTCTGAGTGGCGTTCACAGGTACCCACATTTCAGAGTTTCCAAAGGGAGTGTTCATACGCTCAGTGCTAATGTTCTATGAATGCCTCTGGCGTCACCAAAGACCTGCCTTATTGCTCTTTCCTTATGAAAGAGGCCACAGCCTGGTGGGGCACAGGAGCAGGTATTGAAGGTTCTGAAGTTCCTTTCTTCTCCTGGAATGCAGGTCCCCCCCAACACTGGGGTCTCTGAATGACCCCCCATCTTCCCGGCCTCTCTCCAGGAGGGTGTGGGCCAGCACCATTTGCGTAACCATGTCCTGACACTTCGTCCCCTGGGCTGCTTCCTTCTCTGCCAGTGACTGCTCCAGTTTTCCTCCTGCTTCTCTGGTATGAGGACTCAGAATCGCAAATGCCAGTGGCCCGAGTGTTCAGACACAGACGTCGTGTTTTGAGCAGAACACCCAAGTTATGGTTAGACCGAAACAGGATGTTGGGACTGCATCTTGTCACAAAGGCCTGGAGCTTTCTTATGATTCGACGGGGCCATGTCAGACACAGACAGAAAAGGCATAAAGATCTAGGAAGTGGCCGGGTGCAGGGGAACACGCCTGTAATCCCAGAACTTTGGGAGGCCGAGGCGGGCAGATCACCTGAGGTCAGGAGGTCAAGACCAGCCTGGCCAACATGGTGAAACGCTGCCTCTACTAAATATGCAAGAATCAGCCAGGCATGGTGGTGGGCGCCTGTAGTACCAGCTACTCGGGAGGCTGAGGCAGGAGAATCACTTGAACCTGGGAGGCGGAGGTTGCAATGAGCCAAGATGGCACCACTGCACTCCAGCCTGGGCAACAGAGCAAGACTCCGGCTCAAACAACAACAACAACAAAAATCTAGGAAGCTGGTGTGCAGGGGCCCTGGTGCAGTCCCCTGGGTATCACTCCCCCAAGCCACCCACGGAGCTGCCTTTGAGGGCCCTGTCGTAGTTTCATCCAGGGTGTCTCCCGCAGGCAACGCTTTTCACCTGCGAAGTCCTTGGTTCACGTGACCGACGCCCCCGCTGTTTCCTGCCCAGCGGTTCAGACGGTGGTGGCCCATTCATTCTCAAAGCAGCTTCAACGCTTGCCTGAGGTGGTGCCAAAGCTGTGTGCCTGTACTTTTTTTAAATTACAACACTGTTTAATCCTGAAGACAACACAAACCCTCCTGCTGCTGTCAAATTGCATTAGTTTTATTAGGAATTTGCTTTTAGAGAACAAAGGGGCTTATTTGTGTATTTGTGCTCATCTCTCAGCAATCACAGAGCTGTCATTTTTATCTTTGTCATTGATAATCGGATGTCAGAAATGATTGATCCACTAAGTTGTTGCTGATTTTAACTTGTTTACCATTGGGCAAACAGTAGTTATAAAAGCAGTCTGGAATTTTCCTGTCACTTGAAAAACAAAATGTAATGATTCCGTCCTTAGAGGGGGAGTAGGTCCAGGGAGCCATAGCGGACCCTTGCCTGGGTTGCCGCCGTCCATCAGAGGAGCCACCGGGGGGGCCCTGGAGTCTGGAAGTTTCATTGCTCTGTGGAACCAGACAGGGTGGAAATGCCTGGTGTCATCACGTTTAAAAACATTTTCACATGAAACGCACAAGTGGGAGGTGCCATTGGCTGGGAAGATACCTAAAGTGAACTATTTGAGACGAGGCAACAGACACGTCATTTATTCTTTCAAGGCAGGCAACAGTAAAAGGTGAACGCGAGGGGAAAACACTTTATCTAATGTAACAGTGAGTCGCTTTTTTTTGGTTTCTTGAATAAATAGTAATTAAATCATGTAAGCTGTGACAGCAAAATTGCTTGAAAAACCAATCCTCCTACCATAATTGCTTAGATACCCACATTTTTATAAATACTAGGTAACTTTATCCGTGGCTTTTATCAGCAGAATGTGACACGGGTTGTGGGCGCGTCATAATTCACCATGGCTGTAGGTGACAGTTGCAAAAGCACACGTCTAAAAAATGCACTAATGTGTCCGGATGAATCTGCGCCTCTGGAGGTGTCTTTTTCTGCGGCAGAATTAGAGATGGCCATGGTGCTGGAGCCGTGAAGGGAGGTTGGCATCCTGGTGCCTGGTAATGTTTTGGAAGTGAAGCAATGCACAGCACCCAGCAGTATCAAGAGACTGTCTGCCTTCAACTCGGTTTCCAATTCACGAAGAAAGCACTTGGTGGGGCCAGGGTCTGCCCTGGCCGCATCTGCCCAGCCCACCCCAAGGCGGTTTGCAGGCATCAGTTCTGGCTTAGTAATAAAAAGGACCAGAAACACAGCAGAGCCCAGTTCTGCTGCCAGAATCCACCTGCCGTGGGGGAACGGTCCCCAGATGCCAGCTTTCTCTTGCTCCTTCTTGGGGTGGAGAAACAGGTCCATTAGGGGCTTCACAGTCTCCCCTGGCAGGAAGAAGATTTGCGTAGGCAAGAGTGGGGGGAACCGAGGGCATATTTTTGAGGTGGAGGGTACCCACTGTGCTGCTCACAGACTCCGGCTGAATTCGGAGGTAATAGCGGCGAGGGAGAGATGCATTTGCGGAAGGGAGTGCAGCTGTGTTGTAGATAGAACGGAAGCTCAGCGTTGCTTTGTTTTTTCCCTCCTTTTTTAAAGGCCTCTGGCTAATTCTCTAGGGGTTGAGATAAAACACACCACCCTCTCAGGAGGTGGAGAAATCAGTGCAGACCTCATGCCCCTGATGCCCACGGGGGGCCTGGAGAGCGTCCTGCATGGTTGCTGCCATTGTTACCACCCTTCTGCTGGCCAGGCCGATCCTGACTGTCTCCCTCTCCTCTTGCAGTCAAGTTCAGCAGCTGTGTGGGGACCAAGGGGACGCAATACGAGACCAACAGCGTGGACTTCAAAGTCGGGTCCGACGGGACGGTCTTCGCCACCCGGGAGCTGCAGGTCCCCTCCGAGCAGGTGGCATTCACGGTGACCGCGTGGGACAGCCAGACAGCAGAGAGATGGGACGCCGTGGTACGGCTGCTGGTGGCCCAGACCTCGTCCCTGCACTCTGGACACAAGGTAAGGTGTGACCGCCCAGGTCTGCACCGGACTTTAGATGTCTTAGTTCCTCCTGCAGGCCCCGGGCAGAGCCTCTGCCAGGGCTCCCTCAGGATGGACAGTCACCTCCTCCTCGGGCTGTGCCGCTCAGGTCATTGCCAGCCGAGCACCCCTGCCCTCTTCACTGACCTGAGACACGGCCGTCGTTGCAGGAAGGTCCCCTGGGCAGGTGCACAGGCCCCACACTCAGGTTCAGACACTATGCCACGGTCTCGATGCTTTTCATATGTTTTCGCACAAGGGGCCCCACATTTTCATTTCAAACTGGGCCCTGCATATTCTGAAATCTCTCCTGCCTCCCGAAGTGTGTAGCCACCAGGCCCAGGGCCTTCTGCAGCCTGGAGGGATGAGAAGCGAGGCAGGGTCATGTGGTTGGAAAGGAGCCAACCGGAGAGTGGGGAAGGGATGGAGAGAGAGACGAAGAGAGAGGAAGACAGGTGAAGGGAGACAGGAACGGACGGGTAGGAGAGGGAGAGAGAGGGAGGGGGAGAAAGAGAAGAGGAGAAGCAGAAAGACAGGAAAGGAGAGGAAGGGAGAGGAAGAAAGGGAGAGAAAGAAGGAGGGAGAGAGATGGCTGGGAGAGCGAGGAGAGAGAAGGGAGAGGGAGAGAGAGAGGAGAGGGAGACGGAGGGAGGGGGAGAGAGAGGAGAGGGAGACGGAGGGAGGGAGGGGGGAGAGAGAGGAGAGGGAGACGGAGGGAGGGAGGGGGGGAGAGAGAGAGAGAGAGAGGGGGGGGAGAGAGAGAGAGAGAGACGGGGGGGGAGAGAGGAGAGGGAGACGGAGGGCGGGGGGAGAGAGAGAGAGAGAGAGACAGCTTCACACAGACATAAAACGTCTGCCGTTCAGCATCCCAGCTGCCCTCTGACTCTGCCTCCTTCTAACCCGCTGCCTGGCTCATCTGGGTGACAGGGAGGGCGCCTTCACTATCCCCTGTCCTGAGAGCTCCCTTTCATCCCCGCATATTCCAGCAATCCAGCACCAGGCTCCTGAACAACCTGTGTTCATCCCCCAGTTCCTAGCTGTTAGGTTCCCTGTGCCTTATGGGGAAGTGGCCAGGTCCCGTCCACCTTGAGTGTCCTGGCATTGGTTGCAGCCACTACGCCAGCCTTAAGGTGTGGAGGCTGCTGAAGAAGCTGCAACCAGGAGGGCTGTGGGAGGGTGCTAAGGAAGGCCAGCCTTCGTTCAGGTCCAGCTGTTGCAGCTGCCTGCCTGGGGGGCCACAGTGGTG
Source organism: Macaca thibetana thibetana (assembly GCF_024542745.1). Taxonomy (NCBI): domain Eukaryota; kingdom Metazoa; phylum Chordata; class Mammalia; order Primates; family Cercopithecidae; genus Macaca; species Macaca thibetana. The sequence goes on along the minus strand of NC_065587.1, from coordinate 38,162,870 downwards.
GAGAGAACGTGTGCCAACCCCTCCAGATCCCCCGCCCCAGGTAACATGAGGCCTCTGTGGGGTCATTTGAGGTATGGTGAGCAAAAGAAATCACCATGCAAGGCGGCGGCCGCTAGCAATCATGGGCACTCCCTTGGAAAAGGGACCTCAGGAAGTAAAGCATTAAGCAGAGGCAAGCAGATTCCTTTCCGTGGGTTTCTCAGAACCTCAGGCCTCGTGTGCTGTGTAAGCCTCTGAGTGGGACACAGTCTGCAAGTTTCCCCAAACTGTCTGACCAAGGAACCCTTCTCCATGGAAAGCTTGCAAGACAGGTGTGCCAAGGAACCCACTTTGGGAAGGGAGGGACCTGTGTCTTCTTCTGACTTGTTTCTTAGATGGACGTGGAGGTGGTTTAGGTTAGAAAAGACAAAGTGTGACTCGGGCGGACAGTCTTCAGCGCGTGATGAGCTGACCCCCAGGGGGAAGGAGGTCTTGAGCATCCTCCTGAGTGTGTTAAACCAGGCAGCAGAGTGCGCCTCTAATGGCAGTGGCCCCCAAATCATGAGCCCCACCTGTGAGTCCTGAAGAGTCTAGGATGGTGTATGTCATTTTTGTTCTTTCCTGAGTGATTATTACAAGCCACACCCGGTGAGCCTGGACATCCTGGGGACCCTGTGCCATGGGGGCCCCTTCCCTCCAGGAGCTGTACCGGGACACTGACAGGCAGGGACTTGCATCCCCATCACGCCTGTGACTTCCAAGCTGTCCCCAAGTCTCCGATTGTGATGCAGAAACTTGGCACCTCATGAGCCGAGAGCAGAGCCCCTGAGAGCCTGTCGAAAGCCTCTGGTGAAGGCTCTGATTGAAAATATAATGGCACCTTTTCTTGGGCATGTTAATGAAGCGATTTCAGATTTAATCCCCTGATCCTCTGAGGAAGGGGCAGGTCCAGCTGTGGTTGCTGCTAGACAGTCCCCGTGGGAATTGCTCCTCGACCCACGCCAGGCTGGCGCAGGAAGCACCCAACCAGAGGAGCAGGGGACACTGAATTCATGTCCCAGGCCCAGCACACCCGGGGAGCCAGGTGTTAAATCAGGCAGCAGAGCGCGGCTGTAACGGCAGTGGCCCCCAAATAGTGAATCGTGAGGCCCACCTGTGAGTCCGGCGTATGTCGTTTTTGTTCTTTCCTGAGTCATTATTACAAGCCACGCCCTGGTGAACAAGGCAGGCCCTTGGGCAGCCTGGGGACCCTGTCCCATGAGGGCCATGGGGTCACTGTGGGGTGCAGCCCTGAGTCCCTAAGACATGGCTGTTGCAGGGCGCAGTGGGCAGTCTCCGCAGCCCAGCAGACCCGGTCCTCCAGCACTTGTGTTGCCAATGGTTCCTCTCCTGACTTTCTAGGACCCACTCAGACCTTGCCCCAAGTGGTGTTAGCTCGTCTAACCCTCTCCACACACCTGGGAGTGGGTGCTGTCACATCACAGATGAGGGCGTTGAGCATGTGACCACAGCTCTGTGCTGCATGGGAGAGCGATGTGTGGGGAAGGAATGGAAAAGGACTTTGCAGGTGTGGCAGAGCCCGGCATGGTGCAAGAGCAGCCGCCATGTGTGGGGAAGGAATGGAAAAGGACTTTGCAGGTGTGGCAGAGCCCGGCATGGTGCAAGAGCAGCCGCCATGTGTGGGGAAGGAATGGAAAAGGACTTTGCAGGTGTGGCAGAGCCCGGCATGGTGCAAGAGCAGCCGCCATGTGTGGGGAAGGAATGGAAAAGGACTTTGTAGGTGTGGCAGAGCCCGGCATGGTGCAAGAGCAGCCGCCATGTGTGGGGAAGGAATGGAAAAGGACTTTGCAGGTGTGGCAGAGCCCGGCATGGTGCAAGAGCAGCCGCCATGTGTGGGGAAGGAATGGAAAAGGACTTTGCAGGTGTGGCAGAGCCCGGCATGGTGCAAGAGCAGCCGCCATGTGTGGGGAAGGAATGGAAAAGGACTTTGCAGGTGTGGCAGAGCCCGGCATGGTGCAAGAGCAGCCGCCATGTGTGGGGAAGGAATGGAAAAGGACTTTGCAGGTGTGGCAGAGCCCGGCATGGTGCAAGAGCAGCCGCCCGGGGTGTGGGTCCACGGCAAGGCTTCTGCGACTTACTGGCTGGGTGTGTTGGGAGAATTCACACAACTTTGAGGTGAGCTGCTCCGGAGAATGGGAGAGTAATGCTACCCACGTCCCAGCCAAAGGGTGTTGATATTTCATGAGGTTATGGAGGTCGGGGGTGGAAAATAGCAGCATATGGCTGTCATTGCCTGGTTCCAGACTTCACGGTCCTGTGCGTATCACAGCTGCTGGGCCTTGCCGGGTGGCATGGGGGCAAAAGGAGGCAGGCAGGGAGTGGGAGCCACTGTGGGACGCTGGGTCACCTGGTTGATGCGCCCTTACAGAGCGTGATGCCAGTCTCTATAGATGATCAAGGTGACACTGGATTGCTGGTGTCCTGGCCGCCTGCCAGAAGCAACTGTGCATCTTCCCCAGTGTGAACTGTCACCCAGGCCTTGAGCTGTGCCCATCTCCTTTCATATTCAACGTCCAGCACTCAGCCTCATGACTGGGCACATGAGGAGGGATAAGATGTAGAAAGAACAATCGAAAGAAGTAGCAGAAAAGAAAGGACCCACAGGGGCCAGGTGCAGTGGCTCATGTCTGTAATCCCAGCACTTTAGGAGGCCGAGGTGGGCAGATCATGAGGTCAGGAGATTGAGACCATCCTGGCTAACACAGTGAAACCCCATCTCTACTAAAAATACAAAAAATAAAATAAAATTAGCTGGGTGTGGTGGTGGGCACCTGTAGTCCCAGCTACTCGGGAGGCTGAGGCAGGAGAATGGCGTGAACCCGGGAGGCAGGAACTTGCAGGGAGCCGAGTGAGCCACTGCATTCCAGCCTGGGTGACAGAGTGAGACTCTGTCTCAAAAACAGACAACAAAGAAAGGACCCACAGAGGCTCCAGAGCATGGGACGATCAGACAGATTTTACAGTAACTACACTTACTATCTTTAAGCAAATTAAATAGAAGACTTTGAGAGATAATTAGAAGGTATAAGACAGAATTATTAATCATTGGGCAATTTGGAACTGAAAACTAAACCAAACAAAATGAAGAGCTCAATGGATAGATATATCTGCAGATTTGACATAGCTGAAGAAAGAATTAGTGAAGCAAAAAATATCAAAAACATTCATGCTGTAAAGCGTGAAGAGATACACAGAGGGAAAATACAGAAGCAAGCGTAAGAGATATTGGAGAAGTAGTAAGAAGGTCTAACGTGTATATTTGCAATATGAGGGGGAGAGAGAAAACGGAGCAGAAGTAATATTCGAAAATATAGTGGCAGAAAATATTCCAAAACTGATAACATTCATCTAGGCATGGATTCAAGAAGCCCTATGAACGCTATGCAGGAGAAATATTTTAAAAAAACAGTACCTGGATGCTTTATAGTAAAATAGTTACAACCCGAAGACAAAGAGGAAATCTCAAAAGCAGACAGAAAAGGCAGAGTCTCCTTTGAGGGAGCAACGACTAGGAGACTGACTTCTCAGCAGGAGCTGGGGGGTTGTTGGGGGGTTAGAAGACAATGGAATGATTTTTTTTTTTTTTTTTTTTTTTGAGACGGCGTCTCGCTGTGTCGTCCAGGCTGCAGTGCAGTGGCGCGATCTCAGCTCACTGCAACCTCCGCCTCCAGGTTTAAGTGATTCTCCTGCCTCAGCCTCCCAAGTAGCTGGGATCACAGGTGTGTGCTGCCGTGACAGGCTAATTTTTGTATTTTTAGTAGAGATGAGGTTTCACCATGTTGGCCAGGCTGGTCTCGATCTCTTGATCTCATGATTCGCCAGCCTTGGCCTCTCAAGGAATGATATCTTAAAAGTGCTAAAAGAAAATAGAATTCTATCATCCGGTAAAACTGTCTTTCAATAATTAAAGTTGAATGAAGAGAAACTGAAAGAATCTGTCCCGGCCGGGCGCGGTGGCTCAAGCCTGTAATCCCAGCACTTTGGGAGGCCGAGACGGGCGGATCACGAGGTCAGGAGATCGAGACCATCCTGGCGAACATGGTGAAACCCCGTCTCTACTAAAAAATACAAAAAAAAACTAGCCGGGCGAGGTGGCGGCGCCTGTAGTCCCAGCTACTCAGGGAGGCTGAGGCAGGAGAATGGCGTAAACCCGGGGGGCGGAGCTTGCAGTGAGCTGAGATCCGGCCACTGCACTCCAGCCCGGGCGACAGAGCCAGACTCCGTCTCAAAAAAAAAAAAAAAAAAAAAAGAATCTGTCCCAAATGATGTTCTTCAAACAAAATAAAACAATTTGAGGCAAACACTCAGAAATGGAGGAAAGAATGAAGAGCTGGGAAAAGGCCAAGTACACAGAAAAATACAAATGAATCACAGCAGTGTAACGTTTCATGGGTGTAAATAGAGAACTCGAATTCACAGCAAAACTGCATAAACTTTGAGAAGGGATAAATGGAATCAAAGAGATGGAAGTTGTTTGCATTTTTCTCAAAAATGATGGAAATCACAAGTTAATATTACTCCTAAATAAAACAAAGACACTTGTTACAAAGTCTTTAGAAAATCACTAAAAGAGTCATAAAAGTCTATAAATAGTGACATAATAAATTTTTATTATTCTGTTTTTTCCATTATCAAGCCAAAAAATACAAAAAAAGAGAAATGAAAACAAGAGATGGGCTATACCTTTCTCTTTGAGTAAGATGGCAGATTTGCAAATATATTTGTAATTATAGCAATGAAAATATATTTATTATAATTTTAAAAAATAAATTGATGGATAAAGATAAATCCATCTTATCTTTAAATGCCTAAAGATAGGCAGCTTATAAAAGATACATCTGAAAGGTATAAAGCTAAAGGTTAGCAGTAAAATCTTAGAGAAATAAATACCATGCAAGTATCAATCAAAAGGAAGCTAGTGGACTCTGTTAATATCAGATGATAGAATCTGAGGACAAAGCATTCTGTTCAAGGAGGAACACCTCATAATGACAAACAATTCACCAAGAAGATACAGGAATCCTACATTTGTGTGCGCTTCATATGACTTCAAAATATTTGTGCCAAAATTGATAGAAATAAAAGGAGAAATAACTATGCAATCAGTGATCAATTTTAACAAAATTTCTTAGCGAATAATAGAACAAGCAGAAGATACCAGTAAGGAAAGAGATTAGAATCACACAATTAACAGGTCTGGCTTTACAGAGATGTATAAAAGCACAGAAACCAACCACTGCTAAATACACATGATTTTTAAGTATAGACAGAACATTTACAAATATTCACCAAGCAAGTCCCAACATACTTCATAGCCTTCAAGCAATTCACAACATACTTCAAAGGTTTAAAATCAAAACATAGTTTGTTTTCTTAACTCAGAGCAAGTAGACTAGAAATCAATAGCAAAGAACATAACTGGAAAATCCCCATAGATTTGGAAGTTAAGTAAAAGCCTTCTCATTAACCCTTGGGCAGAAAAAAAAAAAAATCACATGGAAATTAATGAATATTTTGAACTGAGTAATAAAACTACTGGGATGTAGCTAAAGTCATGCCCAGATGGAAATATTTAGCCTGAAATACATATATTACAAGATAAAGAAGGCAGAAAATTGGCTGAGCATGGTGGCTCACGCCTGTAATCCCAGAACTTTGGGAGGCCAAGGCAGGTGGATCACCTGAGGTCAGGAGTTGGAGCCCAGCCCAGCCAACATGGCGAAACCTCATCTCTACTAAACATGCAAAAGTTAGCCAGGCGTGGTAGTGCACCCCTGTAATCCCAGCTGCTCAGGAGGCTGAGGCAGGAGAATTGCTTGAACCCAGGGGGCAGAGGTTGCAGTGAGCCAAGATTGCACCACTGCACTCCAGCCTGGGCAACAGAGCGAGACCCTACCTCAAAAAAAAAAGGAAAAAAAAAAGGCAGAAAATCAACAATCCAGGCATTCATCTCAAGAAACTATAAAAATAACAGAAAATGAGACCCAAAGTCTAAAGAAAGAAATTGTTAACACAGGAGGAGAAAACAATGAAACAGAAAACAATAGAAATAACTAAGTTCATCCTTTAAACTACGAGGCTGATCAGACTGAGTAAAAAGAAAAGGTATAAACTGCAACAATCCTTATCAGGGATGAAAAGACGACATCGTGACTAATCTTGTGGACATCAGAAAGATCATTTGAGGATATTATATACAATTTATACCAACACACTTAAAAATATACATAAAAAGGACAATAGTATAGAAATATACACCTTACCAAACTAGCATAAGAAAAAAAAAAACCTGAACTGTTTTACTGTTACAAATAAAATTAAAACTAAAATCCTTATCACAAAGAAATGTCCACACCTGTTGGCTCCACTAGTAAGTTCTACCCAAGCTGTCAGGAGAAATTAAAACAAATCTTACACAAACCTGTCCAAAGATCACAACAAGAGGAATTGCTTCCCCAAAGTTTTGTCTTCCCAAATCCTGATAGTGAGGATACACACACTGGAGGTACAAGCCAATGCAGTAAGGCAAGAAAAAGAAATTAGAATAAATAAAACTGACATTATTTGTAGTTTATATGATTATGAATGTTAGAAAATGTAATCTGTCCTGAAAGAAGCTGTCCTAAGTTGTTGGTATTCATGAGTAAGGTTAGCAAGGGTGCTGGACATAACAGTGGTTCTTCTATGTACCAGGAATAAATCATTAGAAAATAAAATCTGAACTAGATCCCAATTACAATGGCATTAAAAATGATCATATAACTGGGAATAAATCTAACAAAAATGTACAAGACTTCTTATATTTTGTTGAAAAAAATGGAAGACCTATAAAAATGGAAGGATATGCCGAGCTCATAACTTGGAAGGCTTATGTTAGAATATTGATTCTACCCAAAGTTGCCATAGAGTCAACACAACCTCAATAAAAGTTCCAGCAGATTTTTTGTTTGCTCGTTTTGGGAAGAGTAAAGAGCCAACTTAAAATTTTTTAATGGAAATGGAAAAGGCGAAGGTAGCCTAGAACAAGAAAAAGATGGGAGGACACATCCTTCCAGATACGTTGTTGGAGCTGTCCTGTGTGCTACAGGATAGTAAGCCACACTCCTGGCCTCTACCTGCTAGATGCCAGGTGAAGCCCCATAACTTCCATATGCAACCCAAGCTCTTTCCAGCCACTGCCAAATGTTCCCGTGGGGGGCAAAACTGCCCCTTTTTGAGAACCACTGAATCACAGCCATTAAAATGGTGTCATTTTGGAGCAAAGATGATTGGATAGACACTTGGAATAAAAATAGTGAGCCCAGAAAAAGATACGTAATGTTTTTAAAAATCAGCTTCATGGACGTATAACTTTCATACTACAAAATCCACCCAGTTCATCTTTACAATCTGATGAGCCTTGTCAAATGCCCAGGGTGCAAACCCTTGATTTTTTTTTTTTTTTTTTTTTTTTTTTTTTTTTTTTTTTTTTTTTTTTTGAGACGGAGTCTCGCTTTGTCGCCCAGGCTGGAGTGCAGTGGCCGGATCTCAGCTCACTGCAAGCTCCGCCTCCCGGGTTTATGCCATTCTCCTGCCTCAGCCTCCCGAGTAGCTGGGACTACAGGTGCCCACCACCTCGCCCGGCTAGTTTTTTGTATTTTTAGTAGAGACGGGGTTTCACCGTGTCAGCCAGGATGGTCTCGATCTCCTGACCTCGTGATCTGCCCGTCTCGGCCTCCCAAAGTGCTGGGATTATAGGCTTGAGCCACCGCGCCCGGCCCCTTGATTTTTTATTATAAGAGCAGTGCTGTAGAGCAGGTACCAGCTGCTGTAGCCCACAGGACTTTTATGGCCAGCAAGCTAAGAATGGTTTTTACATTTTTAAATGATTCCATTTTAAAGGGTTATGTAAGTACCTATACAATGTCCTCAATTTTGCCCCTTAGCCTGAGATACCTAAAATATTTACGATCTGGCCATCTGGAGGAAAGTTTGCCCATTTCTACTGAAACAACAGAGGAAAGACTGTCTTTTCAACATATGGTGCTGGGCCAATGGGGCATCTTTAAGAAAAAAGTGAAATGACCCCTACCTCACACCACAACCAAAATCCATTTGAGGTGGACGGAAAATCTAAACATGAAAGGCAAAGCAATGCAGCTGGGAGTGATGTGACCCCGGGGTGTGGAAAGCTTCCTCGCACATCGCACGTGAAGCATGAAACATGGGAAAGAATGATCTCTGGACTTTATTAAAAATAAGGACTTCTGCCAGGCGCAGTGGCTTATGCCTGTAATCCCAGCACGTTGGGAAGCCAAGGTGGGCAGATCACCCAAGGTCAGGAGTTCGAGACCAGCTTGGCCAACATGGTGAAACCCTGTCTCCACTAAAAATACAAAAATTAGCCAGGCATGGTGGTGCACGCCTGTAATCCCAGCTACTCAGGAGGCTGAAACAGGAGAATTGCTTGAGCCCGGGAGGTGGAGGCTGCAGTTAGCCGAGATCATGCCACTGCACTCCAGTCTGGGCAACAGAGCAAAAGACTGTCAAAAAAAAAAAAAAAAAAAGGAACTTCTGATCATCAAAACATATATCTTAAAAATGAGACAATAAGGCAGAGCCTGGGAAAGGACATTTGCAGCACTCAGTTACGAACCGAGGACTCACACCCAGAACATGTAGAGAACCTCAGATCACTACCTACAGACAGACAGAAGATGGATGAGAGGTTTAAACAGGCTGATCACCAGACAGCAGTGCGTCATGGTGGATAAATGTAAGACAGAGGCCGGGTACGGTGGCTCACCCCTGTAATCTCAACACTTCGGGAAGCCAAGGCAGGAGGATCATTTGAGGTCAGGAGTTCAACACCAGCCTGGCCAACATGGTGAAACCCCATCTCTCCTAAAAATACAAAAATTAGCCAGGTGTGGTGGCGGGCGCCTGTAGTCCCAGCTACTGGGGAGGCTAAGGCAGGAGAATCACTTGAACCAGGGAAGCAGAGGTTGCAGTGAGCCAAGATCATGGCACTGTACTCCAGTCTAAGTGATAAAGCAAGACTCTGTCTCAAAAAAATAAATAAATAAGACTGGCTCAACCTCAGTAGGGCAATCAGAATGGCGAACACTGGAAAGACTTGTACTACCAAGTATTAGTGAGAATCTGGAGCAAGTGGAATTTTCAAATACTGTTTTTCACTTGTTTGTTTTTATTTTGAGACAGGATCTCACTCTGTTGCCCAAGCTGGAGCACCGTGGCACCCTCTTAGCTTACTGCGGTCTCAAACTCCTGGGCATGAGCAATCATCCTACCTCAGCCTCTCAGTAGCTGGGACTACATGCATCATCACCCCTGGTTGGTTGGTTGGTGGGTTGGTTGCTTTTAAACTTTTTGTAGAGACAAGTTCTCACCATGTTGCCCAGGTTGGTCTCATACTCCTGGGCTCAAGCAGTCCTCCCACCTTGGCCTCCCAAAGTGCTGGGATTACAGGTGTGAGCCACCCTGCCTGGCCTTTTCATATACTCTTGATGGGAGTGTACAATGGTACAAACACTTCAGACAGCAATTCAGAATTACTGTGAAAGTCCAATATATATATATATGCCTCGTTTTTGGTGTATGCCCCATAGCAGTACAGGCAGGTAATACCAGGAACTCTGTACAGGACGTTGAGAGAAGCCTTACACATAATCACCAAAAGCTGGAAACGACACACATGCCTTCGCCATTGGAATGGGTCAATAAATTGCAGTGGGCCCCCAAAGTGGAATATTATACAGTAATAAAGGTGAACAAACTGCAGCTAGAAGCAACAAAGCCAGCAAATCTCACAAACAGACCAAGGAAGGAGACCAGGCAGGTGCCAGGCAGCAGGAACGTGTGCCAGCCTAGTGACCACACTCCCAGGAAATCCAAATTCGGGTGATACTGAGGTGCACAGTTACAGTCAGTTGAGGGTTCCCTTCGGGGGCAGCAGGAAGCCATGCTGGGGGACACCAGAGGGTTGGAGGGAGCCTCGTGGCAAGACAGGTGCTCATTCTGCCATCATTTATGTAGCTGATGCTCCTCTGTACGCTGTGATGCTTATACTATCACTCACAATTTAATATTTTTTAAACAAATGCATGCAGAGGGCTATCTGACTGTGTTTGGAGAAGGTGGGAGTTCTGATGGGGGCACGTGGTGAGCAAGAGTTCTGCTGGGGGAGGTTTCTGGAGAAACAAATGGACTCCTTCAAAGCATCAGTTTGCAGAGTGCTAGGAGCCCCAGGGCAGTGTTTATTGAGAGGAGCCTGGAAGCAAATTCTGCCAGGGCAGGCACACGGGGACCCCTAATTTCCTGGTTCTGTAAATTTCATTTCTCTTATGTAGAGGTTTCTTCAAGTGCAGCATCCACCGTCCATTATTTTAGCAACTCTGTGGAGTTGGGTAAAACTGACAGCTTTACAGTTAGATGAACCATAACAATTTGGCAACTTTTCTCCTTCTTTTGTCCCCCTCTCTTAGCAACTATTTAAAAGCAGCCTTTCTGTGGGCAATGCAGGCAGTGCTGGAATCTGGAAGAACTGTTCTTTGGTGCAGTCTTGCAGGAAAGCTGATAGCAATTCAATTAGGAAATGCAAATGAGGTCCCATATTTCCCACTGGAGTGCTGAGTTGCCCCTGAGGAATCAGAGCAATATTCCGGCCTCACAGGAAACACTCGAGACCAAGTTCGCACCCAGTTGTCATCTGACTATAGCTGCTGCAGCGCTGAAAAGTGGCAATAGGACCTGTGGGTATCGTTTGCAAAAAAAAAAAAATACTGTTGTTTATGAAACCAATATTGTGTCTTCTAGCACACGTCAGCATTTATGAGGATAAACTTGGCCAAGCAATGTCCCCGAGTCAGGCCGGCCCAGGCGCTGACCTGTGGCCTTTTCTGGGTGTTTCTGTCCCCCCAGGTCCCTTGGGCTGAACTATGTCCCCTAAAATTCAGGTATTGAAATCCTAACCTCAGAACATGACTTAACTTGGAAATAGGGGGGTTGCCGATGTAATTAGTGAAGAAGAGGTAATTAGGGTGCGCCCTGATCCAATAGGACTGTGTCCTTATAGAAGGGGAAGCCTGGACACAGACAGGCACAGGGAGAAGTCCTGTGAAGGTGAGGCAGAGAGCTGGGGGGTGCCTTAGAAAGCCGAGATCAGGGAAGATTGTGGCGCCGCCAGGAGCCTGGAGAGACGCCCAGAGCACATTCTCCGGCACAGCCTCCCAGGGACCAGCGCTGCGACATCTTGATCTTGGACTTCTAGCCTCCAGAGCTGTAAGGGAATAAATCTCTGTCTCAGCCCGCTGGCTTGTGGACCAGAGCCTTCCAGCCGAGGCAGAGACTCAGGAGGCAGAGTGCAGTCAGACCCCAAGGTACCCCCGAAGGCAAGGAGGAGTGTCCCCAGCCAAGGGTCCTTCCCAGGGCTCCTGCTCAGGGCTCCAGACACCCCTGAATCCTCTTGATGCAGTCATTCTCTCCAGGGCTGGTGAGGGCAAGTCCCCGCCCACGGCAGCCCCCAGGTCCCTCTGCTGCTGCCCAGGCCCTTCCATTGTCCCCACTGTCCCCCTGCCCACTGAGGGCTCCACAGGGCTTGAGGTGTCCCTGGGGAGAGGAGGGATGGGGAACAGGTGCACTCGAAGGGCAGCAGCAGCACACAGCAGGTACAGGCACACTGACCAGAACACCACACACACGGTGCCCGGCACACAAACCACACACACACCCCGCACACACTACACACACCACACAGTGCATACCACACACACCACACACCCACACGCACATGCACCCTGCACACACTACACACACCACACACACGCGCCCTGCACACACTATGCAAACCACACAGTGCATGCGACACACACCACATACCCACACACACGCACCCTGCACACACTACACACACCACCCACACGCGCCCTGCACACACTACACACACCACATAGTGCATACCACACACACCACACACCCACACACACATGCATCCTGCGCACACTACACACACCACACACACACGCCCTACACACACTATGCAAACCACACAGTGCATGCCACACATACCACACACATGCACCCTGAACACACTACATACACCACACACACACGGTGCACACCACACACACAGTGCACGCCACACACCACACACACGATGGATGCACGCCACACACCACACACACATACCCCACACACACCACACAGTGCTCTCCACACACACCACACATACACCCTGCACACACCACACACACATAACCCACACACACCACACAGTGCACTCCACACACACCATACATACACCCTGCACACACCACACACACATACCCCACACACACCACACAGTGCACTCCACACACACCACACATACACCCTGCACACACCACACACAGAGTGCGTGCCTGTATTAGTCCGTTTTCACACTACTGACAAAGACATACTTGAGACTGGGAAGGAAAAGAGATTTACTTGGACTTACAGTTCCACGTGGCTGGGAGGCCTCAGAATTATGGCAGGAGGTGAAAGGCATTTCCTACATTACAGCAGCAAGAGAAAATGAGGAAGAAGCAAAATGAAAATCCCTGATAAACCCATCAGATCTCGTGAGACTTATTCACTATCACGAGAACAGCACGGGAAAGACCAGCCCATGATTCAGTTACCTCCCCCTGGGTCCCTCCCACAACACGTGAGAATTCTGGGAGATACAATGCAAGATGAGATTTGGGTGGGGACACAGCCAAACCATATCAATACCACACGTACCGCACACACACGCCCCACACACAGTGCACACCACACACACACTGCCTTGTAACACCACACACATAGTGCATGCCACACACACACCATACACACAGTGCAAGTGACACACACACATGCCCCACACACAGTGCACACCACACACACACTGCCTTGTAACACCACACACATAGTGCATGCCACACACACACCATACACACAGTGCAAGTGACACACACACACACGCACACACACACGCCCCACACACAGTGCACACCACACACACACTGCCTTGTAACACCACACACATAGTGCATACCACACACACACCATACACACAGTGCAAGTGACACACACACACACGCACACACACACACACGCCCCACACACAGTGCACACCACACACACACTGCCTTGTAACACCACACACATAGTGCATGCCACACACACACCATACACACAGTGCAAGTGACACACACACACACGCACACACACACGCCCCACACACAGTGCACACCACACACACACAGCCCTGTAACACCACACACATAGTGCATGCCACACACACACCATACACACAGTGCAAGTGACACACACACACACGCCCCACACACAGTGCACACCACACACACACTGCCTTGTAACACCACACACATAGTGCATGCCACACACACACCATACACACAGTGCAAGTGACACACACACACACACCCCACACACAGTGCACACCACACACACACTGCCTTGTAACACCACACACATAGTGCATGCCACACACACACCATACACACAGTGCAAGTGACACACACACACACGCACACACACACGCCCCACACACAGTGCACACCACACACACACTGCCTTGTAACACCACACACATAGTGCATGCCACACACACACCATACACACAGTGCAAGTGACACACACACACGCCCCACACACAGTGCACACCACACACACACTGCCTTGTAACACCACACACATAGTGCATGCCACACACACACACCATACACACAGTGCAAGTGACACACACACACGCCCCACACACAGTGCACACCACACACACACTGCCTTGTAACACCACACACATAGTGCATGCCACACACACACCATACACACAGTGCAAGTGACACACACACACACACACCCCACACACAGTGCACACCACACACACACTGCCTTGTAACACCACACACATAGTGCATGCCACACACACACCATACACACAGTGCAAGTGACACACACACACACGCACACACACACGCCCCACACACAGTGCACACCACACACACACTGCCTTGTAACACCACACACATAGTGCATGCCACACACACACCATACACACAGTGCAAGTGACACACACACACACGCCCCACACACAGTGCACACCACACACACACTGCCTTGTAACACCACACACATAGTGCATGCCACACACACACCATACACACAGTGCAAGTGACACACACACACCCCACACACAGTGCACACCACACACACACTGCCTTGTAACACCACACACATAGTGCATGCCACACACACACCATACACACAGTGCAAGTGACACACACACACACACGCCCCACACACAGTGCACACCACACACACACTGCCTTGTAACACCACACACATAGTGCATGCCACACACACACCATACACACAGTGCAAGTGACACACACACACGCCCCACACACAGTGCACACCACACACACACTGCCTTGTAACACCACACACATAGTGCATGCCACACACACACCATACACACAGTGCAAGTGACACACACACACGCCCCACACACAGTGCACACCACACACACACTGCCTTGTAACACCACACACATAGTGCATGCCACACACACACCATACACACAGTGCAAGTGACACACACACACGCCCCACACACAGTGCACACCACACACACACTGCCTTGTAACACCACACACATAGTGCATGCCACACACACACCATACACACAGTGCAAGTGACACACACACACACGCCCCACACACAGTGCACACCACACACACACACTGCCTTGTAACACCACACACATAGTGCATGCCACACACACACCATACACACAGTGCAGGTGACACACACACACGCCCCACACACAGTGCACACCACACACACACTGCCTTGTAACACCACACACATAGTGCATGCCACACACACACCATACACACAGTGCAAGTGACACACACACACACACCCCACACACAGTGCACACCACACACACACTGCCTTGTAACACCACACACATAGTGCATGCCACACACACACCATACACACAGTGCAAGTGACACACACACACACGCCCCACACACAGTGCACACCACACACACACTGCCTTGTAACACCACACACATAGTGCATGCCACACACACACCATACACACAGTGCAAGTGACACACACACACACGCACACACACACGCCCCACACACAGTGCACACCACACACACACTGCCTTGTAACACCACACACATAGTGCATGCCACACACACACCATACACACAGTGCAAGTGACACACACACACGCCCCACACACAGTGCACGTCACACACACACACACCCCATACACACCACACACACACCATATACACAGTGCACGTCACCACA
The DNA here is from genome assembly GCF_024542745.1 of Macaca thibetana thibetana. Taxonomy (NCBI): domain Eukaryota; kingdom Metazoa; phylum Chordata; class Mammalia; order Primates; family Cercopithecidae; genus Macaca; species Macaca thibetana. Next base: position 38,147,474 of record NC_065587.1, on the reverse strand, counting down.
CACATGCCCCATACATACCACACACACCATATACACAGTGCACGCTGCACACACCCACACACATGCCCCACGTGCCATGCACACAGAGCATGTCACATGTGCCATGCACATCATATACACCACACACAGTGCATTTCACACCACACACATGAATCACATGCACATACCACATACACTGCACACACTACACACCACACACACTATGCACATATATACACCACACACAGCACACATATCCATGTACACACACTCCACACAGTACACACATGCGGCTATGTGAAACACATGCATGGGTGTCGCACACTCACACTGATACCAAACTCAGTCTGAAAAAGGGTTCTGTGTATAGTCAGTAGCTCAGGACCCAGCACTTCACAGGGTTGGATACGGCCACCCGGCTGCATCACCCCAGGCTCACTTGGGGCTTTCACCATGCCCAGCCCGTGCCCCCCATGCTCACGTTCCCACAACAGGGCAGGCTGCACCACTGTGTCCGCCGTGGGCCGAGCTCTCACGCCTTCTCCTCTGCACATTCTGATGAATCACAGACAGCCTGGGAGCACGCGGAGGAGTCACGGGCTTTGTTAGCACGAACGCACCCCCTGGGCTGTGGTGCAAAAGCTCACAGCAGGACGTCTGGAGTCTGCATCCTGGGCCTGCACCCGAGCTCCTCTAATCCCGGCCAGGGGCTCGGCTTCTCCTTGCCTCCGATCTGCATTTGTATGCTGGGGGCTGTGGGGCTGTCACAGAATGAGAGGGGTTGCTGAGCTGTGGAGGTGGGGGCCCACAGGCAGCTGTTAGCAAATGTCAGGTGTGTCACTGTAGAGCTTGTGCAAAGGCTGAAGCAGGGGCCGTGGGCACGCCCACTGGCTCAGGGAGCCCAGGAGAGGCCTAGACCAGGGTGAACGCTCTCCTGCACAGCCCTGTCTCCCACTACTCACATGGTCCATACCCTTCATCTCCCAGGCCCATCCCCCCATCCCCCTGGCCCATCACCCCATCCCCTGTCCCTCCCTCATCCCCTGGTCCCTCCCCCATCCCCTGGTCCCTCCCCTGATCTCCTGGAGAAGCCTGGATATGAATCACTTCTTGCCCTTCACCCTGAGAGCAGAGGCCTTGTAAGTGAGGCTGGCATTGCGGGGAAGCATCCGCAGACTGTGTTCCTCCATGAGTTCCCCAGGGCTGGCTGGTGTCTGAACCTGGACACCTGAGCATTGGAGAACTTTAACTGAAGGGGGCCACGGGGCACCAGGGCAGTGAGGGGACAGTCCCCCCAGGGCTGTCCACGTGAGCTGTTTCTGCAGAAGGCAGGCCTTGGGAAAGCAACTAGAAGGTCCTGAGGTGTGGGTCCAAGTTTGAAGCTCACATCTCCAGAAAATAGTGGTTTGTTTAATCCTTCTCCAAAAGGCGGCCCTCAACGGGACTGAAAAACAGCAATTCTGGAATAAACAAACAGCAACAGTGCCGTTGGCGAACTTGTAGACAACCTGTCCACCTCCTGGCTTTGTTTTGAAGATGACGAGCTATTTTAATGAGTGTGAATAACCTCCACGCTCCTGCAAGTTCAGACACTGTCTCCAGCAGAGGTCTGGCTGCTCAGGCACAGATTCCATGGCCTCTGCATTGGGCAGAGTGTGTATTGGTGTCACCACGCGTGTTTCTCCACATCAGAACATACCCCTCCAGGGGACTCGAGTTTCGGGGGTGGTGGGCTGTCAGGATTAGGTTTCATGGCCGTGAAATGCACCCCAAAGGAACTGCAGCTTGTAACTCTTCATGGGCGTGAAGGATGGGAGTGACTATTGGAATAGGTCTTGCTTCTTTCAGAGCTGAGAAGTTCAAACTTAGCCAGGGTTTTCAGGCTGCAAACGGCCTTGACGACATCTGGGCCAGTCCTTCACTTGTACATGGAGGGGTGCCCAGCGCCCCAGGGGCAGTCAGCTACCGGTACGACCCCGGACTCCCCAGGGCCAGCAGGGAAACCCCCCTAGGGAGCAAAATATGCTGAGTTATTGGTCATTTTCCCCAGGCCGGTCCTGGTGGGAGAAGGGCAGACCTCAGTGCAGACGCTGCCAGGGGCACTGTCCCAAAAAGATTGGAAGGGGATGAGCCCATGGTGACCTGGGGGGTGGCTTGGTGAAGATTCTGGCTGCCGTGTGGAGGGCGTCAGGGATAAAAGTGGGCCATGCCGGCAGGGAGGCTCTGGTCACGTGAGCCGTGGAGGGAAGAATGAATGGTACAGACTCTGTCTCCTTCTCCCCCAGAGGCGTGGCCACAGGGCTGGACCTGAGTGGCCGTCATGTCTTTGAGGACCTTGGAGTCCCATGGGCTGGAAAGATCTGGAAGTCACTGTCTTTGTTCACTCCAGGAGTGATGCTGGGCATTCACTTATCCCGGCACTGCTGTGTGGCAGCTCCGTCTGAGACCTGGGGACACGACGGAGGACGCTGCAACGTGGCCCCCACCCTCAGTGAGCTTACCTTCTCTCGGGGCAGGGAGGCCAGGTGTCTATGTGGCAGGTTCAGTCTAGCAAATGCTGTGCAGAAACATTCAGAATCAGGTGAGGGGTACCCAGCCCCGGGACAGCGGACAGAGGGTAAAGGTGCTGTTTCATCCAGGGGTGCAGGATGTTGACATCCCAGTTGAGACGTGATGTGTGGGAAGAAGCCAGCCGTGAAAAAATTCCCATGGGAGGAGTGTTCCAGACAGAGGGAATGGCAGATGCAAAGAGCCGAGCCAGGCCAGCCCCGGTCACGGTGTAATTACTCAGTTCACTTCTGTGGGATGCGTGCTCTGCCTCGGGCCCTGGGCCCTGCCCGTATGTGGTGCCATGGATGAGGCTGTATGTTCTACGTGGTTCACTCATTTGCCAATCTGTCCTGATGCAATCAGAGGCTCAAGGGCTTTCCCAGAATTGCCACGAGGAGTTAGGGGCAGAGGGGCACTGAGAGAGAGCCCCGGGGTAAATCTGCCTCTGCCCACCTCCCAGCCAAGGACGTCTCTGATCCATCTGCAAAGTAAGGACCACGAGGTCTGTGAAGTTGTCCTGGGGGCATGACCTCAGGACTGCACGTGGCACCGTGTCCCATGTACAGTGACGGTCCCCCGAGCCGTGGCCACCACCCCAGTTCCAGGTCTGTCTGGGTCAGTCCAAGCCTTGGCCTCCTGATGGGGGACGAGCCCACCTGCCTGCCTCCCCCGCAGGCCTGTGCAGGCTGGGAGCTGGGAGGGCACACAGGCGGGTGCGGAGACGGGCACACAGGCCCTCCAGTGTCTCAGCTTCTAGCACAAATAAGTTCTACCTGGGCTGTTAGTGTCGACTAGAGCTGGTGTGTGAGTGTGCATGCGTGTGTGCGCATGGGTGTACACATTGTATATGAGTGTGCACGTGTGCGTGGGTGTGTACATGGGTGCACATCACATACACACACATGTGTATGTGCACACTTTGGGGAGCCTGTTCAGAGCCCCCCAAGCAGTGGTGTGAGGGGCCAGTGCTGCTCTCTGCAGGTGATGAAAGTAAAACTGAAGGCAGACTTCTCAGACCACCACGTTTGTGTTTCGCTCCAAGGCCAAGGCTCTCATTTAATATTTGGTTAAAAATAAAATCCTCTGGTTCTGGAGAAGGATTTTGTGAAAACAGTGAGAAAGGGGTCACGGACACAGTCTTTTGTATGTGGCAGAAAGATTCCCAGCAAGAACAGGGTGTCTGTGAGACTGAAATGCAGGTGCCTGATCCTGTGATGTGGCCGGAGCCCATCCCTCGGGCGCATGGCACCACGCGGTGGACGACAGATCCATGAAGCCGGAGGTCCCCAGGGGGCTCTTCAGAGGACATGTCACTGAGGGTCTGGGCACCAGGGCTGCGGTTGGAGCCTTTACCGTGGTCCTCACCAAAGCCTTCCCGAGTCACACACGCTGATGGCACCAACCATCTTTCTCACTAATTGACAAAATATGAACGATTTCATTCAGTTCCACCACTAACGACTCCGGAAAAAAGTAATACATTTTCCCTTAACTTGCTAATTTAATTTAATTCTTTTTACTATGAATATATTTTTCTGTAAACTGGAGGGTAATTTTGTTTAAGGTGTTTCTAACTAAACGTAATTTTCCTGAATCTCTAGAGCAAGTTGTTCTCAGCCAGGGCATCTGGCGAGACCCAAGGCACCTGTGGTTGTCACCTCGGTGGGGGTTGCTCGTAGCATGGAGGGGGTGGAGGCCTGGTGTGCTGCTCAGCATCCTGCGGTACCCAGGACGCCCCAAAACAGAGAATGATTCAGCCCAAAGTGTTAGGAATGCTGAGGTCAAGAAACCTGGTCTAAAGCCAGGGGTGCAGCCCGCCCAGGACCAAGGTCACAAGCTTGGTGGCTCGTCCAGATCTCTTTGTACCAGAACATTCTGGAACCTCCGTTCTTCTGCTAGATGGAAGTGCTTATCAACACCCTCAAAGAGGCTGACATCAGAACACACATACTCTCTTGTCGGCCACAAATTCCTCCTCCTTCTGTATCTTCACTTTTGGTGGGAGGCAAGGCTGAAGGGTCGGGGAAGGGGGTGGGCAGCTTTGAGATCTTCATCCAGAGAAACGTGGTTTGTGACACTGATTAGGAACAACACGAAACCCCTCCACAGGGTGGTGGTAATTGTTCCAAGTTGCCTAAAGAACCAAGTCTAAACTCTCACCCGCAGGACAGCCCAGACCCTCAGAGGTCACAGCCCAGGCACCGGCTTTGCCCATAGGCGCAGGTGGAGAGAGGTCCCAGGACTGCAGCGTGCTGGGTGACCCACCATCCTCTGTGTCCTATGAGAGGAGGAATGGTTAGGGCTGAGAGCCCAGGCTCCGGGGGCCATGGCCTGAGTTCCAACCGGCCTCCAGAGGACAGCGGCATGACACTGGGCAAGTCATAGAACCTCCCTGGGTAAAAATGAAGGCGCTGGCTCCCTGCCCCTCCTCCATCCTGGGGGCACTGAGCCGAGACTGTGGTGCACTGTGGTGCGCTGACACCTTAGCAGCAAGCCAGGAGCCTTCCTGCTGAGACTTTCCTTCCAAATGGGCACAGTGAAGAAACAGCCGCCCAACTGTGTTCAGGAAACCTTTCTTTGTATTATTTCTATGGGAATTTTCAAAATGATCTCCCCTTCTCATGAGAGAACAGAAGTAAGAAATTTGGTGCTACTCCCGGGGCAGGGAGAGTGCGTTCGGCCCCCACTGGCGTCATTGATGTAAGAAAACAAATCCAGTAAGTGCCTTTTCGGAACGAAACTCATGCAAACGCTGACTTAGAATGGCTCGCATGTTGTATTTGTGAAAGAATGTAGATATCGTTCCGTTGTTTTAGTTTGTGTTTGTTAAATACCATTTTATTCCGTCCATCCTTAGCTGCCATGGAAACCAGCTAGACGGCTGCAGACAATATCCTAGTTAAATATTTTAAATATACATGTTCTCGGGGAAGCAAAATGGACCCTTTCTAAAGGTACACTGAAAAGGAAATAGGAGGTAGAGGAATGAACTGTGTAGGTTTTAGGGCACCCCCTTTTTAAAAGAAATCTAATTATCCTCAGTAAATATCCATACTAGGTTTGACATTTAGGGGAGGGGGGCCACATTATTTCCTTTTGAAGCATATTTAACCCAAAGCTATAAGGAGGCAATGAGAACAGGAAGACTGCGAATCAGAGAGATTGAAAAGAGCCATAAATAGCCTTGATATTTGGGGAAGAAATCGTATCCTCCCTGTTCCAACAGAGCAATGTTCGTTCATAATGCAGGCACGGTCGGTCCTTCCCCAGATGTTTCATTTCCACGATAGACTCCTGTGCAATCGATCGTCTTGGAGCACTAGACTCTAAGATGTGGTGTGTTTGTGGCTGGGGTCAGCCACATATTTACCCAAACATTAGCGCGTTCAGCAAAACAGGAGCCGAAAATGCACTGTGAGATGGTGCCATGGGTCTTTGGTCACTGCCGCATGAGAAACTGCCAGCACCCAGGAGTCTGAGGCTAGACGATGTCAAAGACCCGTGGCTTTGGGGACAGAGGTGCTGGGTGGCTGGGACTGCAGCGCACGGAGGGGTGAGCACTGATTTTGTTAGTGAGTAACGTGCAGAAGATGCTGTGGCCTCAGCAGGGCTCCGAGACCTACATAGGGTTTCAGAGCTCCCAGAACCTTCCATCCTGAGGGTACTCTTCTCCTTGCGTTCCCAGACAGAGCACCTTTCCTCTCACAGGAAGCTCCAGTGCATGGAGCAACCTCGTAAGCCGTGCCGTTCAGCCGTGCCGACAGCCCTACGCAGTAGGCGGTTCTGCACAGCAGGGCCATATTAGAGGACTGGGCGCAGGGAAGAGCTGCAGTGCTTTGCCTTTGCAGCCAGTCCAGCTTCAAGGCTGCCCCAGGGCCCACCTGGCTCTGCTGTGGGAAAAGGCCAGGGGGCAGGAGCTCCCCTGCCCTGTTTCCCTGGGCCACCCAGTCCGCAGGTGGTGGACCTCCCCAGGTCAGAGTAAGACCGTTTTCGTAGGCACTCTCTAGTGGCACCTCCGAGATCCGTTCTGTGGCCATCGCCATTCTACACAGTCATGAGGCATGCTGGAAACAAAATGAAATCCACAAATTAGATGCGTCTTATGCCTGACATGACCACACAGCGGGACTGGCCAGCATCTGGTATGTAAAGAAAGTTCCGCTCCCTGAGCTCAATTCTCCCATGATAATCAGCTTTCTCATTCACACCAAAAACCATCTTCAGTACCCACTGTTCACCCAGATTTCTACTTCTGGAGACATTTGCCACCTCTATTTTTATCTTCACAGAAAAGGAGGGCTCTGTTTTCCCCCACATGGCTCACAGGGGTGTGTGGAGGGGAGCCAGCAGAATCCCCAGCTCGGGGCTGTTGCAAATATTCCTCTCTTCCTCGGTGGAATGGCTCTCGCTGCACTCTGTCCAGCCTGGAAGATAAGGAGAGGCAGCAAAATCAGGGAAGTGAAGAAGCACAATCCCCTCTGTGTCCTCTCTCGGTTCCTTGACACTGGGTCTGGTTTATTTGCTCATGCAAATCAGACCTCCAAGCTCTGCGGCTACAGAAGCCTTGTGTCTCAGCATTTCAGGTTCACGGGGCTATGCCGCCTATCAGAGAAATCCGGTGGCGTGGGGACCTCCCCAAAGAGTCGCTTTTTCTTGGATAATGAAAGCCAGCAGTTACACCTTTCCAGGAGGGGGGCAGGTGCACCCCAACAAGCTGGCACGGAGCACCTTGACCATGGCAACAGCCAGTACAGTGACCAGAGGTCATGTGCCACCAGAAACTGATTTGAAAACATTCCCATAAGTTGCTTTTGTTGAATCAGGTGGACTTGTGCCCATGCCATTTTCTCAACATTGTTCTCAACATCTGAGAACTTCAGATGCTAAGGACGTGTCCAGCAGGGTCAGTGCAGGACCTGGCAGCTGGGCGGGATGACAAGTGAGGGATGCCACCACCGCCATCTGTGACCCATCGCCAAAGGCCGGGGCTGCCAGCTGGCTTCCCTTAGAAACGTACTGCGGATCTGGTGTCAGGGAATTTGAAGCAATTTCCACGTTCGTGCTGTCTCTTGAGGGTAGTGACTTCGACTAGAACAGGGGATGCTCGCTCTTCCTCACTGAACTTGGCAGGAGCATCAGGCCCCCCACAACTAATAACCCATGCTCAGGGAACCCAGGCCCGGCTCCCCTGTTCCATCTGCACCACGCTGGGGCTTCGATCAGGCCCACCCTATCTCGGCCCATCTATTCAAGAGGCTTTCTCTGGCGTCTGTGCCCCTGGGAGGCATTTCCATGCGATGGCTACGGCACTGCAGAGCAGGCGTTCAGTTCAGGATGCCCAGGGAGCTCATCCACCCTGCAGACAGCCTCATGCGATACATCCAGAAGGTCTGGAGTGGGACCCACCATCTGCATTTCTACCACAAGGAAATGTTAAAACGGTTGATCACCATCCAGCTGCAAACCAGCGCACAGGCCCCGGCCAGACCACGCCTGTGGGAAAGACCCTCTTCTTCCATGGAAGTGATCTGGGAGTTTCCGGAATGAAGCCTGGTCTTGGTGGCTGGCCCTCCCCCATGTGGCTTCGCCTCTGGGTGTTTTAGCATACGTCCTTTCACTTGAAAGCCGTGGTTCCTCCTCGGCGCTTCATAATTCCAGGCTCCTAACAGATGCGTGGATTCGAGAATAAAAGGTACAACAAATGATAACTTTTTGCAGATAGCTTGGGAGACGCGTGTGATTATATTCTTTCCTTGACACGTTGTTTCCTTTTTCAAAAAACAGAAAAAGACGATCACGTAAAGCCTCTGCCCCAGGTCAATTCTGCATTCCTCGTCTCTCACTTGCGAGTGATGAGGGGAGGGAGATGACCCGCTTTCTGCTGATACTGAGCTTTCCCTGGAGACCTCACCTCGCAGTCACAGCCAGTTACAGCCTCATCACACAGACAGCACTTCTCTTACAGGGAGAGCAAGACCCAGGCGGGGAGCGGGGCTGCCAGGAGCTTAAGAAAATAAAATGTTGTGGCCCCGAGAAGCCAGCAGGGCAGAATCGAGCCCTGGGGAGAGCACAGGCCGCCGCAGGGTGCAGGTGTGGACATGGGGGCTAATGTGGTTTTCTCAGCATGCACCTTGCCCGTGAACCCGGGGCCACGGACTTCCAGTGGAACGGAAGCTGTCTTTGTCTGCGTGCCTTCCTTTTGTCCTCTTGAGCTCATTTACCTCTCATCACTTCCCCTGAATCACAATTGATGTATTCTTGAGTGTAAGGCATTGGTCACCGTATCTCTGGGAAGAGAGGGGACACCTGCATTTGAGATCGGTCCAGGAAGCCTCTGCACAGAGAGACCCGGGCCGGAAAGGAGTTCATCTGAAAGACCATGAGACCACCCAGACCCCCGGAGCCATGTGTGGAGTGGGAACACACCTTCCGCGCAGGGCCCCCTGAGCAGCCCACCGGAGCCCAGGCTGTCATTTTATCTCTAAGAAGCCGAGCTCCACTTACACACGGGGCTTTGTCACGCATCGCCCCATCAGTGGCAGTTTTGCGGCACCTTCTTCCCCAGATGTGAATTGAAGCTTCCGCTCCCCCAGGTCCCCCAGCCTTCGGCTTCTAACATCACTCCCACCCCCACTGCTGCCCACACCCCAGGCGTCCGGGTAGCTCCAGAGCACAGAGCTCACCCGGCCCCTCCCATCAACAGGGAAGCCGAGGCCCAGAGAGAGTGGAAGCCTCATGCAGGTCACAGGGCCCAGCACTAGGACCCGTGCCCGGGGGCTCCCGCTGCCACTGCCTCCGTAAATCACCGTCTTAGAGTAGAATCAGCAGAATGCGTTTGACAGGAAGCACAGGTGATTAGGCCTCAGTGGGGAGAGGCGATCTAAAATGAGAAGCACTTTGTAAATAAAAGCTGATTAAGAAGCAGGCAGGTTTAGAGTCACCTGTACCTTATAGACACATCCCTGGGGGCCTCAGGCTCCCACACCCTGTCCTCACTCAGTGCTGGGCAGGTGGGCTCTGACCCTGAAACCTGGGGCCCTGGACAAGCTCATCTGCTGCCACTCCTGGCTGCTCAGGGCTCAGAGGGACCCGAGAGTGGACCTCCCACAGCCTCGTGTAAGCAAGAGGCAGGAGTGGTGGCACCATTTACCAGGCATCTGGGGCATACTGCTCCGGGCTCTGATGATGCCCTGGGCTGCAGACTCTCTCCACCCCTGGGGTCTGTTCAACCCGTGGACCGCCATCCCCAGCCGGCCAACGGCTGCACGTGATACTGAGACCAGCAACTCGCCCTGGGGTCTGTCCCAGGAAAGGTAGCTGAAGCCACGAAGCCAAAGGTGCGGGGCTCACAGATGCCATCTGCAAACAGACAGGCCAGGCTCTTAGCTCAGCTGCAGCGGAGCAGCTGTAGGGGGTAAGGAAGCAGGGAAGAGGAGGAGGAGAAGTATGGTGTCTCCAGGTTGCTGTCCAGGCCAAGGAGGCCGAGTGTGAACAGACTCTGAGGAGCCTGTCCTGGTAGGGACCAGCCTGGGCATGGCACGCTTCAGGAACAGCAAGACTGGGGCCAGGGGTCAGGAAGGGGGAGGTAGGGGCTAATCCGGGCGGCCTGGAGGCCAGGCCCAAAGCCCCAAGTGCCTGTGGGGGCAAGGAGACTGGCAGGGCTCCCACCGTCCCATCTCAAACCCTCATCCAGGGAGGAGAGCCCACTCCTTCCAGCAGCCCCGGGAAAGTCCCCTGCTGGGGTCACCTGCCTTCCCTGGAGCAGTCACCTGGCCAGGTGGAATGCCAGACTCTGATTGGCCGACTGGACCCTCAGCCCACCCCCACGCCTCTGGGATTGGCTCCCAGGAGGAAAGCATGAGTGCAGTAGAGGGGCTGTGGATGCTGGGCCCAGCCCTGGGTTCTCTAGGACCCCACTAGGTCATCCAGGAAGGAGCCTGGGCCCACACTTCCCTCCCTGGCAGGCCCCTCGGGCTGGATCCAGGAGCCCACCTTGCTCATGGTGCCCTCACCAGAGCAGTCCCTGACCCTCCCCACCCCACCCTCAGTCTCCTGCAGCACTTGGCGCCAGCTCTCCCTAGCCAGGCAATTTGGACAAATTCTTCCACTGCTCTGGGCCTCGGTTTCCCTTCCTGGGATATAAGGGTTATGGGACACCCCGAGCTCGCCTGCCCTCCAGCCCTAGCTCCTGAGCACTCAGAGCTCATCCCAGGCCCCCCTCGACCCGGCCTCCAGGCTGCAGGAGCCTTGCCCTCTCCTCCTCTGCCCTCTGGAAGTCCTGCCCAGCTTTTAGGAGCTCCACCCCCAGCTCTGCCCCTTCTCAGGTTTCTTCCGAGAGCAGGGCTGAAGGTCCCCATGTCTGTCAATGCTCCCTAGACAGTACCACATTCACCCCACACCTGGCAGGGGAGCTTCCTGATCACCCTGTTTCACAGATGAGGGACTGAGGTCAGGGATGAAGTAAATCCTGACTTGGGCAGTGGAGAGCAAACCTATGCTCCACGCAGCTGTTAACCTCAGAGCCTGGGACGCCCCCACCCTACTTTCCTTCCAGGCCCCAAATCATGGCAGTGTCTGCCTGGTTTCTGAGGCATCCACACTGTCCTGTGGCACTGTGTGTGCCCGCTTCCCGGCCCATCCTGCCTGGCAAACTCCTATTCACCCTTCAGTGCCATGACCGAGGTATAATACCCACCATGAGTATTTCTGTCCCCATCTCCCCAATGGACTGATTCTGTGCCACTTGGTGCCAGTTTGAACCTCCTGCCTGATTCTGACTCTGCGCTAATCATGGGCCCCGTGGGAGGTGGTGGGATGGTCCCATCAGGATGGTGGGCCGCAGGTCAGACAGCTTGGGCTCCAGTCCTGGCCATCCAAGCTTGAGCGGGACTTCACCCCTTGTGCTTGGTGTCCTCTGTGGGCTGCCCTGAGGACTAAATGAGACTGTGCCTGGGAAGTCACGTGGGCGGGGCCAGGGCCCGTGCAGGACTTGGGAAGGCGTCCCTGGGGTCATGGCTGCACCTCCCCGCCCGTATGAGCATGCAGGGGACAGGCTGAGGGCCATTTGCTTTGTCGTCTCCTGGCTCGAGGGTGACATCAGTAACTGTGTGTGGATACAGTGACTTAAATCTGTCCACTGAGTTTGCTGCATAGAAAGTGAGTGGCTATCAGGGCTCTGCTGGGCGACCCCCCCCCCGGGGTTGTGGTACCTCCCTAACATGTGGGACTAGGAAAATGGACACAGCCCCCAGGGCAGTACCGGGTCCAGGGTGGCACCAGAGCAGGTTCCCTGCAATGTGGAGTGTGGCCCACCACGGGAGGTGCTGTAGGTTGAGCCTGGCATGAGGAGGAGGCGCCCAGGCAGAGAGAGGGGCGGGAGCAGGGCCTGGGGGCGGTGGAGGTGGATGTCCGGTCCCTAGCACCTGGCAGTTGAGCTGAGCCCCTACAAGCTGGAGGCCAGAGTGGGTGCTTTGGGGCGTTCCTGCCCACTGCCCTGTAGGCAGGGCTTTGAGGGAGCTGAGAGTGCATCAGGGAGCCCAGTGGGGCTGAAGCAGGGCAGAGTCAAAGGCATGAGGAAGAGGAGGGAGCACAGGAGGGAAACTGTGGGGTATGGGACACTGCAGCCCAGGGCAGCTGGCCTCTGCACGGGCGACAGGGCCAGCTTCCAGGCCCGGAAACACTCATGGGAGATGAAAGTCGGACCATAGCCCAGATCCCATCCTGCCAAGGAGGGCTCGATGAAACATCCTTGGGGAGCCATCCTGCAGGCTGCTGGCAGCTCCGGGAAGCCACCCCCTTACATAGCTTCGCAGGTGTCAGGAGTGGATGGAAGCGAGGGTGGGTGGCTTCCTTGGTGCTCCTGATTCTGCAGATCTGCAGGAACTAGCTTGGTTGGACCCCAAAGACCAGCTCAGCCACCAGGACCCTCCTGGACCCTCCTAGTTACAGGACTTCTAGCTTGAGCTAAACTGTCAGCATGCAGGGAGTGGGCATGGCCAAGATATCTTGCTGCTGGGCTGTTGGTTTTGAGAAAGTTGTGATGTGCTCTATACACACACACAGATACACAAACACACATAAGCATATGCATACCTGTGTATGTGTAGAAGGCATAAACACGTATTCATACACATGCATTTGTGCATGTGTGTACATGTAGTCATACACCTATACATCTGTGCATACTTGACGTGTGCATTCATATATATCTGTACGTGCATGTGCGTACATGCATGCATACATGTGTGCATAGCACCTGTATACACATGTGCACATGTGTATTATCTAGTTTCCGGTAATGGTGGAGTAGAGGTCACTTTCTTTTTTTTTTTTTTTTTTTTTTTTTTGAGACAGAGTCTGGCTCTGTACCCCCAGGCTGGAGTGCAGTGGTGCAATCTCGGCTCACTGCAAGCTCCGCCTCCCGGGTTCACGCCATTCTCCTGCCTCAGCCTCCCGAATAGCTGGGACTACAGGTGCCTGCCACCACACCCGGCTAATTTTTTTTGTATTTTTAGTAGAGATGGAGTTTCACCGTGTTAGCCAGGATGGTCTCGATCTCCTGACCTCATTATCTGCCCGCCTCGGCCTCCCAAAGTGCTGGGATTACAGGCGTGAGCCGCCACGCCGGGCCAAGGTCACCTTTAAGTCATTACCCAATGCTCAGTCTTCATTCACTCAGAAATACAGAAGAAAGACACGCACCAGGGAAAATCAGCAGGTGTCATCTGTTAGAAAATATTTTTAAGCATGACTGGAAGCATTATTTTTAATGAGTATAATTATGCGTCAGTGTTTATGTGATGTCTTCTGAATGGGCCCAAGATGACTGTGTGTTCAAAAGAACATGCTTGTTCGACCGGGGTGAGTGCTGATTGTGGCTGACATTTTCTTCCAGGGAAGCGGGTGCATCTTCCAGGCAGAAGCCCGTGCAGGTCTGGCATTGATTTTCACCAGATTTTGTTATTACATTTGTCTCACAGCTTTAAAATAGTAGCAAATATGTGCAATTTATTTAAACAACACTAGGGAAATTAACGTCATTGCAAGCTCATCCTAAGCAAATGAAAATGAAGGATTTTTTTTTAAAACGGCTACATGAAAACCCTTTAAAACTCAGAGTTAGAGATTCAGAGGGCCCTGGTGAGCCGCTACCGGTTCTGAAGCAGCACCAGGTGGAGAGACCAGCCAGTCTCCGCCTCGGTCTCCCGCTGGGAGATGTGGGGAGCTGCAGACGGCCAGAAGGCCCCTCCTAGCAGCTATGCCAGAGCTCCCCTCGCCCTCATCTGGGAGCGATCCATCCAGGCTCTCCTCCCTCATGCAGACCTGCTCAGGAACAAAAATAATGCTCTACCACCCTTCTCCAGAGGTGGATCCCTGGTTGCCTTTGGGCTGGGAGACCCCCTGTTCTCTACCTGCAGCACATCTCAGGTGTGGTTGGCGGCCCCACCCCAGAGTTGTTAAGTCTTAGATGAGACCTAGGAACCTGCATTCCTAATGAGCTCCCCAGGGTGCTGAGCTGCTGGTCCTGGGACCAGCCTGGGACCTCAGACCTGTTTCTCCCCAGTCTGCGATTTACAGAGCACATCCCGGGTGGGTGCAGGAAACATCACTCAGACCCCCTTTTCCCCTGGTTCCCCACCTCTTCCATGGGAAGATCAATTTCTGCCCAGTCCGGGACCTTCCTGAGGTCCGGCAAATGGGATTTGACTTTACACACAGAGACCACAGAAGGGAGGGGTGGCACTTCCAGGTGCTCCGGCCTTGGGGTCACACTCCTGGCATCTGAATCCTGCTTCCACTGAACGGGCTGCGTGGGCTTCATGAGTGTCTTGGCCTCGCATGGTAGGAAAGTAGGAATGACGGTGCTCCCTGCTGAAGTGGTGAGAGGGAGGATTCAGGGGGAGACTGCATGGAACAGCATTTGACCTGGAGCCTGGAACCTGAGTGCACACCACAGCTATCATCATAGTTCATGTTGGCTATGTTGGCGTTATTTCAAGCCACTTTGAGCAGTGGGATTAATCTGGTCTTTCTCATCAAAGCTTAGAGCTTATTAACCTAAATTGTTGTATCCACAAGGTAAAGACCAGGCTCCCAGGGAGGTGCCATCTGTCTGGGGCTTGGTCTTGGAGGACAGGTGAGATATCTTCAGTGGAAGGGCCAGATGCAGAGTCCTGCTCTCATGCTCATCGGACATTCAGTACCTGTGAGGCAGCGGCTACTGGTCTGGGCGAGGAAACCATGGAGTCCAGTTGTCTGTGCTCTGGGTTCCAGGGAGAATGTGCAATTAGGACTGTCCTTGAAGTTCTTCAAAGTCCCGTGAGGAGCCTAGAAAAGCCCCCGCCCCTTGTCATCATGAGGGGCTGGAGTCGAGGCCCCTGGGTCTCCATGTTTGCACCTCACATGGCTCCTTTCTAAGGAAGGCTGGGAGTGCCCCCATGGAAGCCTCCTGGGTTTTATTAATTGAGGCAAACAGTGGTGGGGACCCCCGCGGGGCAGCCTGTGGTCAGACACCTCCCAGCCAGCTTTGTCCTCCCTGCCTTGGGCTGCCCTGGTGCAAGGTCCATTCTCTGCTGTGTGAACTATCATATCCTAGTGCCTCTGCAGTTCAGATGAAATGAGCATCAGCCACGAAGACTGTGGCAAGGCATGCCATGTGGGCAACCTGCACTGGACCCGACGCGGCAGACGCATGGACGCCACATGTATGCGTGAAGTTCTGTTGGCACTGTCAGCCATGGGAGTCACGTGCACTGTCACATTTAGAAAACACAGAAAGGTAAAAGGAAGGAAGTAAAATACAATAACAGAACTCCGTGGTGACCAGAGAAAACCAGTGTGTGCATTTTCATGTATTTTCTTACATTTTTTTTCTTTCTTTTTTTTTTTTTTTTTTTTTTTTGAGACAGAGTTTCACTTTTTTTCCCTAGGCTGGAATGCAATGGCACAATCTCGGCTCACTGCAACCTCCGCCTCCCATGTTCAAGTGATTCTCCTGTGTCAGCCTCCCAAGTAACTGGGATTACAGGCACACACCACCACACCTGGCTAATTTTATATTTTTAGTAGAGATGTGGTTTCACCATGTTGGTCAGGCTGGTCTTGAACTCCTGACCTCAGGTGATCTGGCTGCCTCAGCCTCCCAAAGTGCTGGGATTACAGGTGTGAGCTACTGCACCCAGCCTCTTTTTCTATCCTTTAAAAAAACGCAGTTGAAGCTGGGCATGGTGGCTCACGCCTGTAATCCCACAGCACTTTGGAAGGCCAACACGGGTGGATCACCAGAGGTCTGGAGTTTGAGACCAGCATGGCCAACATGGCAAAACCCCATCCCTATTAAAAATACAAAAATTAGCCAGATGTGGTGGCTGGCTCCTGTAATCCCAGCTACTCGAGAGGCTGAGGCAGGAAAGTCACTTAAACCTGGGAGGCAGAGGTTGCAGTGAGCCAAGATCATGCCACTGCACTCCAGCCTGGGTGACCCAGTGAGACTCCATCTCAAAAAAAAAAAAAAAAAAAAAAGAAGAAAGAAAAAGAGAAGAAAAAATGCAGTTGCGGTTGATGCTGTATGTATGCTTTGGTGCTATTTCTCCACTTACTAATATTTTATGGACATTTCTTCATGTCAGTCTTAAAAGAGTAACTTTTAATGGCTATAATATTCCAAGACATGAACACAGTGTAATGCATTTGGAATTCACTGACAGACATTCAGATTTGTGCTCTGGTATTTTTAGTTGTTCAAAAACATCCCCAGTAAACATCTGTCTACAAGGACTTTGGTCCACCTAGAGTTTCCTGGGGACAGATTTCCAGCTGTGGAGTTATTGGGTCAAAAGGAACCTTCCTTTTTGAGGCTCTTGATAGTCACTGGCCACCGGGAGGCAGAGGGCTGTGCTGAGTGACCGCGGGACCCCAGCAGCAGGAGCTGCGTCAGTGTCCGTCCTGACAGCCTGAGCCCTGTGCTAAGCATGGGCTGGGCATTTTCTCATTGTCATCTGATGTCATTCCCATAGCAGTGCCTAAACTCAAGGCCATTGCTACCATCTCCCTTCCGTAAGAGAAGATCCCAGGATTGTGAGAGATGAAGGGACTTGGTCCCCACGTCACATGAGCTTCGACACATCCACACAGGTGTGGGTCTAAGGCCAAATCCCACACCCTCAGCCATCAGCCTCCACCCACTGACTCACTGCACACCCCCAGTGTTGTAGATTCATTTTGCTCAGCCTTGTCAATCTGACAGGTAAAAAGGATGTATTACTTTGATATGCATTATTTGATTACTGGGAGATGTGGACAGTTGTCATAAGTTTATTGATTGTTTATATTTGTTTTGCTGTGAATTATCTATTCATGTCCTTTTCTTGCTTGGAAACAAGATTCCATTTTATTTTCTTCCTGCTTTCTAAGAGTGCTTTATGTAGTGACTATTAACCTCGTATCAAATTGTTGTAAATCATGTTTTCCAAATGTGTCAATTGCCTCTTGGGTCTGTTTTCATGAACAGGAGTTTTGTGGGAAAACATATTAGTCTTTTCTTTTGTCATCTCTTGCATTGTTTTGGGTGGGCGTCAAAAGCCCTGTCTACACTATTGGTGACGTTGTCAACTATATTTTCTTCTTTTTTTATGGTTTCTTTTTCCCGCATTTAATTTTGTAATCTGTCTCATCATATTGATGGGGGTCTTACTTGATTTTTTTTCCCTAACACTTAGTTCCTTTTCCAGTGTTATCCCGCCCTTCCCACTTAGCTCCTTGTCCCAGGGTTACCGGCCTTCCCGCTTAACTCCTTTTCCCACTTAGCTCCTTGTCCCAGCCTTACCCGCCTTCCCGCTTAACTCCTTTTCCCACTTAGCTCCTTGTCCCAGCCTTACCCGCCTTCCCTCTCAGTCTCGGGCAGTACAGATCATCTTAGCAAACACCCTTTTCCTCTGTGCAAAACCTAACTGGACTTCTTTGCTTCTTCTCTCCCTTTTCCAAATAAAGCCACAGAAGGGAAAGAAGATCATGGCTCTGGACCCCTCTCCGCCTCCGAAGGACACCCTGCTGCCGTGGCCCCGGCACCTGAACGCCGACGGGCTGAGGCGGCGCAAACGGGACTGGGTCATCCCGCCCATCAACGTGCCGGAGAACTCGCGCGGGCCCTTCCCGCAGCAGCTGGTGAGGGTGAGTGCAGACCCCTCCCGTTGGCACGGGGGTCTCGGCGTTAGCGTGAGGCTCTTCTCCCGGCATCCCAAAGCCAGGGGCGGTTCTGCATGTGGTGTCTAAGAAGGTCGCGATTTCACAACCTTTCTGTAATGAGATTAGCCTTACACAGGGCAATGAAAAATTTAGACGGGGAAGCTGCGTCCTAGGTGGATGGGACTTTGTGAGGCAGGAGTGATTTCTCTCTTGGTTACTTTCAAATGGCTACTATGTGTGTGGAAGCAGTGGGCAGGGGTGTGGACCGTGGCCTTTGACCTCTGACCCCTTTCTTTGGTCTGATCACATTTGTTTCCATGGATGACTAAGATCCCGGATGATGGGATGGTGGCGTGTCTGCCATGACGATCACTGCGTCGAGGCCAGCGTGGGCCGTGCCATGGCCCGTCTGCAAGGTCTTGGTCCCCGAGTTCCCAAGGCCACCGGAGATTGCTTTTACCGCAGAAAGAA
This sequence comes from Macaca thibetana thibetana, assembly GCF_024542745.1. NCBI lineage: Eukaryota > Metazoa > Chordata > Mammalia > Primates > Cercopithecidae > Macaca > Macaca thibetana. Next base: position 38,129,291 of record NC_065587.1, on the reverse strand, counting down.
TTTATTTTACAAATTTGTGTCTCTATAATCACGGCTATCAACGAGCAATTTCTGCTTCCCTTTGAAGAAAATTGCAGCCTAATCTGAGCAATAATTTGATAAAAGGATGGTGAGAATTCCATTAAATAATTCCCAACCGTTGTGGAAAAGCCTCACCCACCCTTTGGAAATGAGGGTGGGTCCCCAGAGTGTGCTTAAGGGGCCATTCTCAGTCTTCGTGCTGTTTAGTGTTTTCTCGTTCCTTTCAATGCAGAAGGCTGGGCTGTGCGTTTGGAATGCAGAGATGGGAGGAAGAAAGCAGCCACCAGGCATGGTCCCCCCAATTCTTTGTATCCCTAACCTTGACCACCAGGGGACCCTGCCAGGGAGCAGTCAAAATGACTGGTTATTTATAGCAGAAACTCTGGTGTGAGTGAATGCAGTGTGCCTCCATACCCCAGCCAAGGTATCACCTGATTGCAAACATATCACCTGCCCTCTCTGCACAGAGCCGGCCCTCCCACCTCAGCACCCAGCCTCTGCTGCATCCTCCCCTTTTGGGGTTCAACTCTCCTTGGCCACCCATACCCCTTGAGGGCCAGGCTGGGCTGGAGATTTTCCTGTGAAATGCAGTTCAGAGCTTGAAGGAAGCCACCAGGAGTTGGAACCCCATCCTGGGGGAGCTTCCCAGGCCCACATTTCCTGGGCCCACTGGGCAACCTCCCGCCCACCACGGACGCCAGAGACGATGCCAATGGCAGTGCCGTGGCCCCCATGCTGCACCCACCTCGCCATCCTCAGGGCTGGGATTTGCTGCCTCCGGCCATTGCTTGTGTTATCGTTGACTTAAAATTCTTCTCAAAGTGATTTAATTTTTTTTCAACTTTTATTTTAAGTTTGGGGGCACATGTATAGGATATGCAGGTTGGTTACCTAGGTAAACGTGTGCCATGGTGGTTTGCTGCCCCTGTCAATCCATCACCTAGGTATTAAGCCCAGCATCCTTTAGCTATTCTTCCTGGTACTCTCCTTCTGCCCCTTCCCTCCCACAGGCCCCAGTGTGGGTTGTTCCCCTCCCTGTGTCCATGTGTTCACATCATTCAGCTCCCACTTAGAAGTGAGAACATGTGTTATTTGGTTTTCTGTTCCCACTTTAGTTTGCTGAGGATGATGGCTTCCAACTCCATCCGTGTCCCTGCAAAGGACATGATCTCGTTCCTTTCTATGGCGCATATAGCATTCCATGGTGTGTATGTGCCACATTTGCTTTATCCGGTCTACCATTGATGGCCATTTGGGTTGAGTCCATGTCTTTGCTGTTGTGAATAGTGCTGCAGTGAACATACACACGCGTGTGTCTTTGTAAGAGAATGACTTCTATTCCTTTGGGTGTATACTCAGCAATGGGATTATGGGTCAAATGGGAGTTCTGCCTCTAGGCCTTTGAGGAATCGCCACACTGTTCATCCCCGAAGGAGATTGTATACCAAACCACAGTTTGATCACTGGGATCGTTTGTCAGGCTAGAAGCTGACTGTAGAGAAAAGCATAAGGTGAGAGAACAGAGGCTGCCCTTGATTTGTTTCCCAGGCCAGTGGGGCAGGGGCTTCAGGGTGTGCTGGAGGCGTGAGGACCAACCAGAGATTCCTCTTTGAAGGTCGTCAGGATTGAAGGCCCCCAAGAGAGGGAGTGGGTTTCTGTTGTGCTCTGCAGGCTTCTGTAATGCCTTGTGCTTCTGCCGCCCCCACATTGCCCCTTGTAGACAGTCTTCGTTCTTACTCTGGGGTCAGCAAACCTTTTCTGTGAAGGGCCAGGTGGGAAAGGCATTGTGGCCATACAGCTTCTGTCGCTGTGGTGTGAAATCAGCCTCAGGCAATGTGTCAACTAACAGGTTGGTCGTGTTCCAATAAAACTTTATTTACAAAAACAGGCCGTGTTCCAATAAAACTTTATTTACAAAAACAAAAACAGGGCCGGGTTGGCCCATGGGCCATGATTTGACAACTGCCAATCACTTTTCCCAAACTCCAGAAAGGGCTGCCCAAGCCACCCTCACCGGCACAGGGTAGGCACATTATTTGTGGAGTGAGTGAGCAGTGAATGTGAGGGCCCTCATCTGCTTACACCCCACGGAGGGGGTACCCGCAGCGTCTGGCTGTTATCTCTGTTATCTGAGCACAGCTGGGATATTCTGCTGCCCTGGCTTTTGGAGTTTCTCAGCCTGATGATCTAGGACTGAAAGGCAGGACTTTCTTCCTCAGCTCTGCTCCGCAGACAGGCTTGTAAAAGGGAACACAAAAGAGCGAGGCCACGTAGGCACAGCCCCTGTCCCAAGAGGGTCCCCAAGCTGCGTGTGGCCCCGCGCACCGTCTCCGGATGGACAGTGGAGAGAAAGACCCCCTACACTTCCTGCCTGGCTGACCCCCTGCAGCGTCAGTGGCTGAGGAAGTCTGGGCTGGGACAGGGTCCATGAAAGGACCGAATCCTCCCAGACCAGCAGAGGGCTCGGGTGAGGATGGGCCCAGTTGTCCTGTTGATGAGGATGTTTCTCCTGAAGACATCACCACGAGAGCCCAGCTTACTCCACATCCGAATGCCCTGACAGGGAACGGGGTTTTCCAGTTTGCAGGAGGGAAATTGGCCCCTCCTGATTAACACGAACTTGGAAAATGTGGCCGAGAGAGCAGCCGGCACCGGGAGCTCTCCGGGCCGTGCAGGTGCAGCCTCCTGAGGACTCTGCCGCTGACCTTTCTAAACTAGAAATGTACAGGGAAGAATTGTGAAGTTGGCTTTGGGTGTCAGAATGAGAAAAGCTGCAAATTCCGTGCTTCCAGGAAACCACCCCCAGCATCTCTGACTCAGGAAGTGGCAGCTTCTCTTGTTCTGGGGTCTGTGGCATTGCTGTGGTTTGAAACCACTTTGTCATCTGCTCCTCACACCCCCTGACTCGTCCAGCAGCCCCTGCAGACAAGGTCACCTCCACGCCCAGAGCGTCACTGCAGAACAGGCAGTGAGCAAAAGGAGGCAGTGAGGTGGGTACGTGTTAGGGCTGACTACCTGCACTGCGGCATTTCAGAAACTGAACCCAACCGAAGTCGATTTCTTGCTCACTGTGAAGGTTGGTGGGCAGGGCCAGGGTGGCTTGTGCCGCAGCCATTCAGCCACCAGGAGTGAGCGTCTCGGGACTGGCGAGGCTTACAAGTGGCATACGTCAATCGTGCCTACATGCCGCTGGACAAAGCCCAGTCACATGGCCACGTCTAATTGCAAGGGACATGGGGAACAAGTCCAACTCCATGTCCTGAAGGAGAGGGAAATATGGCTGGCGAATGGCTGGTCTCTGCCAAAGTGGGTTTCTAAAGATGAGATCAGCCTGTGTCCTTTCCTCCCTGATGAACCCCCTGTCCCAAGGAGCCCCCGGCCACTGGAGCCCTGGGCGAGCAGTTCAGATGTAATTCGCCAACCAGGTCATTCTTTACCCTCTGCCCCGCTTCAGTTTGCCATAGTGCTTGGTGTGATCTGGCTGTATTTTCATTATTATTCACCTACTTACTTCTCCTCTAAGAGGAGGCTTCCTAAAGGCAAGGATCTTGGCCATATCCCTGAGTGCTCTAAACAGTCCTTGGCACGCAGTGGGCACTATATTTGTTGAGGGAATGAGTGAGTGAGTGAGTGAGTGATAGACGTGATCTCAGCGGTGACTGTTGTGCTGGGCGCCCATCAGCTCACCCTGCAAAGTGACCCAGCAGCTGGAATTTGGCAGAAATGTTAGCACTGCCTGTCCTGGCTTTCAGAGTCCCTCCAAGTATCGATGTGGCTTACACAGGGGCGTCCCCTTCAGCTTCCATCCGAAGGAAGGCGGGGGGGTGGCATCCAAACCGAGCTTGATGCCCAGGGAAGAGAGACTTTTCGTGAATGGAAAATGGAATTTCTATTGTGGCTTCTGTAGATTTGTCTTTTCCAAATGGACTCCAGGTCATTACGTAAGAACTCAGTGCATACACACACACATCCACATGTGCACACACGTGCATACTATACACACACATCCACATGTGCACATGCATGCATACTATACACATGCACACACATGCATGCTATACACACACATCCACATGTGCACACATGTGCTACTATACACACATGCACACACATGCATACTGTATACACACAGCCACATGTGCACACATGTGCATACTATAGACACATGCACACACCACCCTGCTTCACACACATACACATTCCTACACGTTCATGTTCCTGTTTGCCACCCCCCTCCCTCAACCCTCCCCTCTATCTTCCATTAAATTCTTATCTAGCACAGGCAGTGGTTTGGGGGATGCTTTCCTGTCCCCGTTTCCATCTATAGGAAGCTGATGAGCTTCCTGGCAGTGTTGGAGGGGAGGCAGCTCCTGGAAGAAGCCCCAGTCGCAGAGACAGTGGTGAATACAGCCTGATGGGGAGCGGCAAGCTGAGCACAGAGCGCTTGAGGTTCAGCTGGGATCAGCTGCAATTCTACGCTCATTAAGGCATTTCATTCTGATAAAATATGTTAAATGAAAAAACGAGCAGGAGAGGAGGAGGCAGAATACTCTTCCCCAAAAAAAGTCTGTTAATTACAGGCTTTTTCCTTGGAAGGAATATCACGTCTCTTCCTAAGCACTAGCGGCACCACGCAGGGAGAAATAGGTAACCTGCTTGTAGAGAGGAAAGCCCTCAAAAGTAAAGGGGTGGCTCTAATCGGTGGGGCTGTGGAGCCAGGGGTATCCGTGGCAAAGCAGGGAGCCACGCCTGGTGATTCTGCCACTGGAATCAGACCACAGTCTGGAGTGAGTGGTGAGTGAGGAGGTGTAGCCACACCGCGGAGGGAACACTAGAAACCCCAGGCTGTCCCTTCTTCTCAAGCAGAAGGGGGAGGAAGCCGCTCACAGGCACCGAACTGATTTTCCAGAAACTTGGGTAGGGACTTTTCTTTATGTCCCCAGGGGAACTGGGGAAAACGGCAAGAGGGAGCACCATTTAAAAGGTTAGCAGGACACCCTCCCTGGTCCAGAATTCTGGCTCTGGACTGGACAGTTTGGGCAGTGGCTACGGTGCCAAGCACCATGCAGGCACTGGGGATTCAGGGGAGAGAGGATATAGAGTTCTATGGCCTTCAGGAACCACCAAGCAATCCACATTCTGTGTGAAGTTCACACCTGGTCCCACGGCCCTTGTAGGGCCGGCACCTACACAGGCACATTCGTGAAAGGTTTTAAAACGCCGCTTGCTTGGCTAGCGTACACCTCAAGCTTGACTCCTGGTGAGATTCAGAGTGAGGATAAAATGAAACTTTTAAGAAGAGGATCTATTGCTTGGCTGAGTCTGATACCAATTCACACTGTGTTACCTTGAGAGGCTGTCCAGGGCAATGGTAGGAATCAGCGAATCAGTTTGAGGTGATGGGGAGGAACGTAAAGCTCTTGGGTGTGAATCCTTTCATTTTGGCAGTCTATATTTTAGAAGACAAGAAGTCACGCAAACCAGTCTTCGGGGCCCCTGCCAGAGAGCAAGTCAGGAAAAGAGCTCTGAAGACAAGGCTCTGGAGGGAGGTCACGCCACAGTCACGGGGTCTACGAGGTGCTTAGGCCCCTTGGAGGAGACACGCAGGAGCCCGTTTCCAGAGAAGCACGATCACAGGTGCGCAGCCATGGGTGGGTCACAAAGCATTGCTCAGGTCAGCCCCTGACACCGAACAACTCAAATGAGCTTAAGCGGATTGAAGTGCAACGTTTCCTTCCCATCTTCTGGATAAATTTGGTTGCCATTTGTGCACCTACACCCCATTGCTTCACATCCAACCACAAATACTTATGCCATTCCATGTGAACAGAGATGGGCTGGGTCTTTGGGGGCGTGGAGGTGAAAGGGCGCCTGCCTGCCCTGCACAGGCTCTGGACTGCTTGAGCAAATGAGTGATGCCCCGAGCTGGGTCCGCATCCCGAAATGCACAGCCAAGGCACCGGAGACGCCTCTCTGGTCTGTGGCAGGGCCCATAAAAGTTGATTGGATGTGTGAGCACGTGTGGTGGAGCCAGCTGAATTTTAGCCCCACGTTATCTTCACAGAATGTTTGCTGGGTAACTTGGCAGTATAATTAGCACGGAGTCCACCTAAGAACCCATTTCTGATACTCTACAACATCCAGGCGTGTACGAATGACTCACGTGGTAGTCATTCATTGTCTCATGGAAGCAGGGTGACCTTTCCAAAGCACGGATGTGGCTGTGTGGTTCCCACTGTCCTTGGGAGATGGCCTGAATCCTCACCTTGCCCGGCAGGTTTCATGAGCTCGCACCACCCCTTGGCACGCCAAGCTCCAGCTATGCTGGTGGCTCGTAGCTTCCAGATTGGCTTGTAGCCTTGGTCACCTGCAGTCCTGTGCACAAGCTCTCCCCTCAGCCTGGAGGGTTTTCCCGGTGCACCCAACAGTCCCCTCAACCCGGCTACTTCCTACCTGCCCTGAGAACTCCCCACTTTTCAGGACCCATCAGAGGCCTTCCCATGGGGCCAGGGCACCCGCTTTGCCTGCTGCTGTGGCAGAGTTTTTGACACTGTTTTGTTGGTAATTATTGTCTGCATCCCCCACTAAACCTAAAGCTCCTTGAGGAGCACAGATGTCATTAAACACTCATTAAGTGAGAATGACAGACACAGCCCTTGTGCCCATCTCTGCTAGTCAGCCCTTCATGGTAATTAGGAAGATTGTTATATTAGGGATACAGTACCTGGCAATAATAAATTGGACGGTCTTTTAGTAATGGTGGTGTGGTTTCTTTCATTCTAACACTCCTATCAATAGTAACTGTAAATTCTAGGGGAAAATGTTTAAGCTCTTTGAAGTTACTTGGGGGAGATAGACAGTAGGCAGAATCTGTTGGGGCCTCTGCCCTCGAAGGGAGAAAACAGCCCTGGGTGAGACGTGTGTGCCGGTGGCTTCCCTCCGAGGGCACATCCCAGTCCTTGCATCAAAGGGTGAGTGGGTCTCATGCAGGAAGCCACAGGCATGCTGGTCACAGGAGTTGTACAGTGGAGTTTAGAGCTGACAAAGCAGCTGGAATGTGAGGAGATACATTCTAGAAAATACACAGCCACAGATAGGGACTCCCAAATACACATGTAAGCTCTGCCCAGATCCTTGGCTGCCCCGGAACTGTGCATGCCCAGAGAGGCGCCGAAGCACACAGTAAAAGCAACAGTCAGCAGACTGAGAAAACTAAGCAGAGATTCCAAGGGAAACACATTGAGATTTGCATCCAGCCAAGTGAACTCCCTGCTGTAACAAAAAATAAACACCCTCAGAGAAAGATAACAGAACCAGGGTCTCTACAGGTTTGCATTCACAGTGATCAGTATACACACAAAACTTATTAGACATGTCAAAAAGAGAGAGAGAAAATGTGATCCACAGTCAAGAAAAAAACTACCCAGAGAAAGGAACCCAGGAACCCTGAGATCACCCAGACATTGGAGCTAGCAGCAAGGCCTTTAACATATTGCTTTATAATATCTTCAAGGGTCAGAATAGATGAATGGATGAATAGATGGGGAATCACAGCAGAAAAAAAAATGATACTCTAAAACTATAACCAAATGGAAATGATAAAACTGAAAAGTACCGTGTCTCTAACGGAAAACTCACTGGATGGGTTCACAAGTGAATTGCTGAGGCAGAAGAAAGGGTCGGTGCATTTGAAGATGGATCAATACAATTATCCAGCCTGAAGAAGGAGGAGAAGTGAAGCACACAGAGCTTCAGTGGGGCAGTGGCCAGTGGCCTGACATGTGTATGATGGCAATAACAGAAGGAGAAGAGAGAGGATCAGAAAAAAATCCTCAAAGAAATAATGATTGAGACTTTCCCACATGTACTAGTGAAACAAACTTATAGATTCAAGAAACCCAGTGAACCCTAGGTAGGAGAAAGACAAAGAACGCCATTCCTTGATCATAGTCAAACTGCTGAAATGCAAAAATAAAGAAAAAGCCTCTAAAGCAGAGAAAAAGATGCAATATGTCCGGGGCAGCAGTCAGAATGGGGGCTTGTCCTCAGAATCCCTGCAGTCACACGCCAACAGAACATCTTTAAATTACTGAAAAGAAGCTACCAACCAAGAGTTCTATATCCAGAAAAAATATCCTTCAAAAATGAAGGTGAGCCTGGGCGCAGTGACTCGCGCCTGTAATCCCAGCACTTTGGGAGGCCAAGGCAGGCAGATGACCTGAGGTCAGAGTTCAAGACCAGCCTGCCCAACATGGTGAAATTCTACTAAAAATACAAAAATTAGCCAGGCATGGTGGTAAGTGCCTGTAATCCCAGCTACTCAAGAGGCTGAGGCAGGACAATTGCTTGCATCTGGGAGACGGAGGTTGCAGTGAGCCGAGATCACACCACTGCACTGCAGCCTGGGCGACAGAGTGGGACTCTGCCTCAAAAAACAAAAATAAAAATGAAGGTGAAATAAAGACATTCCTGACAAACAAACTGAGGGAATTCATCACCAGCAGACTCAGCGGGAGTAATAAAGGATGATGTTCCTTAGGCCAGAAACAAATGACACCAGTTGGAAATCCACACCTCCAAGAAAGAATGGAGGGCTCAGGAAGAGATAAATTTATGGACTAATATAAAAGATTATCACTTTTCTTTTAATTTCTTTTAAAAAGCTGACTATTTAAAGCAAAAGTACAACATTGTATTAGAGAGTTTATAATGTATGTTGATGTAATAAATATGACAACAGTAGGAGAAAAACTAAATAAGACAACAGTTGGACAAAGGACAGATGGGGTAAATGGAGCGAGGCTGTTTTGAGGTTCTGACGTTGCTGGTTAAGTGGCCCAATATTAACTTTAGGTAAACTGTGATGCTTATGAAGTTGAGAGGAGTATTGTCGTTAGTAAAGTTAATAAAAATGAATTTCTTTAAGGCCAGGTGCAGTGGCTCACACCTGTAATCCCAGCACTTTGGGAGGCCAAGGTGGCCATATCACTTGAGGCTAAGAGTTCAAGACCAGCCTCACCATCATGGTGAAACCCCATCTCTACTAAAAATACAAAAAATTAACTGGGCGTGGTGGCACATGCCTGTAATCCCAGCTACTCAGGAGGCTGAGGCAGGAGAATCGCTTGAACCCTGGAGGTGGAGGTTGCAGTGAGCCAAGATCACGCTGCTATACTCCAGTCTGGGTAATAGAGTGAGACTTTGTTTCAAAAAAAAAAGAATTTCTTCATATATACATAAAATAAAACTGTTAGTCACCAGATTGTCCAGTTTATTAGCACAAATAAGTGAGTTTTGGATGTGCCCATCTGTGAAAACAAATGCAAGGCATCAATGATTCTGAAGGCTTCTTCCAAATTCATTACCCAACATTCTATCTGAACACACTAATGTACATTTCTAGGGTCGATGGTTTAAACTGTAAATACTCCAAAGGCACATTCTGTATGATTTTTGCCCACAACCTTTCCTTAATATGCACATGTTTTCTAGACAAAAACATTAAATAGAGCTAAAGTGACATCAAGGTCTCCCTCCCTTCATTTCCTCTGATACATGAGATAAATGTAAGCCCAGTTCCTTGGGACAGTTCTCCAGGCCCTCAGACGTCCTGTGCCCCCAAGAGAAATGTGAGCCCAGTTCCTCAGGACAGTTCTCCAGGCCCTCAGATGTCCTGTGCCCCGGGTCCCGTCGGACAGTAGTGTGCAGAGGCCTTGCAACTCTGGGTGGTGCAAATTTCCCACATCCCATCCCCTTCCTGGCTATGGACGAGTGCAGGCTGGACCCTGGCCTCCTCCTTCCTGGCCTCCAGCTCACTGCCCTCCTAACCCTGGAGCAGAGGGGCCATCTAAACCTGAGCCACACTGGCCATTCCCCAGGCTCACTTGAGGTCGAAGCTGTGGTGAGGCTTAGGCACTGGGGGCTTGCTCCTGCTCCCCAAAGATGGGGTCAGGACACTTCTCCCTGGCTCTGTGCCCATCACGTGGCTCTAAGGCTCACCACCTCCATTCATCAGGTCTCTCCTCCGATGACTTCTCTGCCATTATAGGACCCCCACCCTACTCACACACAGCCCTGGCCCTTTCCCTAGCCGTGCTCACCATCTCCTCACACCACATGGCATTTCCTCATGGGGAAGGTCACACCTGCAGCAGCTCAGCTTCGCGTATCATCAGCTTCCTCCTGCTGGACTGTGGGCTCCCTGAGGGCGGGGCAGCTCTGATCTTGCCCCTGTCTGTGTCCTAGCCACCAAGAATGCAGCCTGGCCCAGAGAATCCCCCAGTAAATCCCTGCTGGAGGAGTGGATGGTGACCTGCTAGAGGCAGGAGCTGGATTTGGCCTGTGGGCTGTGGTTTGTGACCCCTGGACTAAGAACTGCCTCTCAGGTGGGATCGTCTGGTGGACACTGCACACCCCACCCAGGTGCACAGAGCCCTCACCCAGGTGGACAGGGACCCCACCCAGGTGCACAGAGCCCTCACCCAGGTGTACAGGGCCCCCAACCAGGTGTACAGGGCTCTCACCCAGGTGGACAGGGCCCCCACCCAGGTTTGCAGAGCCCCCACCCAGGTGGACAGGGACCCCACCCAGGTGTGCAGGGCTCTCACCCAGGTGGACAGGGACCCCACCCAGGTGTGCAGGGCTCTCACGCAGGTGGACAGGGACCCCACCCAGGTGTGCAGGGCTCTCACCCAGGTGTGTGGAGACCTTGCCCGGGTGGGCAGGGCCCTCTAAAGTTCAGGACACTTCCCTTTCTAGGAGCCATCTGAAGAGAGATTTGAGGCCAGTTTAGCCACTTTCTTGGAGGGCAGAGGCCCCTGATGCTCCAGCTCTACCTGTGCTAGTGAATTTTTAAGCCGTCAGAGCCAGGAAGCTTGTGAGTGAGTGGAAAATGAGGTAGGTTTCTTTCCCCCAAAAGAACCTTCAGACCGAGTCTCTGGGAAGAAACCAGGGGCAGGAGGTATCCCAGGAGCCAGCTTGAGTCTGGGTTTTCTCCCCCATAAGTGGACTGTGGAAATACCCTCCCTGGTTCACCAGACAGACACAGAATCCTCCAGGATGGGAGGAACTGCTCTAAGAACACGTGAATGAGAGGCTTTGGGGTCTGGGGCTCAGCCCTCAGAGGAAACAAGGACCCTTGAGAAAGTTCGACCTCTCGTTCAAACAGCATCTCCTTCCACAGCAAGACAGTATGGCACTTCGATTTGTCCATCAGCTACACTTCAGGGCCCACCTCCTTCCTGGCCCCAGGTAGGGAGGGGCAGCTACATGTGTGCACCACCCCCATGACTGTCCTGAGCGCGGTTCTGAAGACGCAACCCCAAGACGAATGCGATCGTCCTGCTGCAGCCTGTGAGTCGCCTGGCAGCCAGACACCGCGCTGAGACCCACGGGGATTCACATTGTCCCTGCTGAAGCCAGAGGGATGTGAAGAAAGCAATCATTTTGGAATCAACTGCCCTGGGTTGTGTGGTTTAATCGCTCGTGTGAAAGGAACGGGCAGGCCCTTTGTGTTTACCGCCCCCTCATCCAAGCAGAAAATGTTCCCTTTCTTGAATTGCTTTAATGGCTATATTTATGCAGCTGAAAGTTCCTTAAGAAATGAAAGTAAAATCAAATTGCTGCAAATGCTCAGATAATTTAGTGGAGAATATTCAATTAGAATATATTAATATTTTAGATTTCCATCATTAATTGAATATTCAGGGATTTCAATTTGTCGTTGAATTGCTGGAGCACCCTGTGTGGACGGGTGTTTAGGATGAGAGCTCAGGCACCTTCCACAAATGGACTCTTAGAGTTTGGCGATGGCCAGGGAGCCTTGTGTCTGCCGGACCAGCTCCAGGACTGCTGACCAGACATTGTCTAGCTGCTAATGAGTGGGCTCCCAGGGCCACTGTAGGGTGCAGCTGTTCTGAGGACAAGTTTAAGGATGAAGGAGAGTGTGTATGTTGGAGCAAGCTGGCAATAGCCCTTGCTTGGAAAGAGATGTCCTTCATTCTTCAGTTGTGGCCTTCATACTTGAGAAGGTGAAACTGTCTGTGCATGAAATGAGGATGATAGCAGGCTGTGGTGGCAGTTATCCATCCACCATCCATCTAGCCATCCATCCATCCATCCATCCATCCATCCGTCCGTCCGTCCATCCATCCATCCATCTATCCCTCCATCCATCCATTCATGCATTCACTAAGCATTTCCATGTCAAGCACCCCTGTATTTGTCTGTCCTTATGCTGATAATAAAGACATACCTGAGACTAAGAGGTTTAATTGACTCACAGTTCAGCAGGTCTGGGGAGGCCTCAGGAAACTTACAATCATGGTGGAAGGGGACGCAAACATGCCCTACACATGATGGCAGGAAGGAGAAGTGCAAATCAAAGCAGGGGAAAGCCCCTTATAAAACCATCAGATCTCATGAGAATTTACTATCACGAGAACAGCATGGAGGTAACGGCCCCCACCAGGTTCCTCCCACAACACATGGAGATTATGGGAACTACAATTCAAGATGATATTTGGGTGGGGCCACAGCCAAACCATATCAACCCCCGGTGTGCTGTTCTGGGTACAGAGGCTACACCAGGGAACAGATGGAATAGTCCAGCTCTCATGGAGTTTATGTTCAAAGACAGGGATAAGTAACCATTAGTTACAATCTGGGAACCAGAGAATGTGGGGTGCCATTGAAGTTTGGTTTCAGATAAGGTGGACAAGAAGGTCACTTCTGAGAGAACTGAATGCAGTGGCAGAGAGAATCATGGCGATATCAAGGGAGTGAGTGCTCCAGGCAGAGGGAACAGTAAGTGCAAATGCTGAGAGTCTTGGAGGAAGAGCCTGGAGGTCAGAGTGGCTGAATAGAAATGGCCAGGGAGAGGGTGAGAGCAATGAACTGAGAGAATGTCAGGGCCAGGTCACTCAGGAGCATGTGGCCATGGGAGGGACTTGGTGGTTTACTCTGAAACCCAAAGAGTGTTGTGGTGCGGCATAAATTGATTTACCAAGACCCCTCTGACTGCCGTAAGGAACCCAGCAGAGCAGGAGCAAAGGCAGTTGCAGGGGGCGGCTTCACAACCCTCCCACTGAGCTATGAGGAGGCCAGGGGTGTTGTTTTAATGTCCTGCCCAATAAAACAGCTGGAAACCCCAATCTTATCACAGACTCGATGTCTGTGACCCTTGAGGAATGAGAGGCTCCCTTTGAATCCACTCGTGACCATGGGGTCACAGAGCTTCTGTTTCACTTTATGTGTGCGTGTGAGGAGCTAGAGTGTGGCAGCCAGAAAAAGAAACAGCCCTGGGAGGCTGGGGGAGGCTGGGGGTGCAGCTGGGGTGGGGATAAGGCACCGCACAGGTTCTGGTTAAAGGATTTCTCCTGGCTTGGAAGGGAAGTGACGGCAGAGGAGCCCTGGGGAAATGGAAACTCGTCTCCCAGGATCCTGGCTCCCAGCTCCCTTCCGGCACCCAGAGGTGGGGTCAGGAGGCCCCCAGGTGCTGACAGCAGGTGTTCCCTGGAGCTGACAGAGGAGACAGCCCATGTGCCGTCAACCCTCCTGGGCTCCCGGCCCGGCAGTGTTTTCCTGCTGACAGCAGTCCTGCAGGAGGCCTGACCATGTTTCCGATACTTGATGCTTCCTGTTAATTTCTAACAGCAGACTTTTCTAATATTCTGAAGACTCCTTTCTCAGAATATTAGAGACCCAAGGAGGAAAAGCCATCTCCCCAAAGCTCTCTGCTCAAAGACCTGACTTCAGCTCAGAGAAACAAGGGCATGGGAGACGAGGCCCAAAAGCAAAGCCAATGAGAAGTAGATGCGTGGGAGGGGAATTGTGTCTTGGAAATCATACTGTCCCTTAGCTGTAGAAGACAGCAGAAAATGCTGCTTGTTTCCACTTCCCTAGTGGTGCTGAAAGTCAGGCTTCTGTCTTCAAAGTGACTCTTCAAAATCATGCCCCAGAGAGAGACGTCGTCCCCGGGGCCCCAGCATCAAGCTGGCCTGGGTTGTGTGGGGCTTTGTTTTGCTCAGGCAGAAAGTCGCATCTGACACAGGTGTGGGCTGGTGAGGTACCAAGGCTCGGGGACCTCCCTGGTACCATCCTGGGGAAAAGGCCTCGAAGCTCTCTTGATGGCACTGGCTTACTCCATAGAGGCCCGAGACGGCCTACAGATGCATCTGCACCTGTGCTGTGTGGGCCCCTGTCAGAGTGGTTTTCGATGGAGTTACGTTTGATTTGGGCTTTGGGGCTTCATGAGTTGTAATGCTTATTGAAGTTGAGAAGCTGATTTCATTTTCCCAAAATGTAGGCTGATTAAAACAAGAAAAGCCGTGCAGCCTTGGTGTCTGCTTCTTAAAAGCAAAGTGAAGCATTCAGCTAAGGTTCATGTCAGAAAAGGGACTTGGAGGGGGGGCCTGGGCTGGCGCCCCCGGGATAGGAGGGGCCAGCAGCCACACCCTGCCTGCTTGAAGCAGCCTCTCCCTGGAGGACAAAACCAATGGATCTTATCTGATCTAGTGGTTTCAGGAATTTTCTATACACATAAAGCACATCAGAGAGGAGAGAAAATTGTTGATGTGCTCTGTGTTTTCAGCAGAAAATCGTTCTCCATGTCGCTGCGTGCATGAGCCTGCCTTGCCCGGGGCACGCCAGCGCCTCAGCCCAGCAAACCAGAGTCAGGCAGGGGCTGCAAGCAGTGTTTCGCACTCGCCATTGCCTCTGGGAGGTAGAACTGGTGGAGAAGGGACAGGAGGTATGGCTGTCCTGTGCCATCAATTTGGGACAGCCCAGGCCTGAAGACTTTTGTCTCTATAAATAAGTAGCCAGGTGAAGATTTAAGTTTTCTGTGAAAAATAAGGGAATCTGAAGCTAATCTGTGTTGCAAATTCAAGGTGTATATTTGGGCAGGGTTGACACATTTATTGTGTTCAGTCTGAAATTGGTCAATATAGGATGACAGGGGGAGAGCAGTATATCCACAATCTATTAGATTGGATTAGTGTCCATCCACCCCCCCCATCCATACACCCATCCATCTGTTCATCCATCTATCCACACTGCCACCTACCCATCCATTCATCCATCCATCCTCTGTCCACCCATCCACACACCCACCCATCTACCCATCCATCCATCCATCATCCATTCATCCATCCATCCATCCATCCATCCACCCAACCATCCACCCATCCATCCACCACCTACCATCCATCCATTCATTTCTCCATTCATCCATTCATCTCTCTATCATTCATTCATTCATCCACACATCCATCCACCCACTATCCATCCATTCATCCATTCATCTCTCCGACCATCCATTTGTCTCTCTATCCATCCATTCATCTCTCCACCCATCCATTCATCTCTACCCATCCATTCATCTATCCATTCATCTCTTCATTCATCCATTCATCCATCCATCCACCCATCCACCGTCCATCCATTCATCTCTCCATCCATCCATTTATCTTTCTATCCTTTCATCCATCCACCCATCTATCCACCTACCCACCATCCATCCGTTCATCTCTCCATCCATCCATTTATCTTTCTGTCTCTCTGTTCATCCATCCACCTACCCACCATCCATTTATCTCTCTATCCATTCATTCATCTATCCACCCACCATCCACCATTCATTTCTCCATTCATCCATTCACCTCTCCATCCATCCATTCACCCACCTATTCACTCACCCACCATCCATCCATTCATCTCTCCATCCATCCATTTGTCTCTCCCTCCATCCATTCATCTCTCTATCCATTCATCCATCCATATATCCATCCATCCACACACCTACCATCCATCCATTCATTTCTCCACCCATTCGTTCATCTCTCCATCCATCCATTCATCCATCCACCCATCCATCCTCAGCACTCTCACCCTCAGACTCTCTCATTGCTCCTGACATCAGCAGGCCCCAAAGCCAGAACTCTGGCATAACCACAGCACCCACCTCCAGCTACTGTTTCAAAACGCTTCAGGCCTTTCAAGTAAACGAAAAACCGAACAGGCAAAAAGATTGCCTCATGAGTTGCTGTCCTTAAAACTATTTCAACATTTGAAAACTCCCTGTCAAGGATTAATCAGTTTTTGACAGTGGTGGAAAATTCTTCCAGGGGTTTGGGGAAAAGCCATCCCATTTGGCTTACCTATGAACACTACACAAACTTTCTGACTTGATGCTGAAGCCTAGCCCTAAGGAAGATTTTAGGACCAGAGCAGTCTTCTTAATTGTTTTCCTAAATCATCAGCAACAAAAATGTGGACTTAGAGAAAGAAGTGTGTTCACTCAGATTTCTCCTTAGAGGAAATGTTAGGTTTTGCTAGGAAAGTCCATCTTAGGCCAGATGAAAACAGCAATTCACCTGGTCATTCATGAGACATGTATTGCAATCAGCTATGTGGCCGGTGTTGAGGTCCACAGTGGGCCACTCAGTCATGGTTCCTGTCCTGAAGCACTACACATTGCTGGTGGAGACAGGTGGTAAAGGCGAAAACAGATGAGAGGAGAAGAAACTGTTAGAACACGGAAGGAACCACAGGGAGAGTGGAGCACAGGGACGGGATGGGCAGTGAGGGGCAGGCTGGGATGGGGAGCAAGGCTGTAGATGGGACCTGCCAGTCAAGGCCTCTCCGAGGAGCCAGCTGCTGAACTGGGCCTGCATGGCAAGGAGCTGGCTGTGCACAGGTCAGGCAGAGACCCACAAGTGCAAAGGCCCTGGGGTAGGAATGAGGGGGCACACCCAAGGAATGTAAAGGTCTGTACTGTGAGAATATGAGTGAGGGAAAGGGAGGGAGGGGCCTGGGGGAGGGCAGGAGCAGGTCCCAGGGCCTCCAGCCCGTAGGAGTTTGGGTGTAGCTCCAATGCGAGAAGAAGCTTGCAAGGAGCCATTTGACTGTCCATCTATCATCCCCTGGATGCCTTTGGCTACCTGATGGGGCTGGAAGGTTAAGGCAAGAACTGCCCCAGAGCCCCAGGGAGGAGAGAGTTGCCCTGAGGAGAGATGCGAGGACCTGGGCTAGGATAGTAGAGGCATGGAGGTGAGGAGGGGAAAGCGGGGAGCCCAGATGGCCTGCAGGGAAGGACCCAGAGGACTTAGGGAGAGGCAGGTGAAGGAAAGGGAGCCATCGAACCTGGCTCCTGGATTTTCAGCCCACCCTGATGTTGAGGTGACAGCACCTGGCATCCCCATTGCTCAGGAGGTGCCCATGTGTGGGGTGCCATGGGGATGCCATGCACATCTGTCCCCTGCCATGCACATCTGTCCCCCCTCCTGCACATCTGTCTCTTCCAGCTCCCTCCTCACCTCTTGTTACTAAAGAGGCTTCCTGCCCCAGCCCAAGGGCCTCTTCTGACATGCAGCTGCTGGGTGCACTGGGCTGATTCCTAGACTCTGCATTCAGCTCTCTGGGATGCTGCAGGAAAGCAGGAAATCAAATTAGGCCATTGACACCTCACCCACGATCTTTATTCTATTGTCTCTTAGTCCACCCAAAAAAATGTAAATCAAAATAAAATCAGAATATCTTTAGATGATGCTCTGTGTATGTGTGTGTGTGTGTGCGTGTGTGTGTGTGTATTTTTTTTTTTTTTTTTTTTTTTTTTTGATATGGAGTCTCACTCTGTCACCCAGGCTGGAGTGCAGTGGCACAATCTCAGCTCACTGCAACCTCCGCCACCCAGGTTCAAGTGATTCTCTTACCTCAGCCTCCGGAGTAGCTGGGACTACAGGCATGCATCACCACGCCCAGTTAATTTTTGTATTTTCAGTAGAGATGGGGTTTCACCATATTGGTCAGGTTGGTCTTGAACTCCTGACCTCGTGATCTGCCTGCCTTGGCCTCACAAAGTGCTGGGATTACAGGCATGAGCCACCATGCCTGGCCTATGTGGTTTTTTTTTTGGTTTTGGTTTTGGTTTTGAGACAGAGTTTCACGAGTACAGTAGTGCAGTCTTGACTCACTGCAACCTCTGCCTCCTAGGTTCCAGTGATTCTCCTGCCTCAGCCTCCAGAGAAACTGGGATTACAGGCGCCTGCCACTACACCCAACTAATTTTTTTGTATCTTTTAGTGGAGACGGGATATCACTACGTTGGCCAGGCTGGTCTTAAACTCCTGGCCTCAAGTGATCTGGCCACCTTGACCTCCCAAAGTGCTGGGATTACAGGCATGAGCTACTGTGCCTGGCCCAGACGATGCAGTCTTAATGGGAGCAGTGTCACCCCCAAGGGGAGCAAACAGTTCTTGGTGACAAAAAAACAACTTAGATATCCTAACAGATGGTGGCCCTCCAAAGGCACATAAACAGATTTCATGACTGGAAGAGGCAACTGGGAAACAAAAATTTTTTAAAGGCTCTGAGGGCTTGGGGGATAATAAGAGACATTGAGAAACATTGCTCGGGGACCCATAAAGTGGGCCCAGAGGTCAGGGTGCTCCCTGGACACTCATTCTCAGGCTCCCAGCAAGAATGAGCCTGAGGCCAGGTACAGTGGCTCACGCCTGTAATCTCAATACTTTGGGAGGCCGAGGCAGGTGGATCACGAGGTCAGGAGTTCAAGACCAGCCTGGCGAAGATGGTGAAACCCCGTCTCTACTAAAAATACAAAACTTAGCTGGGTGTGGTGGCAGGCACCTGTAATCCCAGCTACTCAGGAGGCTGAGGCAGAGAATTGCTTGAATCCATGACAGAGTGAGACTCCATCTCAAAAAAACAAAACAAAAAAAAAAAAGAAAGAGCCTGCAATAAGTGAATACCTCTCACCCTGGGAGCTCAGGGGGTGTCTAAGCCTGGGCCCCAGGAGCACTCTGATGTGAGTACTTCTTTGAGAGGTAGAGGAGACAC
This sequence comes from Macaca thibetana thibetana, assembly GCF_024542745.1. NCBI lineage: Eukaryota > Metazoa > Chordata > Mammalia > Primates > Cercopithecidae > Macaca > Macaca thibetana. The sequence goes on along the minus strand of NC_065587.1, from coordinate 38,110,415 downwards.
AGGGCGGGGCAAGGAAGTGAACCAATGAAGGGGAGGCAGGCCAGTAAGTGATGTGTTATCAAGACACCCACCTCGGGGCAACTGGACATCCCACTAAGCCAGTCCTGGGAACCCGTCGTTCCCCTGCTTCCGCCATTGTGTTGAGGGCCTGGGGTGTTCATACACCAAGTCCTTTGGTCCTTGGTTGGAGGCTGCTCCCAAGGGCATTAATTCCTCAGCATTTTCAGCCTATCAAGTGGGCAGCAAAAGTGGCTCAGCAGGAAGAGAAAGGCCCTTGGCAAAGAGTCACAGGTGCTGGTTGGAAGTTGGCGAATGTGCCCTGAAATGATAACATCAGGCAGACACGGGTGGGCACCCACAACTTCTCCTACAATAGCACATCCTTGGACTGGACACAGGCTCCATGACTGTCCCCCAAACCACCTATGTCTGGTCCTACGCACCTAGGACCAAAAAGAAGCTCTAACCCAGGCCAGCAGGACTGCAAAGTGCATGATCACACAGTCCTGCAAGCGGGGCCTGCCTGCCTGCTCTCAGACCTGCCAAACAGGGCTCACTGCGCCAGGCACTGTGGGCATTTTAGGATGTTCTTAAATGTAACTATGTACTTTATAGGAAGAATGTTAAGCTGGCCTAATTCCTGAGCCACTCTTGAAGTGGTTCCCTCTGTCCTAATGTTTGTCAGAGTTTTCTTGGTTTCTTAAATATCGGTAGAAAAGAGTGTTCCTCCATTGGGATGATGGTGATAAAGGTGGGGATGGTGGTGATGATGATTATGATGAGGATGATTATGGTTATAATGGTAATGAGGGTGATGATGTTGATGGTAATAATAGTCATGATGGTGGTGATGATGATGGTAATGGTAGTGATGATAGTGATGATGATAACGGTGATGATGGTGGTGATAATGGTGATGACGGAAATGGTGATGGTGATGATGATGGTAATGGTAGTAATGATAGTGGTGATGGTGGCAGTGATTATGGTAATGGTAGTGATAATGGTGATGATGATGGTGGTGATAATGGTGGTGAGGATGATGGTTATAGTGATGGTGATGGTAGTGATGATGGTGATGAAAATGGTGGTGATGGTGATGATGACGATGGTAATGGTAGTGATGATCATAGTGGTGATGGTAGTGGTGATGATGATGTTAATGGTAGTGATGATGGTGGTGACAATGGTGATGGTGATGATAGTGATGATGGTGATGATAGTGGAGATGATGATGGTGATGGTGATGGTGGTGATGGTAGTGATGATGGTGATGATGATGGTAGTGATAATGGTGATGATGATGGTGATGATGATGGTAGTGATAATGGTGATGACGATGGTGATGGTAGTGATGATGGTGATGATGGTTATGGTAGTGATGATGATAGTGGTGATGGTGATGATGATGTTAATGGTGGTGGTGATGATAGTGGCGATGGTAGTGGTGATGATGTTAATGGTGGTGATGATGGTGATGGCGATGGTCATGATGATGGTGATGATGACGATGGTGATGGTAGTGATGATGGTGATGATGATAATGGTAGTGATGATGATAGTGGTGATGGTAGTGGTGATGATGATGTTAATGGTAATGATGATGGTGATGATGACAATGGTGATGGTAGTGATGATGGTGATGATGGTAGTGGTAGTGACGATGGTGGTGGTAAGGATGATGGGGTTGATGATCATAATAAGAGGAAGACAAGAGCTAGTATTTATCATTGCTACCAGCTACCATGTGAGTTTCATACAGATCATCTCTGAAATCCTAAGTTTTAATCCTCATAAAACCCATCACCTTCCCAGCAATCACTTTGTACTGACCCTTTCTTCAGTGTAGTATCCTGAGCCCCATCTGCCAGTTGCTGTCCTGGGCACCAGGGACAGAATGGAATGAATGAGGCGAATGAGATGCAGCCTCTGCCTTTAAGGAGCCCCCAGGAAGGTGAGAGGAATGACAGGTGACAGGAAGTCACATCATGGTGGCATAAATGAGACACTCAGGGTGACAATGGGAGCCCCCCAGGAGGACACGTACATTGTGCTTGGGGAGACCGAGGCAGGCTTCACAGGGGAAGACAGGTGTGAGCAGAAAACAGAACAAAAAGGCGTCATCCCCTTAAAGCAGGGAGGGCATCAAGGCAGAGAGAAGGGGCAGGGAGACCAGAAGCTACTGGGATGTGCAGCTTGCTTTGCCTATCTGGAACATACCAGAGGTGGGGCCAGGAGCGTGGACTCAGGAGGGAGGGAGGCTGGGCCCCAGGACCATAAGAGCCACTGGGCTGGAGTTTCATTCACACAGCCACTGTGGAAGGCTGCTTGGGGCAGGAACAGTGTTGAATGAGTGGATGGATGATGGATGGATGGATGGATGAATGAATGAATGAATGAATGAATGAATGAATGAATGGACAGAGGATGAAGAGCCTCAGAGCTGTTCTAAGAAGGGTGGGCTTTGCCTGAGAGTAATGAGAGCCTTTGATGAGCTTTCAGACATTGAGTGACATGGTCAGATCTGTGCTTTCCCCTCCCGCTCCCCACACAGCAAGCTGGACCCTGGTGGAAGGTAGGGGCGGGGGCTGGCCCCTCCCGATCCCTCAAGCCCAGACCACCATCTAGGGAGGCTCCTGGACCACTGCCTCCTCACCCTGAGGGGCCACTGGCTGTTTGCCATCCTTCCCTGCACTGCCCTGGCCTGTGAGGCAAGGAGTGTTATCATTTTACTCCTATCATTTTACTGAGGTTCAGAGAGGCCAAGTAACTTGCCTGAGGCCACACAGCCAGGAATCTCCAGAGCAGGACCCTGACCCATCCCTTCTGCATCCAGGGCACATGACAGCCGCTCACAGCCCCTCCCCAGCCCTCCACCCCACACTCTATTTACAGCCCAGCACAGGCCAGGGCTGCCCAGGAGGACTCGGCTTGGGTTCTCACCTTCTGACACAGATGTCACTACCCCTGGCCCTGCCCTGCAGCCTCACTGGGCTCACTGGCCTGCCTCCCATTTCCTGGAAAGGGGCATCCTGTAGGAATAGATGAGGTCCTGCTTGCCATCCTCCTGGGCCCTGTAGTGGCCCCCGACCATTGCTCTGGCTTGGGAAAGGGAGGACCAAAGGATTTGATTATTTCTCTGCTTAGCCACCCCTGGGGTGTGGTCAGCCCTGAGAAAGTCGCTTTGATTACAGAGCCAGGGTCTCACATCTGTGGTGCTGAAGGCTGAGGCGAGGCTCCATGGTGTGGAAGCCACCCAGCAGTGTCAGGGCCCACGGGGAGCTTTGAGCCTGCGGCTCCCAGCACCCCCGTCCTGCTGGAGTGTGTGAGAAGGAGGGGCGGAAGGGAGAAAATGGAGCTGCCGAGCAGAAACCGTTTCCAGGGGCTTCTGCTAAAGTGGGAAATCTTCCATTCCATCGAGAAATTATTTAACTTTCACGCTGCTTTCCCGACGGCGAGGCGCGTGCCCGTGCCAGCTTGCTTGGGAGAGCCACAGGGTGCCAGCTGCAGCATCAGCTCCCCACTGGGAGGCAGTGCCAGCCACTTCTCCTGGGTGGCTGGGGAAGAGGGGGTGCGGGCTGCTCTCTGAAGGCTGGGACAGGAAGAGTCCCCCGACACTGGCCAGCTCCTGGTGGACACAAGTCCCTCGTCTCCCCGAGCATTGGAAGAACAATAATGCCGTTGACAAGTCAAAGGGCTCACACCATCCACTGCCCAGGGTGGGGAAAGTTCACACCATCCACTGCCCAGGGTGGGGAAGGTTCACGCCATCCACTGCCCAGGGTGGGGAAGAGCTCACACCATCCACTCCCCAGGGTGGGGAAGGTTCACACCATCCACTGCCCAGGGTGGGGAAAGTTCACACCATCCACTGCCCAGGGTGGGGAAGGTTCACGCCATCCACTGCCCAGGGTGGGGAAGAGCTCAAACCATCCACTCCCCAGGGTGGGGAAGGTTCACACCATCCACTGCCCAGGGTGGGGACGAGCGGGAAAGAGGCTGAAACTGCACAGCAGGGAGGTAAGCGTTGGATCTGGCAGCCGAGCTGCACTTCCCCACAGTCCAAAATCAAGGAGGCCGGGCTTACATGGAGCTGGTGTTGTATCAAAACAAAACCAAACCACACCACCTGGTGGGCTTGATTAAAAACGTCCGGCCTGTGGCAGAGGCTCATGCCAGTGCTTTGGGAGGCAGGTGGATCACTTGAGCCCAGGAGTTTGAGACCAGCCTAGGCAAGATAGCAAGACCCCATCTCTACAAAACAATGAAAAAAATTGCCAGGCGTGATGGGGCACGCCTGTAGTCCCAGGTCTTCAGGAGGATGAGGCAGGAGGATTGCTTGAGCACAGGAATTCAAGGCTGCAGTGAGCTGTGATCGTGCCACTGCACTCCAGTCTGGCTGACAAAGTGAGACCCTGTCTCTACAAAAAGCAAAAAAGATAAATGTCCGGTCAGGCCTCCCCACCAAGGTTCTGGCTGAGAAGTCCGGGCGGAGGGCTCCGCATCTTTTCTAGCTTCTCAGGTGAGGGCATGGCCGCAGGACACCGACTGCAGGTTAAGGCAAGCTGCGGGCCTTAGGGGACCCTGTGTGCTGGGGGCCGGCGCTTGCTCATCTTAGGGTTTTTCTAGAGAAAGTCAAAGTAGAAAAGCACCACTCCGGGGTCAGCTCTGGCCTCACTGAGCGTCCACAGCCAGCCTCTCTGAGTCTCGCTGTCGCATCCGTGAGCAGTTCCTTTGACACCCCTCGCCCGGGTCACACGGTCAGTCACCGCCCTCTCACCCTGCGCCTCTCCTGAGCCAACAGCTGTGACCCCCGGCCCTGCCCCCGGCTCTGCAGCAGCGCCTCCTGCCAGGAGCACCCTCAGCTCCCTGCGGGAGCACGGAGCAACACAGGGGAGGGGCTGCGGTCCCGCCTCGCCTGTACCCCCGCTGTGGGCGTGCCCTCCTTGCGCCTCGGCCTCTCCCTGGCCCCACGGACCTCCACACTCCTCACACACAGAGTGGGCTGCGGGTTCTCAGCCCGTCTGAACCCTCGGCTCCTTCCCCGCTACCTCCGTGCGGTTCCGCGGCAGGGTTTGTGGAGTGTGGTCCCACAGCGCGGCCCTGGGGTGCATCGTGCTGATTCCACTGCAGGCGGGTGGGGCCCTCAGGAAGAAAACGACTTGACAGCCGTGGCTGCTGCATGCTCTGTGCGGAGCCACCTGAATGTTAGACTGGCCAAGGCCACATGGACAAATGCCACTTCGGCCAGGCCCCTTGCTCCTGGTGACCAGTACTCATGGGCACCAGCATGCTGGCAGAGGCCCTGAGTAACCTTCCTGCACACCAACGACCCTGGACAGCCTGCTTCTTCCTCCTTGCAGAATAGGAGAGAGCCGGGCCGGCAGGAGTCCTCAGCAGCAGCCCAGGTGCCAGCGGTCAGTCTGGCAGGGTGGCGGCTGTGTGTCCCGAGTCCAGCCAGGACACGGCGCTGGTCCCACTCTCACCAGCTCACGTCCATGTGTCCTTTCCAAACTGGCAGCCAGTGAGAATTAGCCCCGCTGACCCGATGACCCGGGCTCCTTCCACAACACAGGGCGAAGGGTGACAGCTACTGTGTTGCGATCAACGGTCCCCTGAGATTTCACTAAGCTCAAGGCTTTCTTAATGCAAATTTGAAAAGCTTTTAATGTATGTTAAGTAAATACCAGCTACTTGTCAGAGCTGTGGTTATTGAGGATTAATTTTATAGCTGCTACATTGCTCATCAACTGTTACTTGTAATTAGCCCTTATAAATGTTTCAAAATAATCAGATAATATTTGAATAGCTTAAGTAAACTGTCTTACTACCTCTATCAGGAAATTACATGTAGAAAGCTATAAATTGGGAATTGCAAAAAGGTAGGTCCATGCAACTGGCTGGTGTAAGTGTTGAGTTGGTCGAAACCCAGCTGTTACCCTCGGGAAGGAAAAAGGTTAAATATGCTTCATAATATAAGAGGATTATTTTAAACATTCGTATGAATTTTTGGAGAACACGAGCAAGCTATGAATGTTTTGAGGCCTGAATTCCCTGCAGGCTGGTAGGGATTTTGCATTTGAGAGTCGATCTTTGTGCTAACCTTTAACCATTGGCACCTGTGCCCAAAGCCTGGGCCTGCGTTTCCAGGTGGGTCGGAGTCACCCTTTGTGGTCTGGAGAAGCCAGGGGGCTGCTCTCTCCCACGTCTCAGCAGATGCGTCCTGGGCTGCTCCTCCCCACCAGGATACCACACTCAGCCTGGGCACTGGGGGTAGGAGGGGTGCTGGTGTCTCTGCACAAAGGGCTGTTGAGCTGGGCCTAGGGAGTTCCTCTCCGTCTCTCCTGGGTCCCTCGAGCTCCTCTGAGGGTGTCCCTGCTCCTAGTGGGCAGGAGGTGGACCCGGTCACAGCAGTAACAGATTTCCTTCCCGTGCTGCCTTCATTGACGCCCAGCCCAAAAGGCCAGTCACATGGTCATGGCTGTCGGCCTCATAACACCATGGTCCCTGCAGGGCCTTGAGTGGGGCCTCTGCAGTGGCTCTGCCCCCTCTCCCCATCTCTCATGCGACCTCCCTGAGAGCCCGGGGCCATCTCCGCTTGTCTTCGTGGCGTGTCCCTTCCCACAGCCCGCTCAGCTGCAGCAGCCCTCGGTGGGTGCAGTCACCGGGCCTGGCTTCCCCGCCTGTGCTTCCTCTGAGTGGTTCCCCAGCCCCCAACGTGGTCCAGGGCCGGGTGGGGCCAGCGTCCTCCACTCCCTCCTTGAAGTCTGTGCAGGGCTGGATCTCCCTTGTGTGCAAGCGAGCAAGCGGCCTGCTTCCCCAAGAGCCCCTTTGTGAGTTCTGCAAAGCCCCCAAAACCGGGGCGCACTCCCTCGACATGCACGGTGCTTCTGAGAAGCTGCCTGGCTGCCAGGGGGCCAGAACTCCTCGCCCCGTGAGCGGGCAGGGGCAGTTCTGCGTAGCCGACTCTTTGCCCCCTCCTCGGGCACTCCCTTTAGGCTACGCCAAGAGTCTCATACCCGCCACAGGCTGACCCGGCTTCAGGGCCACTGCCACTGCAACCATTTGCTGCACTCTTGCCTTGGGGCTCCACGGGGGTGGCGCTTCTCCCACCACTGTGCCTGTCAATCTCCTCATTGCCCCCTCAGAAATGAAATGGAGCCCCAGAGAGGGTAAAACGCCTGCCCAAAGACACAGCCAAGACAGGGCAGAGCAGGGCTGCAATGTGAGCCCTTCAGCTCCAGCCTGCCCTTAGGGCCTGCATCCTCAAGTCCCCAAGATGTGCGCAGGGGGCTCACAGGAAGTGCTGGCAGTGCCCGGCTCAAGGCAGAGCCCCAGGCAGGCTGAGAGCACAGATGGCCTCTTGGACACACCTCCAGGAGCCGGGGCTGGGAGAAGATGGGCTGGAACTCCTTGCCGTCCCTTGCCTGATAACAGGCCCACTGGGGACCCTGGGGCGTGTAACGTCTGGCACTCCACAGCCTTAGTGCCCACCAGCGAGAATGGCCAGTGTCCACTCCACAGTGGCCTCGGGAGTCCACTCCACAGTGGCCTCGGGCCCATCTGTGCCACAGGTGGGGTAGACCTGGGCATGGCTGCAGGGCCCTCCTGGGACCCTCCAAGCATCGTGGTTGGGGGCAGCTACAAGGGGCACTGACTGTCCCCTTCTCATCTGTCACTTTGGGCATTGCAACCCCAGGCTTGGTTTTCGGTGGGGTCTCGAGAAACCCACCTTCTGCAGTGACATTAGTCCTCAGGACGCCACAGCACCGGGGCTCCTGCCTCTCGTTGGGAGGTGTTGAGGGCATGGGGACAACAGGCATGGATAGCAGCACCTCTCAGTGTCTGCAGGCTGTAGCAGGAGAGCTGGCAGAAAGCAGGGTGGTCCCCTGACACCTAGACATTGGGGGTGCAGGGTCAGGCAGCCTCTGGGCAGGACCAGGGCGTCCAGCTGCATCAGCCAACTCTTCCAGGGTTGGGGGCATCAACCACGAACACTGGTGTGTGTGGTTAAAGCCACGGACCCTCAGAGTTCTGAGACGTCATCCCAAAGCCACCTGTCCTCTTCTTTGTGTCTCTGAAGTGCAGAAGTGGGTGTTCCTTCAGTGGTCACTCCCTGTCTGTCTGAGTTGCCGGGAGCTGCTGTCACAAGTCACCGCAAACCAGGTGGCAGAGAACAGCCCCGTGTCGCCGCGCATGGTGCTAGAGGTCAGAGTCGGAGGTCAGTTTCTGTGGGTCAAAGTCAAGGGTCGGCAGGGCCATGCTCCCACTGGAGGCCGCAGGGGAGAACCCATCTCCTGCCTCTTCCCATTTCTAGAGGCTCCTGTCCCCCTCCTTGGCCCCTGGCCCCTTGCTCTGTCAAGGCCAGAAGTGCAGCCTCCTCCAGCCTCTCTGCTCTCTCTCCACATCACCTTCTCCTCTGTAGTCAAACCTCCCTCTCCTACCCTCTGATAAGGACCCTTCACATGGCCTGGAGGGGCCCCTGGGAGATCTAGAATGGGCCTCATCTCAAGGTCCTTCACTCCATCACGTCCGCAAACTCTCTTTTGCTGTGGAAGGTGGCATTCACTGGTCCCAGGATGAGAACCCAGGTGTCTCTGGCAGCCAGATCCAGCCAGCCTTGCTGCCGCAGGAGAATGCCATGGAGTTCCCAGCCCTGTAAGTGGCGCAAGAGCGGGCCTCGATCAGGTCTGGTCTCCGCTCCTTTGTCCAGCAATGTCCTCAAGCTCTCCCCACCTTTCTCTCTTATAAATGAAGATGCCAATGGCAGCTGGCATTCACAGAGCACCTCCTTGGAGCCAGGCCTGGGCAGACCTTTCCTCGCCTTCATTCAGCCCCCCTGGCAGCCCCAGAAAAGGCGCTACACACCCTGATCATGCTCTGTTCCCAGCAGAGACAACAGGCCCAGAGAGGTCAAGATTCTCACTCAAGGTCACACAGCTCGAAGTACAGAACTGGGCTTCGAACCCCAAAAGTCAGACGAAAGAGCGACCCCTGCAGCCACCCTGCTGTGTGTAGCCGAGAACCTCGTGGGGGTCCATTGTGCCCGGGAAAGTATGTGAGGAAACTGAAGCTCCCCCAGAATCCTGGGGGTGGTCCCATCGTCCCTGTTTTCACCATCTCCGAGTTAGTTCTAAGGAAAGGGATTTCTCTGCAGAGCATTTGCTTTGAAGGAAAACGTACTTGGAGAAAGAAAAACAACTGTGTCCATTGGGAGCAGTTTCCAAACGGGAGGCCATGCCTGGGTTTTTCCCTTGCTGCTTCAAGCAAATCGGCCGTTTTCACTGCAGAATGGCTGCAAAGGAAACGGGGAAAAGGCAGAGTGCAGCCCTCGGAGCTGCCTCCCCGCCTGGGGGCCGTGCAGGGGAAACAGCTGCCACCTCGGCCTAGACGGGGCAATGCCTGGGAGGAGGGGCTGGAGGAACCGGGCCTTCCCACCACGGGGCCCTGTCTGTGGCCGCCGCCATCCACGGGAGCTTCACAGGGGCATGCAGTGTTCCTCCCTGTCCTCCTGGTTGCTGCCTTTTGCGGGATAGTCACAGGCTGGCTCTCGCTGGAGGGTCTTCTCCGAATTCCGTTTGTCCTGGGTCTGGCTCCCTCCAACGTGGCAGCTGAGGAGGCAGAGGAGGCGGCTTGTCTACCTTGTCACTGCCGGGCCTGATGTTCCAACAGGTCTGGACAGCGTCCCCCTCCTTCTCACGCCCCCACTGCTAATTGCCTGCCTGTAGAGCGGCCAGCCCTGTTTCTGTAGTGCGGCGAGTCAGCTCCGCCATTGCCCGTGTGTCCGTGGAGTGCTGTGGGGTCTTATTGTGGTGGCTGCGGACGAGCTGGGGTCTTCCTCTAGATGCTTTCAGGGCGGCAGGGAGCAGCCTGGGTACTCTCCATGCTCGGCACAATCCACCCCGGCTGGCAATTAGAGAAGCTACGGAGAGAGGCACGGCCAGAGAGACTGTCCAACCCAATTTCCCCGGGCTGGGTTATTGGAAAGTCTAAAAATTCCTAATACCAAGAGACGGGCGGTATTTAAATTTAAGTCTGGTTCCCAAATGAAATCTTTTCGTTCAACTGTTCAACTGTATTTGGAAATATGAAATGGTAACTTGATTACATGTTAAGGTAGCTTTGGTCGGGGGATTAGAGCCGAAATCTCTGCTCCTCTGAGTTCATCCTCCTGCGAATGGAATCCATCCAAATTAGGAATCAGTTCTGCTACCGTGGGCGAGCTGCAGGCCCGGTGGCCTGGAGGGTGGAGCATCTTGAGGCTGCGGGATTCCAGTTCCTCTGCATGGCCAGGATAAGGGGGCCCAGAGCTGTGCTTTCCACAAGGGAGGTTGGAAGGAAACCTTTAATTGTGTGCTTCCCAGCGCCCTAGCAAATCACACGATGTTGATAAACCGTCAGTGGAAGTCATTTATAAGAAAAGCTCCCATTTCCAGTGGCTCTGCAGCTTAGAAAACTCAAAACTGAAAGTCACATGCCACCCAGGAAGGGCAAGAGAAACGGGAACAGGCTCCATCGCTGCAGGGCGTGAGGCTGGCCCCCGCCGCGTCTGCTTCCAGGAGGCGGTGCTGAGACAGCAGAGGTAATGGAAGCAGAAATGAGTTAAACTTTTTTGTTGTTTTTAACAAGTGTCTCTTGTCAAGGAAGTTGCCAAACTCGCAAATGTTCTTGCCAAGAGAGAGGCGCCTGCCTGCTCTCCACACAAGCTTGTTTTTGGTAAGGAGGAACGGCAGAATACATGTTAAACCGGGACCTGGAGCAGGCGGTGGAAACGGCAGTTTGCAGGATGTCTTGCATGGCGGCCTGAGAGCCACCTGAACCGCTGTGCTGAAGACAGGGCTAGAGATTCGCCCTCAGGTGAGGGGCCGGAGGGGAGTGGAGGTTTGCCCTCAGGAGAGGGGCTGGCCTCTGCAGGTTCTGTTTTGTCTCTGAGGCATCACCAGATGGGTGTCACCAGTCACATGGTGCAGGTGAGGAGACAGAGGACTGAGGTGGGTAGAAGTGACAGGAGAGGCAGAGAGCTGTCCCCTGCACGGCCACTGCCCATGCCATCTGACCACCCCTCTCCGCCCCTCCAGCCTCTGCCTCTGGCCTTGGCCTCACCCACTGCTGGCCACCAGTCATGGTCAGCCACACCCAGGGGGCAGCTCTCCTGTCTGGACCTCTGGGCCACACTGAAAGTACTCAGTCTCCCTCCTCCTGAAGCCTCCAGGTCGTGCCCTTTCCTTACCATATGGGTTCTCCTCTGAGTGTCCCTCCTGTCTCCTCTGGGGACCTGCCCGGCTCTCGCCCGGTGGGTGTGTCAGGTTTCCACTGCCCCAGAGTGGGGATCCTCCAGGAGAGGGAGTGGTCATAGCCTCACAGGTGCAGGGAGAGTCCAGAGGGGGGTCCCTGTGTGGAGGCATCGCCGTCTAAGTACTAGACCAGAAGAAGAGATGGCTCAGAAGTCTGGAGTAGAACTGTTAGGACTCATCTGTTGCAAGGGGCAGAAGCCAACTCTAAAAGGCAGAAGCCAGTGAAAAATGCAGGATTTATGGGGCACATAAACGGAACATGCAGAGCTGTCAGCTTCAGGCCCGGCGGGATCTAGGCGCTCAGACGATGCCAGGATCAGCAGGCACTTTCCACTCATCCCGCGGACCTGCTGTCTTTGACATTAGCCCCGGTCTCCACAGAACCCCAGCACCAGGCCCCGAGCAGCACCAAGAGTGCATCCGAGCAACTCCAAGTTCATGGAAAGAGAGTCCTTTCCTTCCTGTCATTCCAGCAAACGTCTTGGGAGTGACTCATTGGCTCTGATGGGCTCACATGCCCAGCCTGAAGCCGGCACAGTGCTGAGAAGACTCCAGGCTATGCTTGGCCAGTCCTTGACCCACCCCCCTCATCCCTACCCAAGCGACTAGAACGGAGAGGAGCAGAGAAGAACAGCTTCCTAAGGATCCCTGGGGTACTGTCCCCAGAAGAGGGGACAGTGGACAGTGGGCAAGCAAAACAAACAGGCATCTGCTGAGAAGTGGCCAGGATGGCCTCTGTGCTGGCAGATGGAAGTGGGCAGCACGACTGGATGCCCCACAGAGCCATGCCCGAGCCCCATAACCATAAAGGCCAGCAAGGGTCAGGGCCACCTCTCCGGCCCGGCACAGCCTTTCCAGGATCCAGAGGGTACACTCCCCTGCCCAGCCCCAGACACTCGCCCTGCTGCAAGGAAACACAGGCTCCTGTGCACAGCATGGAGAGGGCAGCCCACACAGGGGTCTCAGACCCACCCCAGGTCAGAATCACCTGGGGAGCATTCGACTGCCTGATGCCACCGAACCTACCACGTGGCAGAGACACGTTTAAACCTCCCACGAGGCCAGGGCGGTGTATTGGGAGGTGCTCAAGCTTATTGATCATCCGTGGAAAGCAAACTCGGGGAGGGGTCATCACACACCGGCCATCACCCCAAGATCATCCAGCCCTGTGGTGGGTGCGTGAGTTGTCATATCCAGAGCCCTGCAAAGCAGTTTTAATTTAGAAAGAGCTAAAATGTGGGATCTTCATTGCCCAGCAGTTGCCAGCAATGTAGGCATGTGCAGGAGAGATCCACCATTACTCACTTGGTGTCCACTGTGGTGCCATGGACAACCTCACAGGCCCCCCGGACAACCGCACAGGCCCCCCGGACAACCACACAGGCCCCCCGGACCACCGCACAGGCCCCCCGGACCACCACACAGGCCCCCCGGACAACCACACAGGCCCCCCGGACAACCGCACAGGCCCCTGGACAACCACACAGGCCCCCCGGACAACCGCACAGGCCCCCCGGACAACCGCACAGGCCCCCCGGACAACCACCCAGGCCCCCCGGACAACCGCACAGGCCCCCCGGACAACCGCACAGGCCCCCCGGACAACCGCACAGGCCCCCCGGACAACCGCACAGGCCCCCCGGACAACCGCACAGGCCCCCCGGACAACCGCACCCAGGCCCCCCGGACAACCGCACAGGCCCCCCGGACAACCGCACAGGCCCCCCGGACAACCGCACAGGCCCCCCGGACAACCACCCAGGCCCCCCGGACAACCGCACAGGCCCCCCGGACAACCGCACAGGCCCCCCCGGACAACCGCACAGGCCCCCCGGACAACCGCACAGGCCCCCCGGACAACCGCACAGGCCCCCCGGACAACCGCACAGGCCCCCCGGACAACCGCCCAGGCCCCCCGGACAACCACCCAGGCCCCCGGACAACCGCACAGGCCCCCCGGACAACCGCACAGGCCCCCCGGACAACCGCACAGGCCCCCCGGACAACCACCCAGGCCCCCCGGACAACCGCACAGGCCCCCCGGACAACCGCACAGGCCCCCCGGACAACCACCCAGGCCCCCCGGACAACCGCACAGGCCCCCCGGACAACCGCACAGGCCCCCCGGACAACCGCACGGGCCCTCTGGGAGATGGGTGCTTGGGGCAAGGGGAAGGCAGGAAACCTCGCCTGGGGCTCCTTCCACTCCGTGGTTCCCAGCGGTGAACGCACCGTGGTTCAGGACACATTTAGAATGGCTGCAGGTTGTCGTTCTGGAAGGAATTCCACACGTGTGTCTGTTCTAGGCAACAGCCTGTTCTATAGGACAGAGCGGCAGTGACCTCTTAGCAGCCAAAAGGACCTTTGCGTCTTCCCAAACGTCAGAGCCAGGCGTCGTGGCCTGCCTGCCTGCCTGGTTGGGGGTGGACTGTCCTTGTCACCACTGGAGAGATGAGGAGGGGGGCGTCCACAGGGCTAAGGAAGCCCACCCAAATCCTCATGCCCGGGACAAAGAGACCAGGCACCACCACCTCCCACGGGGTTAGGAACACACAGGGAGGACCGTCCACTCCCCTGCAGGAGGGCACCAGAAACTCAGTGTGTGCGACCGCGCACACCCAGGGCGAGGAGGCGCCCTGTTGAAAGGGAGTGGGGAGGCAGCTCCATACCCATGTGAGTATCTGAGGAACTCGTGTGCACACACATGTCCACACGCGCTCGCACACACATGCAGTGCCATCAGAGCACATGGAGGGTGGGTGCTGGAGCAGAGGCTGGACTGGAATTGCTTGGGGGCTGCTGGAGGAGCTACCTCGCCTTTCCCTTGGGGCTGTTTAATTCTGGGGGGGGGGGAGTGAGGACACAGGAGGAAACTTTGGTCCTTGCCACGGCTGCCGTGAGCGGACATCAGGGACACGTTCATCAACATGCATGTTTTGCCACACACATGTGTACAGCGTCTCTGTGAGTGGGAAGTGTCAGCATCTGGGGGTGGTGTTTTGTGCCTGTTCCTGTCCCCTGCAAGGGAGGGGTGGCCACAGGGTCCTGGAGGACCTGGATAAGAGCTGCTGCACTCCAGGTGCCCCCGTAATGCATGGTACAGAGATGGAGGCTTCTCCAAACCACAGCTGCACTTTGAGAGGGGATTTTTTTTTGACTACCACAAAGCCCTCTAATAATGGGTTGCTAAGAAACTGATACAGAAGATGATTTTGAAAACGTCTCACTCATCCCCTGATTTACGAGCTCCCAGGGCCCCACAGCCCCACCAGCCCCTAGCTGCAAAGCCGGTGGGGCGGGTGCCGGGAGGGCCTCGGGAGCTGCCTGGTGGGGCCTGCCAGGCAGAGGAGTGGCCTATGGGAGAACTGCCCTGGGGAAGGAAGTCAGTGACGTTGTAGAGACTGGTGTTGTCCAGTCCACGGCGCTGTATTCAGAACCACCAGGGCCAGACCCAGCCTTGCTGTGGTCCCACTGGGGTCTTTGGATCTCAGGAGAGTGGGCTGTGGGAGAGGATGCCCCGAGCTGTGGACTTCACCCTCAGCTTCTCGTAACAGAGTGTCTGGGTACCTAAATGTCTGAATTTGAGACTATTCAAGTTCAATGTGTTGGATTTAGAAATCTCCCTCCTCCTTCTACTCCATCTCCTCCCGGCTGGGGAGTTGCAACCCTTTCTCCCTGTCAAGGTGCAGCTGTGCCCGCCGTCAGGGAGGGAAGTGTGACGAAGGGCAGATGTTCCATGCAGGGCTGGTTGGTGTGAGGCCAGCCACAGAGTGGTGGCCAAATAGCACTCGGGGAGATAAACAGAAGATTGCGAGAACAGCTGGGGACCTGTGGATGGCTCTTCAGACTCAAACGGTGTGATGAACAAACCGACTGAGAAAATGCCACGTGTCAGTAGCAGGCCCAGCTAGCTGGGAGTTCTGAAATACAGGAAGGGAAGTGATGGGACGTCTCTGCACATAGCACATATCAACGTAGGATGGTCGGTACTGTGGCTTTTGTTAGGTTAGAGGCCGTCCACTGGGCAGCGGGCTGTGGGTCTGGCGGAATGCAGGCACAGTGCGATCCAGCACAGTACTGGGTGGGCTGGGTGCCGCCTCAGGGCAAGCTGCCACAGCAGCTATGAGCCCACACACATCTCCAACCCTGACAATTGGCCGGTAATCCAGCTCCCCGGAATCCCGGCACAAGGGAGCTGAGACCAGCAAGTGTGGTCGGCAGGCACCTGCCACACAGAAGCAGCATGGAAATAAATCCTCCTTAGCTGAGCACTGGGTCCACAGCCTGGGGAAGGCTGCAGGGTCCCAGAACCACGACCCTGGCAGGAACAGAGCTGCAAGCCCTACCCCAGTCCTGGGTTCAAAATCACCCTGTCTCAGCCAGTCACTGAGGAATCCTCACTTCCAGAACCCCAGTTTGATTTCAAACCTAAGGGATACAATCTGTTTTCTTGGACTTGTTTCAAATGTAGCAACACCAGCTGCAAAAATAATAAATAAATAAATAAATTTTTAAAAATACAGCTACGTCTCTGTGCAAAGACACATCTATAATCACTCGCCCTGCAGTCGGTGGGGAAAGCCTCCATTTAGACTTCATTTTGAGTCTGTGGGCACATTAAGGACAAACTCTAGATCTTAATGATGTGTAGGTTTTGTCTCCAGCCCTGGCTCGGCCCCTCCCAGATCTTGCTACGTTTCGGAACATTAAAGGGAATTTATGCAAAATTCCTCCTTAATGCGATTTGAAACAGAAGAGCAGCCCCACACTGGCCCTCGGAACAGCTTCTCTGGCAGCACGCCCCTCCCCACACTGTGAGCCTGCGACTGCCTTTTCAGTGTGGGAGCTGCTCCCGTCCAACCCGCGTTCCTGCGTGCGGTCCAGGCACTGGCTGAGGGCGAGCTGTCCACACCCGCCCGCCCGCCCCTTCCACCTTTGACTGGATTCCAAGAATACTCTTGATACCCTGATGTGTTTGTTTAAATCAACTCCTTTTTTAAACTAAATACGTTTATTTTTGAAGACATTTTCTGGAGTCATCGTTTAACAACAGCAAAAAGACCAGTAGCCATAAAGAGAATGTGACTTTCCAGGTTAAATACAATGCCAATAAAGAAGCCATGTTGTTGTCTAAAATGAGTGTGTGCCCACCCACCACAGAAAGCATCCCGAGTCCCAGCCGCAGATGCCTGGCACCTTGGAAAATGCCCGTGTCCATGGCTGCAGGCATGTGGCCAGGGGTCCTCCGGGTCCAGACCTTTGATTGAGAGTTAATCTGATTCCGCGAGTCCAGGTGCTGTCCTTCTTCTCGTAATGCTCAGATGTGTTTCTAGGAAGGACGTGCTGTCATGACCCACCATGGTGGTCGCAGGGATGGTCAGCAGCGGGATGATAGGTGGGACGCATCTGTGCTACTTGGGATTCAAATTCATCTATGATTGTAAATGTTGTGGCAAATTGCAAATGACACCTAGGAAGACAAGCTACCTGTTATCTGCGTGGATTACATAACTAAAACCAATTCCCAGTTCCACGTTTCCTGAAAACAGGTGACATCTCATTAAAGATCAAAGTCCCACTATGCTGGATGATTAAGTGTAATTATAGCCATACACACTCGACACGGGACTAATGAGTGTTCGCACTCGGAGGAGGGAAAGCAGACTGTGGGCACACAAGCATGGCTGGATCCCATTCTGGATCTGCCTGTGCCCTGGCCTGTGTGGCAATGGGCAGGTGAGGAGGCCAGAGCTGGGAACTGGGGTTTTAATGCCAGGAGGAGTTCTGGTAGAAAGCAGCTGTTTTCTAACCAGGGTGGTGTTTTTCATTGCTGGGAGGCTGATTGGACGAAGGCAGAACCTTCCATACTTGCAAATGTTACAACCAACAAGGACCTAAGACAAGGCAGGTCTCCTTGAGTGAGGAAGGTGAGGCTGGAGCCCGGGGGGGTGGGGGTCACTGCATGCCACAGGCCGTGGTGAGGAGTGTGCACATTGTTCTCAGTTGCACAGGAGGCTGCTGCAGGGTTGCAGTCAGGGGAGGACGGTGGTCTGGCTGCCCTGTAGAAGACCATTGTATCAGTTGTTGATTGCCATGATAATCCTGCATAACAGCCCACAAAACCTCAATGGCATCCAACCACAAGTGTGTTTCTCAAGCATCCAGAGGTTTGGCGGCACTGGTCAGACCTGGACGGGCCTCAGCCAGGGTGGGGTGGGGGACACCTAAGCCTAGACTTGTTCTCAAGACAGAGACAGAGATGCGTGAGGGAGGCCAGGCCAACCACGCTAACATCCCACTGGCCGACCCCTGGAAAGGCCGTGGCCACCTGCATGTATGTGTGGGTACAGACAGAAGAATTATGTGGCTGTCCACCAGGCCAGACAGGGCGGCTTTGCCAGGCTGTCACCCCCCACGAGCCTGCTGTGCGTGTCTGTGGCAGAGTTGCTTGTGCCGTCACCAGGACTCTTTCCAGCAAAAACTGCCCTCGGCCATGTTTCTGACCTGGTTTCTCAGACCTAAGTTCTGACCCACTCTGCTCACACCCAGTGGGAAGGAGCAAGGGAGTTTTACAGGAACAGAATCAGTGAGCCACAGGCACACGGGAAGCCCGAGAGAGCCCTGGGCCTGTGTGCCCGCCTCACCCTGCCTCCCACCTCCCGCCCTGCTCCCCTCCACCAACACTCCCCAACCCCCTAACAAGCCAGGAACCACCCCAGGACTATGAAACATTTAATTTTGGAAAAAATCAGTACTCTGCAGCTACATGAAGTGTGGCTGCATTCAGGGTCTGGCTGCCAGGGCAGAACCAAGCAGGGCCCGCAGTCTGCAAGAACTTCTGGGACCCCCAGCTGCCTCGGTGGTCACCTCTCCAGTCTCAGCTGCTCAGCAGAGCCACTGCCCCTTGGCCCGGCTTCTCCAGAACGCAGCCAGCACAGAGGGTGTGGCCGCTGCAGGCAGCTTCGAGGCGGGGGCTGCAGGAGCCTGCAGAGCCTGACATTATCCTGCTCTGCAAATGATGCTGCATTTGTGACGGGAGCTAGAAAGGAATCAGTCAGACGAGCTCACGGCTCTTCATCCCCTGCAAAACTAACGGTGCGGTGCTGACAGCTGCATCCTCGGCAGCCCCGCCGCCTGTCAGGCCTGCTGCTCGTGAAGAACAGAAAAACCACATTTCAAACAAACCAAACATCCCCAAACTCTTAGAGGAAAAAGAAATGCAATCCCTGCTGGGGATGTGATCCAGGTGGAGTGAAAAAATGCTGGAGGAAACATCCAAACGGCTCAGGCTTTGGAAAGGAGTCTTTCCTGAAAGCTGGGATCCACATACCAGCAGCCCAAGACCACCCTCCTCAGGGCTGGGAATGAAATGCCCCTTCCTGGCTCCCACAGACACAGCCCAGGAGAAAAAGCGGTGACCATTAGCCTGAAATCAAGATCACACTTTGGACAATCGGAAGCATGGAGGAAACAGCAGACATCTGTCTGTGTGCTTTTGCCATGAGGAAAGGAAGTTCGTTTCAGAGCAGTATAATCAACCAGTTGGAAACGGAAAAACGGGGGTTCCCTAGTCCAGGACATCCCGGGGCTCCCTGGCCTTGCCAGTGCTCCTGTGTGAAAGCACAGCCCACCAGCCCACAAATGAGCCCAGCCATTGCCACCCAGGGTCACGCCCCGGCTGCCTGCTGAGCCTTTTTTTTTTTTTTGAGATGGTACCCCCAGGCTGGAGTGCAGTGGCACAATCTCCACTCACTGCAACCTTCGCATCCTGGGTTCAAGCAATTCTCCTGCCTTAGCCTCCCATGTAGCTGGTACTACAGGCACGTGTCACCACGCCCGGTTAATTTTTGTATTTTTAGTACAGATGGGGTTTCACCATGTTAGCCAGGCTGGTCTCGAACTCCTGACCTCAGGTGATCCACCCACCCCGACCTCCCAAAGTGCAAGGATTACAGGCATGAGCCACTGCGCCTAGCCGCCTGCTGTCCTCAAGTCTGCCCTCTTGGGCTTGGGTTTGAGGCCCTGTGTGGTTTTCCCGTCCGCCCGCCTTAGTCTTTCCTGTTTCTCCCCCGCTGTGGGGGACACAGCTCTCTCACCGTGCCTTAGTTAATCTGCTCCAAGGGTGGCTACCTAAGCTTCACTAGTGTTTTCCAGAAGCAGAGCTGAGACTGGGGTTTCAGTGTGTGTTACTGGGGGCAGAGTATCAGGGAGGAAAGTGGTAGGGGTGAGGGAGCAGCTAAGGGAGGGCGTGGTTGCAGCCAGAGGCAGCCTTAGCCCCATCCCTGCCAGAGCTGAGGAGCACAGGCTGGCCTGGGGTCCCTGCCCTCAAGCCGTCACTGGCCCTGGGCTGCTGGGCCACTCGGGTGGGGCTCCCATGAGCCAAGGGCAGCTCTCCAGAGAAGGGGCAGCTGTGAGCTGTTAACATCTACACCCTAGCAGCTGGAGAAGGGGTTCACTGCCCAGGGAAATGGGTCTGGGCCTGGTACCGACTGCACCGGCTTCCACCTCTCTCTTTGACATATCCTTTAACCCTCTGAGAGAATTTCAGCCACCATACCTGGTCTGTATTTTCAGTCAAACCATCACAAACATGGTCTTAAAATTTCATGAACACACTCCCTGCCCTTGGTGTGTAATTCAGTCACTGGCCAATAGATATTCACTGCAGTTGTGTAGAAGACGGCTTCTTGCCTGCTAACGCCCTTTGGGAATAATATGGGGAGCTGGGGCTTGGATGTGTGCATTTCCCACGATTTGCATTTGTGCAAAATGCTTGCAACCTCCTATCCCTCCCTCAACTACTGCGTCTCAAATATGTGGAGGGGTTGTGCTCCCCAGCCCATGACAGCCGTGCAAGGCTTCTTTCTGTAGGCCACCTGCACATCCAGGAACAGATCAGGAAAAATCACAGCTGCCTGGTAACACACAGGCCCTAATGTGACGGCCAAATGAGGACTCTGCAGGGAAACTGCAAGTCCAGATGTGGTAGAAGCGCCCTGCCGAGGCTCTCTGGGCCGCAGGGCTGGGAGTCTCCACGCGCAGATGGGAGGCCAACTGCGATCCACATCCTGCTGCCTTCCTTTTCAAACAGAGAGAGCAAGGTCTTAAATTATTACTGCCAGAGATTTCAAACAGAATTTCTAACGTCCTTGGCAAACTCCTTTGGTTTTGAGTATTACCAGTGTAAACAAGATTGCAGTGGGGTGACCGGCTAAAATGGTTCATGAGTTCCCTCCAGCTCCTAGGCGGTCCCAGCTTCAGGCCGGGATCTCCCCGACCCAAGGCCACACCTTCAGAAGTCCACGTGTGTCCTCACTCCCTCGAGGACTCTGGAGTAATGCACTTCGGTACCAAGCACTGAGGCCCCCCCCACCTGCCCCTCCCCAGTGCCCCGCATGTGCTGATAGCAGGAGCTGGGGGTTGAAGTGAGTGTCCCTGTGAGGACTCTGGGGACATTCTCTTTCTACCAATGGGGACCTGAGGGTCAGAGAGGCTGTCACTTGCCCAAGGTGTCACAGCTGGAAGGCAGTGGCTTCAAACCCAGGTGTGTGATTCCAAATGCTGTGTGAGCAGCACATCCCTGGCTTCTGGGGCCGGGCCTGGCAGGGAGGAGCGGCTGTTCTGCTGGCTCAGGGCCGTGTGATGGGGGCTCAGACTCTGGCTGTCGGAAGGACAGGAACTGGGTGCCTGGGCTTCTTCCAGGGCTCCAGCTTATTTCTGTTTATTTTTCTATTCTCACCTTGTTCCCTCTCCCTCGACAAAGCTTGACTCTTCCCAGGAAGCTATGCCCGACTGCCAGGGATCCCACAGCCTCCTTGCTCACCAGCCCTCTCCAGTATAATAGATGAAGAATGGCCCTACCCCTTCCCCACAAACCCTGCACAGAGGGTGGTCTCCAGTGCCCCTGGGAGCAGCTGAGGCCCTGGCCCACCTTGCTCACCAGGGTCTCCCCAGCCCAACACGTAGCAGGAGTCCATACGTGTCTGGTACAGGGCTGGCTCCCAGGCCATCCCCATTCTTGAGAATGCAGACCAGTTGTCCCAGGCACAACCAGGCCAGAGGAGCCCACCCCAGGTGCCGGGCCCGCGTCCAGCATTGGGAGGGGCTCAGTATGGGGAGCAGGTCCCCACCTTCCGGCTGTCTCAGTACAACAACCTGCATGACCTCCATCTGTGGAACGGGGACAGGAAAGGCCCACTTTGTAGGCAGTGAGGCCTGATGCCCCTGAGACCACCCCAGGGACTCTCTTAGGATCCCCACACTGTGACCCTCCCAAAGCAAGGCACAAAGGCAAGCAACTTGCCCCAGGTCACACAGCTAGGATGTAGGGGCAGGATTGGAACCCAGGCCTCCAGAGACACCTGAAAGGCCCTGGAAACGCTGTCCCCCACTCTGGGCCAAGGCTGGCAGATCTACCCAGGAGCTTGGCCGCATTGACCTGGGTGGCTGCGGCTGCCTGACGATGATCCCTGCGGACCCAGCTCCTCACACCCACGCTTGAAGGCCCCCAAAATAATTTGCAGAAAACTCGTTTGTGCAAGAGATGGAAGGCGGAGCTCACGTGCAGAGAGAACATTTGCAGTGTGCAATTAAGCCCTGCTTTGCAGTGATGTGAAAATGAGCCCCCGTTAAAAGAATATATCCACTAAATACATACTTAAGATGTTGGAGTGTTTGTAATTGCTACCTTCATAAATTCCTGATCTCGCCGGGCTTCTCCACAGGGGCGATGAGCACTTGAGGGAGTAGCTTCTGAATGTCCTCCTTGCTATTGAACAAGCAGTCTAAGGAGGCAGCTCTCACGGTTCGTGGTACCATGTTGATGCCGGCCTTTCTTTGCAGTAAACCTCCCAGGGAAAGTCAGTCCTCTCTTTGCTGAGGCCCAGTCTCCACAGCATGAATTCCATCAGCTCCTCCCATGCTCCACTCCCCGGCTCTGCAAAGCCCAGGGTGTTCTACTGCCCGTGTAAGCATAGGTGCTGAGGTTGGGAGGCACCCCTCAAAATGAATTTCTGCCTATCCTGCCTGGCTTTGCAGCAACCCTGGACCTCTGAAATCATTGAATAGGATGCTAGGAAATTCTGCACCCTGAGTTCACTTGGGTTCCCTTTAATATGTAAAGCACACAGTTTCTGCCCCGGAGTGCAAGAGACAGGACCAGGGGGAGGTGGGCCAGAAATACCTAGTGGCGGCTGAGCTACGTAGAAAGTCCTGTCTAACCCCAAGGCCATGATCACAGGCCTGACACATCTAGCCACAAAAAGCAATCACAGGGCATCCCAGGGCCGCTGCTGTGGAGGGCGTGGGGCTGCCTGTCATGAGTCTTGTGTACGACGCTTTGTGCCCATGAAGGATTTGCCCAGGCTTAGTGGCCTCTGTGATAACTCTAGTAACACCTGTGCTGGTGAGTGGGGAAGCTGCCCGTCTCTGTTTTCTAGAACAATCAGAGCTCTTCAGCTGGACTTCGCCCTCCGCCATGTCGGCCCAGGGAAGCTCCGGGAGACAGGAGGAAGATGCGGCCTCCATCCGGAGCCCCTGAAGGAAAAACCACGTGAAGTGAAACTCCCCAGAGTGCAGGAGCCTGAAGACCCCCTGACGAAACCTCCTCAGAGTGGAAAGCCCGCCTGGTTGGTGTCTGTTTTAGCAAAGGCCTGTGCAAGCTGGAAAGCTGAGAGGTTGTGCTTTCGGCACCCAGAGGCCCGGCGGAGGGAGGTCCCAGCCAGAATTAAAATAAACCAAAGGAACACCGGTTTTCTGATTTCAAATCTTCGAAACTGTTAATCCTAGATTATCAAATGCAAAACATGCCCCAGCCAGAAATGCAAAGCTCCCGCTGGCCAAGGTTTGGAACCAGGACTGCGTTTATCTGTCCTCGGTTATCCTGGCTGCCCCGTGAGCCGCAATGCCTGCATTTATTTGTTAAAGCTTCCACTTCTCTCGATTTACAAAAGGAGGTTTAAGGAAGCAATTTCACTTGGCCTTGGCACCAAGGAGCTTAAAGTCGCATAAACCCAGGGAAGCTGCATTTCAGAACAAACTAGGAGCTTCCCCAAGCAGCTCCCAGGAAGTCCAGGAGCAAGCACCCCACAGAAGGGCAGCTGGGGGGCCCTGCGTCTGTGACCTGGAGTCTGTCCCGTGGGAGCCTTGGGAAAAAGCAGGTTATCTCCAGGAGGTGCCACCATCTTCCCAAACCTAAACTTAACAATTGTCTTTGCTTTCATCGTTATTTGCCTAATAATATTTCCCCAGATGTTCACAGGGGATGAAATACACAGCAAGATTAAAGAGTTTTCTCAAATCACTCCCTGATTTTCTAAATAGAAAAGGGGCCATTCTGGTAGCAGAGTTCAGCTGAGATTCTTAGGAAAAAAACGACGGAGAATTCTATTTTCCACTTTCTTAAACACCAAACTTATTTTCTTTTATCCTATGAGATGTTAATTCTTACAATAACAGGCTGGAGTTATAAAAACTAGCTACTATCACAGATAGAACCCGTTCTCTCTGCTCCCCGAGACTTATTCGAACAACTGCTTGAGCCGAAATATGCTACATGTGTTTCCTGCCGTGGGTGACCGGCTGGGGAGAGCCCAGAAACCGCCCCGAGGTAGACGGGCATTGGAGGGGCTGACGGCACTTGGGTGAATCGAAGGTTAAATGGGGGTTGTGTGGGTTTGCCAAGGGGGCAGATGCCCTCACAGGCCTCCGTTCATCACCAGCCACAGCAGTGGGGCATGACCCGCTCCTGGCACAGAGCTGGGCCCAGGCCTGGGACACTCCCACCAGCAGGCGGCCCTGAGCTCGCCCGCATCCCCATGCCCCTGCCCGGTGGGGACGCTCAGGGGTCATTTATGTTTGTTCCCTGTGTCTACCACCTGGTCTCATTTCCGCAAGTTAATTCAATATCATGGCAGTGGCTTGGGGGGAAAAGGTACCAGAAAACACCAAGCAGCAGGCCTGCACCTACAGGAAAGGCTTGGCCGTCACGTGGAAGGAGCGTCTGTCATTCCGTTAAAGTGAAATGTTCGCTCCTTGGCTGGGCACATCGTGACCTCCCACTTTGTCTGACTGTGTTTCACCAGCCAACCTCTGGGCCTCTCCCAAACCTGCCGACACCTCCATCCCCCACATCCTTGGGCACAGCCCTGATGCCTGAGTCTGAAGCCCAAATCACACGTTTATGTGAGTTCTCGGGGGAGCAAGATCAGGAGCCCAAGGCAGGGGCCCCTGAGTGAGTGCCCCTCACCCGCCCCAGCCCTGCCAGGTCCTGGGCCGCACCCAGCTCTCTCACCTCTGTGCCTTGCTACGCTGCTGCCTCTGCCTGGATGCTCTCTGGGCTTAGCCTACCCCTGATCCGAGATCTGCCTTGTTCCCAGTTGGCCCGGGAAGCCTTCCCCACCCCGAAATGGATCTGCTGGCTCCTCTGAGCATGTACTCCTCCTGTCCCGCAGCACTTTGTCGCCCTCCGACGTGTGCTTTCTTCTACACTGAACAGTGAGTGCCCTGAGGTCACAGATGTCTCCGTGTTCATCTCTGAATCCACGGCTAGCTATGCGGGGACATCCACACATGCTGCCTGGCTGGACAGTGGGTCAGCAAGGTCCGTTCCCACCAGCAGGGAGGAGGCCAGGCTGCTGAGAGCAAGGGCTTGAATTAGGAACTGGGTTAGAGAGTGGACACTGACGAGCTGCGAATGCCGGGGCTGTCTCCCAGGAGGCCATAGGGAGCCAGTGAGGGTTCTGAGCAGCAGCAGGACACACACTGAGCTCGCAGTTGGGACTTCTTGACCTCCAGTAACCCAGGGATTTGGATCTTGCAGGGTTTCAGGTGAAAACAGCCTCACACCTGGGGCAATTGCCCTGTCACATGCACTTTCTTTCTTTCTTTTTTTCTTTCTTTTTTTGAGACAGAGTCTTGCTCTGTCACCCAGGCTGGAGTGCAATGGTACAATCTCGGTTCGCTGCAACCTCCGCTTCCTGGGTTCAAGCAATTCTGCCTCAGCCTCCCGAGCAGCTGAGACTGCAGGTACATGCCACTATGTGTCTTATGTTTTGTATTTCACAAACACTATCTCACATCACACAGATGGTGAGGAGGGCTTGGCTTCAAGGCTGCATGCCCTTGCTGGGGTGTAGGGATGTCCTCTCTGCACTGTCCCCCCAACCCGTCCAGGCCTGATTCTGGACTTTAGTTGGTGAGAACTGCCTTTCAGGTCTCTAGGTCAGAATTCCAAAAAGTGGGAACTTGGCTAGGTGTGGTGGCCCATCCTGTAATCCCAGCACTTCGGGAGCTGAAGTGGAAGGATGACTTGAGGCCAGGAATTCCAGACCAGCCTAGGTAACATGACAAGGCCCTGTCTCTACACAAAATGTAAAAGTTAGCTGGACATGGTAGTGGTATGTGCCTGTGGTCTCAGCTGCTTGCGGGGCTGAGGCAGGAGGATTGCTTGAGCCCCAGAGTTCAAGGCTGCAGTGAGCCATGATTGCCCCACTGCACTCCAGCCTGAGCAATGAAACAGTCTCTTAAAAAAAAATAAAAATAAAAATATGGGAAGTTGCTTTCTGCATCTTAGATGGGCCTAGGAGTATTTCAGGCCCCAGCAGATCTCTCGAGGATTCCAGGATGGTGGGCTGGAAGGAGCAGGCGGGCTTTCCAGGCAGCTCTCTGTGTATCCACACCCCCTGCCCCACCCCGCCCGCAGTCCAAGCGGAAGGTGAAACATGTCGTCCTAACTGATGGCACAGAGAGCAGGGGGCTCTCTCAGGCCTCTGCTCATCCTACGTCCCAGCCTGGCCTGCAGGGGCTGCTTAGGGTGAGCCGTTGGAACTGTCGGGAGACCTGCTGGAACTGTCTGAGGTGGGCAGCACGGCAGGAACCATGCAGCTGCGCCCCACATGCCCTGAGCAGAGCAGCAAGGCAGGAGCCATGCGGGTGTGTCCCACATGCCCTGAGCAGAGCAGCAAGGCAGGAGCCATGCGGGTGTGTCCCACATGCCCTGAGTAGAGCAGCACAACAAGAGCCATGCGGCTGCGTCCCACATGCCCTGAGCAGACAGAGGACCCTGTCCAGATGGGTTTTGGGGTCACTGCTGCAGCCCTTTCCCCCACCCTTGAGCTCTGGGGTCTTTGCATCTGCAAGGATATCATCTCTGCTTCCCAGATAGACCCCCTCAGACAGCCCCAGGGCCAGGCCCTGTAGGGACCAAGGTAAGCAGACTCGAGGGTGTACTGGAAGCCACCGCAGGGCGACTGAACCGGTGCTGGCCCAGAAACTGCCCGCTTCTGAGAGAGAGAGAACTGGAGCACATGGACGTCGGCATGTGCTGCTCGGCTTCCAGATGCATGAGGGTGCATAGCTCGCTCGCTCTGCCCCAGGAGCGTTCCATGCATTGGCATTCTGCAGCCTCCCTCCACGCTGTGATTTTCCACATCTCCCCAAATGCATCATTAAGATGATCACATGCATTTACAAAGGCGACCGGGCTGCAGCCCAGCACCCAATTCATGATGACAGCCCCCCACCCCCAGCACTGTTTTGCCGTGATTTAGTACTTGTGTACACCAGTTATAAGAAAGTATCACTTTTGATAGCCTTGTGGGTTTTCTCCCCTCTGCTGCTGATTGGTATAATTTATACGAAGGCTCCAAGCCCCCCGCCAGGCTGGGACTGCTGGTGATACACATATAATTACAAACCCTTCTTCCCAGCTTTGTGTGCTTCGAGGAGGAAAGACGTTTTAAAGGTGCTGTTTTAGTTGTGCTGATGAAATGCATATTCATTTAGGGGGCTTGGTGGTTATTTAGCTGTTATTGTTCAGCAGGCCTGGTCCTCAGGTATCAGACCAGGCCAGGAGACACAGGGTGCGGGCTGCTGATCTGACCCTGCGACCTTGAGCGGTGTGCACACCTGCCTGTGAAAGGCCTGGGGTCAAGACCTAGGGGTGACAGGTCCTTGCAGCCCAGGGGTGGCCATCTCCTGACTTTTCTCGGGGACGATGTCTGGCCCCTTCCTCCTACCTCACTCTCCCATCCCCAGAGCTGCACCTTGCTTCAGACTTGGGGGTCCAGCCTCCCACTATGGCTTCCTATCCTTTCCACTTGTCTTCCCCAAACTGGTTTTGCCCAGAGGGCCTAGGTCACCTGGCATCCCCAAGACTGCCTTCCACCTACACAGTGACCAGTGGCTCTCACTGGCTTCCACCTGGCATGAGAATCCCCTGTGTCATGCAGCCACTGCAGATACCGCTGAGGCCAGGCTGGTAACCTGAGGGACAGCCACACAGCTGCAGGCTTCCGGCCACCTGCCCACCTCAAGGCCTTCACATTCAGATTTTTTTAAACCTGTTCTGGTCAAACCAAACTCACCCAAGGCTCCTCAGCAGCCATTTGCCCAAGGGTCACTCTGTCCACACCAATCCTCACGTCACCCTCACAGCAGTCCCACTGCACCTGCTGAGCAGAAGGGAGGTGAGGTGGAGGTGGCAGGTGGAAGCCGTGGTCAGGCCACGGGGCTCCCATACAGCAGTGCTGGCATCAGCCCCCCCACCCCTCTTGCGTTCTTGCCCTTGCAGCCCCTCAAGGCCTGGAGGCAGCTTCCTCTGAGACCCCTGGGTTAGTGCATGCAGGAGCTTACCCCTCCCAAGACCTGCGTCAGCTTTCTGAAGCTGAGTTGCCTCTGCCCCGACCTGCAAACCTTCCCAGGACCAGCTCGAGGCAGCCAGGACAGGGAGGCTGTGCCCCCTCCAGGCCCAGGACCCTCTGTCTACCTGGGGAAATATGATATGCTGATAGAAATAGGATGGGCTTGCCGAGTGGTAGAATAATCCTTAAAATCCTGTTATGCCCTGGGTTCCAGGCACAGTGCTGGGCCTGAGCATGTCCTGTAGTTCTAGGATTTGCAGGGCAGTTCCCGCCCCCTGCCCCAGCTTTTGCCCCCCCTCACCTCCCACTCCCCCAGATCCCAGGTCTCTAGATGCCACTGACCCACTCCCTGCCCAGTCCCCACCCCAGTCCAGATCCACTGCTCCAGTCCCCTCTCACTCCCTGCCCAGCCCCCACCCCCAGTCCAGATCCCTGCTCCAGTCCCCTCTCACTCCCTGCCCAGTCCCCACCCCCCAGATCCACTGCTCCAGTCCCCTCTCACTCCCTGCCCAGTCCCCACCCCCCAGTCCAGATCCCTGCTCCAGTCCCCTCTCACTCCCTGCCCAGTCCCCACCCCCCAGATCCCTGCTCCAGTCCCCTCTCACTCCCTGCCCAGTCCCCACCCC
Source organism: Macaca thibetana thibetana (assembly GCF_024542745.1). Lineage (NCBI taxonomy): Eukaryota > Metazoa > Chordata > Mammalia > Primates > Cercopithecidae > Macaca > Macaca thibetana. The sequence goes on along the minus strand of NC_065587.1, from coordinate 38,081,855 downwards.
CCAGATCCACTGCTCCAGTCCCCTCTCACTCCCTGCCCAGTCCCCACCCCCCAGTCCAGATCCCTGCTCCAGTCCCCTCTCACTCCCTGCCCAGTCCCCACCCCCCAGATCCCTGCTCCAGTCCCCTCTCACTCCCTGCCCTGTCCCCACCCCCCAGATCCACTGCTCCAGTCCCCTCTCACTCCCTGCCCAGTCCCCACCCCCCAGATCCCTGCTCCAGTCCCCTCTCACTCCCTGCCCTGTCCCCACCCCCCAGATCCACTGCTCCAGTCCCCTCTCACTCCCTGCCCAGTCCCCACCCCAGTCCAGATCCACTGCTCCAGTCCCCTCTCACTCCCTGCCCAGCCCCACCCCAGTCCAGATCCCTGCTCCCTGATGTTCTGGGAGGCAGTGAGTAGAAAGGTCCAGTCCGGGCAAGTGAGGAGGACAGTTAGGGAGATGTCATCTCAGCCCATTCACTGCTGCCCCGGGTTTTGGGCTTACACCTGTACTTCCTGCAAGACCTTTGGGTCAGTCTACTTTGGATCTATAGGAAGGTTTTCCTGTGCTGGGAAAAACACAGGAAAAAATCCTACAGTTGTAATCCAGCTCAATTTTACAACCATTTCCCAGGCACCTGGATGACCTGGGTACCATGTACCCGAGAGAGATGGCAGGAGATATTACTCGGACATTAAGGAGTAACACACACTGCGGTTCTCCAGCAAGGCGGGCCCTTAGGGGCAGGCTTCGCCCCGCCTCCTTGTGTGGGGGTGCAGACGGGATTCCCCAGGCTCCACCCCACCTCCCTGTGTGGGGGTGCAGACAGGATTCCCCAGGCTCCGCCCCGCCTCGTTGTGTGGGGGTGCAGACGGGATTCGGGTGCAGACAGGATTCCCCAGGCTCCGCCCCGCCTCGTGTTGGGGCGCAGACAGGATTCGGGTGCAGACGGGATTCCCCAGGCTCTTCATGAGCGAGTCTGGAAAGCGCTCCACCCAGCAAGTGATGGGTCTGAAAGTGATTTTTGGCTTTGATAGTTACTAGATTTTGTTTTCCCTTCTTTAGGAGGAAGGTGGGGCTCTGTGCTTTTATTTTTAAACATCACCTCATTAATGATTTACTTGTTTGCAGTAACTCTGCCTTCAGACTCTAAGGCCTGTGCTCTAACGTGCTGATGAATTATGTGTTCATTACTTGAGTACTGCATAAAAAGCATCTCGATGCCTAGAAAAATTGCTCATGTAATAAAAACCTTTGTCATTTATTCATTTTAATACAATAACCGTCTTGTCTTGTGTGGTGAGTATGATTATCGCACCTCTGATGACAGCAATAATATGGGAGACAGTCGTTTTTACAGAGCTGAGCTATTGCTGTGTTTAGATTATCAGAATTTTTATTATGGTGCTAAAATGAAACTGATAACAAGGGAAAAGTAGCAGATACACCTGTAGTTCCCAGGGTCTCCGAGGCAGAGAGCCACAGTGATGGTGTGGTTCGGCGACCTCGCTATTGATCTACAAGGTATTCCGTGGTGCCTCCTCTGTGCACAGAGCCACACAGCAGGGAGGGGAGGGTGCCAGGCGAGGGACATCGCGGCATCATCTGAGGGTGAAGCAGTCAGTGGGAACATCTGGAGGCACCCCCGATGCCCCTGCTTCCCCATGGAGCATCTGTATAAATACTTCTGGGCTTCACTGAGTTTGGGGTGGGAAAAGGTCAATTTTCATTAGGCATGGCCCACCAGAGGGCATTGGGTTCATCAAAATGGCCAGCTGCCCATCTGATCCTTCTCCCTAATGGACAAGGGCTGCCTAGCCCAGGTCAGACTCCGGCCACAACAGGGCTTGCCCTCCTCCCGTGATCTGTGAACATAGTATTGCCAGAGGAGCAGGTCAAAGATCCCAGGTAACGCACCTGCAGTCACCTCCAGCATGGGTGTGCTGGCCAGGGCTTCCAGAGAAGCAGAGCTGGGGGATGCAGGTGCAGAGAGAAGGAGATTCCAATTAAGGAGTTGGCTAGGGTGATCATGGAGGCTGGTAAGTCATAAGATCTGCAGCCACAGTTGCGGTCCCAAGACTGATGGAGAATTCTCTTGCTTGTGGAAGGCTGGCCTTTTTGTTCTATTCAGGCCTTTGACTGATTGGATGAGGCCCACTCACACTGTTGAGGGCAGTCTGCTTTAGCCAGCGTTGGCCAGTTTAAATGGAGATGGTGATGGTGATGATGACAGTGATGAAGATAGTGGTGATAGTGATGATGGTGGTGATAATGGTGATGGTGATGGTAATGAAGATGGTGGTGATAGTGATGATGCTGATGATGATGGTGTTGGTGGTAATGGTGATGGTGGTGATGATGATGGTGATGTTCATGGTGATGGTGGTGATGATGATAGTGGTGATGGTGGTGATAGTGTTGTTGGTAATGGTGGTGATGATGGTGTTGATGGTAATGGTGATGGTGGTGATGATCATGGTGATGATGGTAGTAGTGATGGTGATGATGATAGTGGTGATGGTGATGGTGATAAAGATGGTGGTGATGATGATGATGGTGTTGATGGTGATGCTAGTGGTGATGGTGGTGATGGTAATGGTGTTGGTGGTGATGATGATGGTGGTGATCATCATGGTGGTGATGATCATGGTGATGATGATGGTAGTGGTGGTGATGATGATGGTGATGGTGGTGATAAGTGTATGATGGTGATGAAGATGGTGGTGATAGTGATGATGGTGTTGATGGTGATGATGGTGATGGTGTTGGTGGTGATCAAAGTGATGATAATGACAATGATGAAGGTGAATAATAATGTGATGATGATGAAGGTGATAGTGATGATGGTGGTAGAGGAAGAGAAAGCTGCAGCCACCTTGTCTTGAGCACTTCCTATGAGTCATCTAAGTTACAAACATCTTTGTTTTAATCCTCTCAAGAATTTTCATGCAGTAGGTGTCATACCCACTTTATAGATGAGGAGACCAAGAATTAAGAAGGTCAAAACTTGTCCAAAGATACACTAAAATGTGGCAGGATGAGAACTTGAACCCAGAGCTCTTTATATCCCAAACCCATGCTTATAATTGTTGATCTGGTATCTTCACCATGAATTTGTATATTCTGAACCCAACTAAATTGCTAAATCTCTTGGTGTCCGCTGAAATCTTTGGTAGCACAAGAATATATGTGTGTAGAACATTTCTGTTGCCAGTTTGTATACATTATTTAGAAAATAAGACATGCTGTTCTCTGCTAAGTAAATGTTATGCCAAAGGAAGACTCTATCGGTAAATACTATGTAGTAAAACCATGTAGTGCGGTGGCTTTCTTTATGTGTAAAAGGCATGTTTTATTGAGATTGGAAGAGACAATGTCTTTTGGATAGGTAAGCAACTGTTGGAGGAAGCAAAGTCACTAAGAACGATTATTTTGTTTGCCACTGTTAAACACGTTAGCCTATTTTCTTCTTACGTTATTATTTTCTACCAGATGTCTGAAGCAACAGGCTCCCTGGAAAACCACCTCATTGTCCACCACAGCTTGAGGATCATGGCTGTTTCATGCCCACTTTCCACTGGAGTGCAGCATCATCCACTCCCACACTGTCCTCTCCCCTCCTACACTGCCCTCAGAAGCCATCCCCATTGCCACCTTGTCAAGTACAGGTGTCTGGTGGATAGCTGGATTCATGGATAACTGGTATGGCTTGAGATAGGTGCTGGCTCTTGAATCTTAAAAAGATGGATAAAAATACAAAAAAAAAAAAGATGCCTCCCCCAAACCCCAGCGACATGAATTAAGTGGATCAATGATGGTGGAGAGGCAAGTGAGAGTTAAAGCAGAGAGACTCCTGGGAAGTGTCATTACAGGGTCACAGGTCTCACCTAAGGAGGTGAAATTCCCATCATTTTTTCTGTACGCTGAGCCGACTGCCGTCTGCCCTGATAGAAGATTCTATGTGCGCATGTGTTCGTATTTCTAATATTGACATCATTAACTTATTTGGAATTAACCAGCATGAAAACTTGGTAGAAAAGAAGTCTTGATAAGAAATAGTAAGTCAGTACCAAACAAGAGGACTAGGTCACATTTAATCCAATTGTAGTGATATCTAGAAGGGGGGGAAATCCTTTCATGTGGAGGCCTTTTCATCTGCAGCCTTTTCCCTGCTTAGTCTGTAAAGGAGACACTAAGTTGTATAATAATACTGGGCCATGTGCCTTGTAAGAACAGATTTCACCCTCCTCCTAAGACCACAAAATGAAGTTAAATTTTCTGAGTGTTGACAGCTGAAGCACGAGGTTTCTTCAAGGACGGTGTTGAAAACTCAGGTCGTCTTTCCAAACCTCACTCCTTTCTGGGACCCTATGGCCACTTTCTTTATCCCATAACTACAGCGATAACTGGGTTTATGGCATGGGTTGATTTTTCTCACTCTACATAGTTTTTAAGTTGATTATTTTTTTTTCCTTTCATCCCTCCTTCATTCCTTCACCCCATGACTTTAAAAGTATCTTTATAGGCCAGACACACTGGCTCATGTCTGTAATCCCAGCACCTTAGGAGGCCAAGGTGGGTGAATCAGTTGAGGCCAGGAGTTCGAGACCAGCTGGGCAACATGGTGAAACCCCATCTCTACTGAAAATACAAAAAATTAGCCGGGCGTGATGGTGCACGCCTGTAGTTCCAGCTGCTTAGGAAGCTGAGGCATGAGAATCGTTTGAACCCAGGAGGCAGAGTGAGCCAAGATCATGCCAGTGTTCCCAGCCTGGGCAACAGAGAAGGAGTCTGTCTCAAAAACAAACAAATAAACAAACAAAAACTATAATAACACCAAAATGCAGAGTGATAGATCTAGCTCTTGCCCCAACACCAAGCTTCCTCCTAAGAATGTTACTGAGCCCTGACAAAGGACAAGGCACTGTTCTCAGTGCCTCACATAAAGATCTCGGTTAATACTCACCCAAACTTAGGAGGGCGAGACCATTTTTATCTCTGATTTACCAGAGGGGAAACTGTGGCAAAGAGGAAGTTAAGTGACTTGCCCAAGATTACAAGGCAGAAAATGGAAGCAGAATGTGAACCCAGCTGGTCTAGACCCAGATCTGACTCCCACCTGCCATGCTCCAAGGCATTGCTGTTACATGATCAGCTGCCTACTTGATTCTCAAACTTGTCGTGTCCAACCGAACATCTGACTTCCCTCCAACACCATCTCACACTCCCCATGGGCTTCTCCAAAGTTAATGGCAGCTCTGTCCTCCCGCTGCTCTGCTCAGGACCTTGGAGCTCTTCTTGATGCCTCTCTTTGCCCACATCTCACATCCGATTTGTCTCCAGATTTTGTCAACTATACCTTCCGAATAGATCTAGAAGAGGCCGCATCTCCCACCGCCACGGTGTGCTCTGACCCCAGCCACCGTGCTGTGTTATCGCCACAGCCTCCTCATGGTCCTCCCTGCTTCTGCCCTTGACTCCTTCTGCAGGCCACACAGCAAGAGCAAGGGGTCCCTCTAGAATGCACGTCAGACAGCGCCCCTTCTGCTCAGAACTCCCGGATGGCATCATCCCTTCTCACGGGGGTGGAAGTCAGAGTCCCTGTGAGGTCTTCCTGGGCCTCCTGGGCATAACCTGCTCCCATTTCCTATGAACTTCCTCCTTGCTTGCTCCACACCTGCCATCCTGGCCTCCTTACTGCCCCTTGGCCATGCCAGCGAAGCTCCTGGCCCAGTGCCTCTGCCTCCCTGGGCACTCCTGGTCTTTTCTGGCTGGAATGCTCTTGCCTCAACACCCACGTGGCTTGTCTCCTCACTCCATCCAGGCCTCTGCTCCAGGGCCACCCTGTCAGAGAAGGCCTTGCTGATGCCCTTAAGGAAAACTGCGTCTATGAGAACAGCACCACCAGCCCCTGTGCTAAGGAGAACATGTACAAGACAGGGCGGTGATGGGGGCGGGGGTTTCAAGAATAACACAGGTGGAGATTTTATATAAGCTGGTCAGTGTTCCAGGGAAGGAAACATTTTCAGCAAAGACCTCCACAAATGTTTGTTCTCAGGTGAATTAAGTAAGCCACTATTTCACACCTACTGCATGCATTAGGGTGCGCTGGGTCCTTCGAGACACGTTGATGACCTGGGATAGCATTCACTCACCAGGCTGCCGACCTTGCTCACCTGGTGGCCTCATGCCCTCCTACCTGTCTCCTCACCTCTGCTTTTGAGCAAGGTAGAGGAAAATGTGCGTAGCTGTTACCGTTTAAGAAGGGAGAAGTGTGTGTGTGTGTGTGTGTGTGTGTGTGTATGTTTCCTTATTTTAAAAAAATGATACAATAAATAAAAAATGAACAAATGTGGGGAAGGAAGAGGCCAGGATGGAGGGATAGGAATAGAAGCTGAACATCTCAGAGCAGGCCTCGGTGGATTTGACTTTGAAATATTTTTACAGAGTTATCCTTTACAATACATTAACAAAGCAATCCCTAAAAATCAAAAGCAAAATGGAATCAACAAGTCTGTCTATCAAGTTGGTGACATTGCTACACAGGGGGGAATTATTTTAAGTGACTTTAAGACATGATAATTTTTCTTATATATTCCTGGTGGGATATAGTCCAAGACCAAACAGAAAAATCATAACTACTTTCAGTAATCATGTTGTTTGTGATTTATTGGTATTGCTATTTTGAGACGTTGTTTGTGTCTTGTGGTATAAAGCAAATGAATAAGTATTGAGGACCAGGATTATTGGTATGGGAGAAAGGAGATACAGATGTGAAATCAATGATTTCCACTACTTTGTAGTCCTCAATTTGGTTTTAGATATTAATGTGAGCTCCTGATATATGACATCTTTTTTTAAAAATGTGTTTCCTAGCTCTATCCATTATAAGGAAATAAAAGACCAGCCCAATAGCACTGAACACCCAAGACCCTAGGCTGTGACTTCTAAGAAATTTTAATTCCACACAGGAAATGTACAAGATGAGACCAGAACACTTTGTCACACCAGCAGACAAAACGAACACTCAGAGATGACAGGGTCACACCCAACAGGACACCCAAATCAACTTGAAGATGCTCCCATTGGTCAAAATGGAACCGTTTCAGTATAGCAATTGCAGCAGATAGAAATAGATCTAGTAGGTTAGATTCATCAGTATTCTTTACAAATAAATAAATCTCACAGGTCACCCTTGAGGAAGCTAAGTAACCAACTTATTATTTTGAAAACAGGAAAATAAAGCAAAAGAACTAAGCATTTTCCTGACATTTCTACATGCCCAGTGCCTCCAGGTAATGTGATGGGAAGTTGTACTTCATAAAGTTTTCCACCTGATAAATGAGGTAGAGGTGATGAAGCATTTCTATTTTGTGATATTTAATGAAATAACATGTCTAGACAATGATCATTAGTGGGGCTGGAGTGGGAGGGACGAGGGTCCTGCCCGGCCGGCCCTGGGGCTGGGAGGCAGGTGTGGGAAGTGCAGGTGGGTGGTTCGGTGTGTTCGGCAAGCTGACCGAGACTCCCATTAAATGCTGTAGAAACCCTTGCAGGCCCCAGATCTCTGAAGATTTTTTCTGTCCCCCATAGCCCTGCCCCCATGGCCTGCCCCTTCATGGGGACTGCCCCCCAACCCCACTCCCGCAGTTCTACCCCCATGCCCCACCCCCACACCCCTTCACATGACCCAGATCCATCTCCTTGGAGCCCCCCGCCCCAGGTGAAATTGAGCGTGCCTCCTGTTCTCACTAGACAGCAGCTCCGAGGGAGGCAAGCGAGTCCTCTCTTGTCAGAGGCCACGTCCCGGCACCTGCGTGTCACGGCACATCCCGGGGCCCAGCGTCCTGTGTAGAAAATACTCAAGTCCATCCACACCCTCTGCCTCAGAGACGGCGGGCCCTGAGCATTCTTCCCCAGGACCCTCCCTGGACGTCCACCGCCTGCCGCACTCCACCTGTCCCCCGGCATTCAGGAGGGCAGCACGCACCTCCCAGGGCCTCTGCTGTCTGGCCCAGGGCCACTACCTCCCAGGACCCCCAGGACCTGGCCAGCCCAGGTTGCTGGTGAGGTAGGGCTGATGCTGGTGAGGTAGGGCTGGACTGACAGGAGCCCCAGAAAATCTGCAGCAGCCCCACCTCCCAGGCCTCCCCCTCGCTGAGCTTGCCCATCTCAACAGACGCCCTAGCGTGAGCTCCGGAGAGACACCGAAATGAACATGGTCCCCCTTCCTCTCCCATTCAGCTCTTCCCCCGAGGCCAGAATCCATGCAGGCAGGCGCTGCAGAGCGGCAGGAGCGGGCAGTGCTGGCTTCACTCCAAGGTCAATTACTTCTGCTTCTGGGCGCCCTTTCTTGCCCCTGAACATCTTGCTGTTGGTCACGTGCGCTGAGTCTCGGACCTGCAGAAGCTTGCTAACTGCTCACCTCCGCTCCTCTATCCCAACGCCCTGTTTGTTGATGGTGCAGGAACCTGCTGCTGCAATTAGGACATTGAAATGTCAGTTGGGAGGGCTCCTGGAGTGGGGGTTTGAAGCTGAGCTCTGAAGGCCTCGAGGGCAGGGAAAGGGAAGAACCCTGGGAAAGAGGGCTGGGGTCTTGCCCCTCATGGAGGCGCTGGCTGCCCTCAGCTCTTGGGGGAGCTTTTGTGAATGGAGTTTGCTTGAAATCCATCTTCTCAGCCCCCCTCACGGGCCTCACACTGGCGTCTGTCCCTGGCAGACCAGGCAGCCAGCGCTTCCTTCCTGCGGCTGCCCTGACCACATCTGGCCTGGGAACATGCCCTGCACTTGAGGATAAATGAACATGAAATTTCAATTAAAAGGATAAATCATGGTGATGGGTCCTCGTGGTGACCAGCAAAGACCTGGCCCACTTCCAGGCTGAATTCCAAATGAGAAACAGCCATTTCTTTGTAAAAAGTTGTCCATTTTAGCGAGTAGTAAATTCTCAAGGGAAGAGCCCCAGGCCTCGGTTAGCAAGGCCTGTGCTCAAATCCCTGCACCTGCGGAGGCTGCATACCTTCCAGGACGGGTGAGTCCCTTGGCCACGGCCAGGCCTGACACCCCAAATGTGCCACTCCCTGACCTTCCATTAATACCAGCTTTTCACTAACTTCTGCTCTTATGCTTCTCCTGAACCACACAGCAGATCCCTGTCCTCATCAAACTTTGATGCCGAACGAAGCAAGTGTCCAGCAGGCCACAGTGCAGCCCTTTCCCCCTCAGGACCCCAGGCCCACCGTGCACACCCCCATGTGGTCCCTCCAGACTCCTGGGCTGGGTTGGGGAACAGGGATTCCTCCACAGCATACCACCCGTGCAGTGGGATTCCCAGCGTTAAGGGGAGAAGGTGTCACTGGCACGTGGTGTGCCCAATCCTGAATCCTGCACCCCTCCAGCATTTGCCTTCATTCCCACAGAGGTTGAGAGGCTCATGGCTTCCAGATGGCCATGAGATGTGGCACAGGCACCCGATAGGCAGGACAGGCTGGGAGCCTTGGGCCTGGGCAGGAGCGGCTGGAGCCTGCCTGTGTCCATTTCCTCCTTCCATCTCCTTTGGCTGGGGGACCGCCTTGCCCACTCGTGCTACAGGTTGGGTGGATGCTGCTGCCATCCCAGGCCTGGTAGATGTGCCTGTTCCAATCTCCAGCCATGGCAGCTGCTTCAAGGTTGGGATAAGATCCAATGAATGTCTGCCCCAGGACATTCGATGGAGCTGTCTGGAAAGAGCCACCTTCCCTACTGAGGCAGGGAGCTGGTGAGTCAGAGCAGGGGCATTGGGGCCAGGACACCTGGGTTCTGGATCCCAGCTCAAGGGCTTGTGAGCTGTGTGATCTTGGGTGAGTGACTCAACCTCCCAGTGCTGGAGTTTCCTCATCTGTAATGGGGAAGGACTGCATATGAATGGCCTTGTCTGTTTTAATGGCACTGCCTTGTGGGGTTGTGGTGATAAGTAAGTGAGTGGATGGATGTAATGTGCCTTGTGTATTAGTTCATTTTCACACTGCTGTAAAGATACTACCCAAGACTGGGTAGTTTATAAAGGAAACAGGTCTAATTGACTCACAGTTCCACAAGGCTGGGGAGGCCTCGGGGAAACTTACAATCAGGGCGGAAGGCAAAGGGGAAGCAAGGACCTTCTTCACATGGCAGCAGGGGAGAGAAGTGCGAGCAGGGGAAACGCCAGACATTTATGAAACCGTCACATCTCTTGAGACTCACTCACTGTCATGAGAACTGCATGGGGGAAACCGCCCCCATGATCCAGTCACCTCCCACCAGGTCTCCCTCTCCACACCTGGGGATTACAAATCAAGATGAGATTCAGGTGGGGACACAAAGCCTAACCATATCACCTAGGGTACTGCCTGGCACTGTGAACTAGTTAGGGAAGCATCCATTGTCATTACCATCATCACTGGTTCTACGACCTCTATTTCTGTGCCCCTGACACTGATGCTATTACTAGTACTGTCACAATTGTACTATCAGCCTATTGCTGTTACCCCTCGGGCTGCTATGCTGATGGGATATAAGTACAGAAGTGTGAGGCACCAGAAGGGGAGAGTACCTGTGAGTCTGAGGGGTGGGCTGAGCGAGTGCTGAGAGCCCCATCAGAAGGGACACCCTCGTAATGGACTGAGCATGGTACTCAGCCCCCATGAGTGAATGAGCACTGTACTCACCCCACATGATCCAGCCATGCCCGAAACCCACACCACTTCAGGATAGCAGCCAGTACATTGCCTTTTTGCTTGAGCCAGTTACAGTGGGATTTCTGACGCTTCCAATGGACAAGACCTAAATATGCCATCATGCAGTAAAAACCTAAATTAAATCCTTTTATTCTTGTGGTCTGGGACCTCCAGGCTGGATATACAGATATTTCTTGTCCCTTGTCCCTTGTTTCATTCAATCATCCACTCTGGTTTGCAGAGCACTTTCTGTGTGTCTACTAGTGTGCAGAGCTCTCTTGGGGAGACAGCAAACATAGTATTCAGGCATTATTACTGATTAAATTAATAATTAAACCAATACTCAGCCCACATTTAGTGACATAGTGTAGTACTCAGGTCTCATTGTTGACAACACAAAAAGCCCAGATTTATTCACAAAGATCAGTACTCAGCCCTCATTTATTGACAAAGCTCAGTATTCAACCCACATTATTAAGCAGAGTACTCAGCCTTCATTACTGACTGAGCACAGGACCCAGACCCTGTGACTGACTGAGCACAGTACTCAGCCCTCATAACTGACTGAGCACAGCACTCAGCCCCCACGAGTGACCGAGCACAGCACTCAGCCCCCACGAGTGAGCGAGCACAGCACTCAGCCCCTACGAGTGACCGAGCACAGCACTCAGCCCCTACGAGTGACCGAGCACAGCACTCAGCCCCCACGAGTGACCGAGCACAGTACTCAGCCCTCATAACTGACTGAGCACAGCACTCAGCCCCCACGAGTGACCGAGCACAGCACTCAGCCCCCACGAGTGACCGAGCACAGCACTCAGCCCCCACGAGTGACCGAGCACAGCACTCAGCCCCCACGAGTGACCGAGCACAGCACTCAGCCCCCACGAGTGACCGAGCACAGCACTCGGCCATCAGCATTGAATTACAGACATCGCAGATCCTCAGTTGCCATCTCTCATATACTCTTGGCAACAGCTCTGCAGGCTGGATTAAAAAAATCCCATTTCCAGATGAGATAAAACGTTTTCACTGTTGGCAACAGCTCTGCAGGCTGGATAAAATAATCCCATTTCCACATGAGGAGATAAAACCATTTCCCAAAGTGAAGAGCCAGTGAGGAGGCGCCCCCTCCTCCGTGTCTCCGTGAGCCCTGCCTGGAGGCACAGGGTGGCCTGAGTGGGAGACATCCATTCTGGCAGGTCTCCTTCCCATTGGCCCAGCGTGGGTCACATGTCCTTTCTGGCCAATCACAGTGCCCCGGGAGCTGCACTCTCATTGGTCCATGTGGGGTCCCATGGCTGTCCTGGGGCCAGGTGGGAGGGTTCCCCCACGCAGCCCACGCAGAGGGCGATTTCCAGAGACTGGCAGAAGTGGGTCTCCACAGGCAAAGCCTGGGCTGACGGCAGCTGCCTTCTCTGGCCCGACTCCAGCCTCATGGCTTCCTCGCTGCCCCTAAATGCCCTCCTTTACTGCCCCTTGCCCCCCTCACTCAGCTGCCTCTCCTTCTGGGGCCTAAGGCCTGGGATCTGGGGCCTGGGGTCCGGGGTCTGGCCTCCATCTTTTCTGCTGGACTCTGGCCCCCTTGGACTCCCACCACCCCTGCACCTGTGCTCCAGCCCAGGCAGGGTCTAAGCTCCCTGCATCTTCCAGCCCGGCCCCCAAGGGACAGGACCCTGCTCCCTTATCCCCAGTGGAGTGGCACATTTACAGCAGCAGACAGGTCCTGTTAGAGGAAAGTAGACATTGTGTGACAAGACCTTCCAGAGGCAGGTGGGGACGCGTGCATTAAATATCAATGAAGGTTTTCTGACGAGACTCCTGACTTCTCATGTTGGAGCCAGAAAATGACAGGGACTAATCAGGGGAGGGCATGGGCGACACCTCTGAGGGCGAACACGCCGCACTACAGGTTGTCACTTCGCGCTGCCCATCCCCGCAGTCCCGGCCCCTCAGGCTGAAACAACAAAGAACCCATCTCGGCTTTGGACTTGGCTTTAGTTGTGTGGCTCCCTGACAGACAGAGCTATTCCTAGCCCGAGTCAGAAGGAGAAGCTGCCTCCACTCTGGCTTCTGTGCAGTGACAGCCCTTGTTAGCCATCAAGTTCAAGGAGCTCCTTGGATGCCTCAGATCTTCCCCAGAAAAGAATCTCTCACTCTTCTGAGCAGCTGTCCAGGCACCGCTGGAGGCTGGTACTGCGTCGTCATAGACCAGCTTCCTGAGCTTACAGTCCAGTGGGCGAGACAGAAAGAAGGCAGGCAACAAAATAAGAAAATAGTGTTCGTTTTTTGTCTCGTTTTGTTTTGTTTTAGAGAGATGTGGGCTCACTGTGTTGCCCAGGCTGGTCTTGAACTCCTGGCCTCAAGTGATCCTCCCACCTCAGCCTCCTGAGCATCTGAGTCTACAGGCATGTGTCACCATGTCCAACTAAGTTGTTTTTTATTTGTTTTTTATTGTCTTTAAAGACAGGGTATGTTGCCCAGGCTGGTCTTGAACTGCTGGCCTCAAGCAATCCTCTTGCCTCAGCCTCCTGAAGTACAGGGATTACAGGTGTGAGCCACCGTGCTGGCCAGTGTTCTTAATTAAAAAAAAAAAAAAATAGCTGGCCATGACAAGGGCTTGGATGACAATTCCACTGGGTGTAGTGGGCACTGCTAGTGTAGCCAGGTCCCCTGGGAGCCAGCCACCCAGCCCCTGCCATCATGAGGTCGACTTGCTTTGCTCATGATTCACAGCAGACACCTCCCAGAAGACGGAGTGGGGCTGAGGGCAGCAGCTGTGCTGGGAGGTGCCTGGGAGGAGGGTTGGCCCACAGAGGCAGCCTCCTGGCCTCAAGGCTCAGTTCATACACCAGGGCTTCCCGTGGGGTGAGGCTGAATGACCCAGGCTGAGACATCACTCGTCCCTCCCGCTGGTTCTAGAGGCTCTCCCTAGTCAATCACTCATACGAGAATCCCTGTCTTGGGCTCTGTTTACAGGGACCCCAACCCGAGACACAGGGGTCCAGAGGTCCAGGTGGGCCTCTCTGTGGCTGAGGCCCGGCCCTGAGCGCTGCAGTCAGGTCACCCTCTGGTCCGCTCTCTCCTGCCGGGCTCTGTGCTAAGTGCTCCCCAGACAGCACCAGGTTAGGCAGAGGCTTCCAGTTACTGCACCTGCGAACTCCGACTGTCCCGAGCGGAGGGACCCTGCCAGAAGGACCCTGTCTGCTCACAGGCTGGAGGGGAAGGCCGGACAGTTGGGTGGCCCCAGGGCTCTGGGTCTTGACCGGGCTCTGGCATTGCAAGGAAGGGCTCCAGCTGTGTTTCCACTCTGGACTCATGACTCCAGATCCACATTGGTGAGAGAAGCTGATCGACCCAGCTTAGCTCCTGGGCCTGCCCATTGGCTACAGGGAGGGTGAGGCACCTCGGCTGTATTCCCAGGACCACTCACCATGGGAGAACAATGACGCCCCCGGAGTAAACTAGGTCTTTGTTTCCAGCAGAGCCACCACCGCCAAAAATTCAGGAGGTGCCTCTCTCTGTTAATTTGATGCAACCTGAAGGGCATTTTTGAGAAGGAGCTAATTCACGATTCCCCACCGGGCAAATCTGTGAGAACATATTCATGCCTTTTATTAGCATTCATATGACTTTGAGGGGCTTTTTATCATTGCTAAAACTCAAAGTATGTGTGAACAGTTCCGTAGGAAGGTGTCAATGTCACACAACAAATGACCTCTCACATCACATCCCGGGCTTTTCTGCTCATTACAAGAACCTAATTGAAAGTAATCGAAGGCTGAATTTCATCATGCATGAAAAGTATTTCAGAAAATGCAAGAAATACAAACATCTTCAAGCCTGTTAAGTAATGTTCAAGAATCAAGGAAGAGTAGGGGGGAAAACAAGTAAGAACACTTACCCAGCCCCACATTTGTCCCATTTATTGAATGAGAACAGGTTTCACGTCGCAGAATCTTGCTGGTTATCCAGCACCGTGGCAAGGGCTTTGGAATTACACTTTGCATCAACCTAGAAGAATCTCACACAGCACAGGGTTATAATTTTATAATCACTTTCCATTGAAGTGAAGTTCTAGTCCAGGACCTTGAAGAGAGACTTTTAAAAGTGTGGGTGGGGGGGCCTGGCACACTGGCCCATGCCTGTAATCCCAGCACTTTGGGAGGCTGGGGCAGGAAGGTCATGTGAGGCCAAGAGTTTGAGACCAGACTGGCCAACATAGTGAAACCCTATCTCTACAACAAATTTAAAAATTGGCCAGGCGTGGTGGTACACACTCTGGGCCTAGGTACTCAGGAGGCTGACCTGGGAAGATCACTTCAGCCCAGGAGTTCACGGCTGCAGTGAGTCATGATCATGCCACTGCACTCCAGCCTGGGCAACAGAGCAAGACGCTGTCTCAAAAAAATGGAGATTCACTTATCACTGGCATCCCCCAAAGCTTCATCTGTAGAGCTGGTTGGGGTGAGAGAAGGGGCCAGGATGGTCGTCTGCTGTGGAGCGTCCGGGGGCCCTGAGAAGACACTCGGACCCTGTGGATGGCAGGGAGGGAAATATTCTGCCCCCTTCCTGCTCTCAGAGGCTGCTTAGGCGGGCAACGTGACACTGAGACAGGAACTGGGAACTCTGCCCGGGTCGTCATTTACTCGTGAACCTTCATCACATCCCTCGGCCTCTCTGGGCCTCCGTCGCTCCATCTTCAGAATGGGCCGGGTGAGACGGTCAGGTGGGGCTGGCGCACTGGGATTTTTTTCAATGGTCCCTTAAGGAATTCCAGGGGTGGGAGGTGGAGGTTCCTGGGTCTCCTCTTCTGTGCCTGCTTCAGGGCGAATGAGGAGGTTTCTGAAGCTGTGGTAAGGACACATAAGTCTGGGAACTGTGATTTGCCCTAAGGAGCCCGGGACAGACACAGTGAGAAGCAGGCTGAAGACCAACCTTGGGAAGCCCCAGTGACGCCATGGTGAGGGGAGAACAGAGCACCCCCCATGGGTCTGTCCTTCCCCAATCCTCCCCAGCCTCCAGGAGCCTGCTTCCTCCTCTTCCTTGTGCTCTGAGACCCATGTATCATCCAGGCCGGCCCTCTGCAGGTTGCTGGGTCGGCCACACCTCTCTTCCTCCCTCCTGTCTCCCTTCTCTGTGGCCTCCCTTCCTGTTCATTTTCCCTGGTGCAGAGGCTCCCACATTCTCTCCAATCACTCCCCAAGCCCTCACCTCCATCCCCACCTTTCTCTACCTGCTCACTGTCTCTTCCTCTGGGTCTCGGGGTGGCCCTTTCTGCTCCAGGGAGGCCTGCCTAGGGCCAGGACAGCCTTGGTTTTCCCTATGCAGCTGAGTGACCAGGACAGTCTACCTGCCTGTTTGCCTGTCTGCCCTGCCCCCTGGGCTGCCTTCCTTGTTTCACTTGTTTGTCCAGGAACTGCTGGGCCCTAGCTACCAACAGGCCATCCCTGGGGACCGGCAGCCACGTGTGTGTTCCTAGGGCCTGGAGAAGGGTGTGGAGGGGAAGGCAGGAGGTAGGGATGTAGGGAGGCCCCAGCTGTGCAATGCAGGCAGAACAGACAAACCCTGAGAAAACCCTGATGTTGTCGGCAAGAAAACCAAGAAGCTCAAGCGGGAGCATGGGCCAGGGCCATGGGGAAGCTACAGGTGCAAATGGGCAAGTCGCCTTCTTCCCTCCAGGCTCCCGTGAGACTCAGATCCTAAAAGAAAATGGCCTCTCTCGGCTGGGCGTGGTGGCTCACACCTGTAATCCCAGTACTTTGGGAGGCTGAGGTGAGCATATGAATTTATTAACATTAAATTCATATTACGGCTCACACCTGTAATCCCAGTACTTTGGGAGGCTGAGGCGAGCAGGTCACCTGAGGTTGGGAAGCTGAAGACCAGTCTGGGCAACATGATGAAACCCCATCTCTACTAAAAATACAAAAATTAGTTGCGTGTGGTGGGTGGGGGATGGTGCCTGTAGTCCCAGCTACTTGGGAGGCTGAGGCAGGAGAATTACTTGAACCCAGGAGGTGGAGGTTGCGTTGAACCAAGATCGCACTACTGCACTCCAGCCTGGGTGACAGAGTGAGACCCTGTCAGGGAGGGAGGGAGGGAAGGAGGAAGGGAGGAAGAAAAGAAAAGAAAGAAAGAAAAAGAAATAGAGAGAGAAGAGAAGAAAGGAAAAGAAAAGAAAAGAAATTGTCTCAGCAGGCCAAGTGCAAGTCCGCCTGCCTGAGTCCTGTGCCTTCGGGATGGGGCAGGACGGCCACGGCACCTGCTGACACCATCCAGAGCTTTTACTCGATAGAGAGAGGGGAACTGCTCCAGGCAGCTCAGAACCCCCAACAGGCTGCAAAGGCGAGGGCCTGCGATCTGTTTTCCTGGAAACATCTCTGGGCTTGATATATCAGAAGGAGAAAGCGGAAACACTTCGCTGAAGAATTACATCCTGCTGGAAGAACTTGATCCAGAAGATTTTAAAAGCATCTTTAAAATGCTGGGACAGGAACCAAGGGAGGCTTGATGAGTGGCAGGGCAAAGCCCATGGCACCCCTTCCCATTCTGAAAGGATATCCCACTGGCTATGTGTGGGGGAGTGTGTGTGTGTGCATGAGTATTATGTTCTGTGTGTGTGTATTCGTGCGTATGTATATTTGTGTTTGTGTATGTTTGTATGTGTATTGACTGTGTGTGTGTGGTGTGTGTGTATGGGTGCACTGTGCATGTGTGTGCGTCTATGTGTGTTGAGTGTGTGTGTATGTGTATTGTGTGTTATGTGTGCATGTGTTTGTATGTGTGTATTTGTGTTTGTGTGTGTATGTACTTGTGTACGTGTATTGCGTGTGTGCATATGTGCATGTGTGTGGCGTTTGTGTGTTTGTGTATGTTTGTGTATTGAGTGTATGTTGTGTGTTGTGTGTGTGTACTGTGTATGCATGTCTGTGTTTGTCATGTGTACATGTTGGTGTGTTTGTGTGCATAGTGTCTGTGTGTATTGTGTATTTGCGTGTTGTGTGTTTATGTATGTG
This sequence comes from Macaca thibetana thibetana, assembly GCF_024542745.1. Classification (NCBI taxonomy): domain Eukaryota; kingdom Metazoa; phylum Chordata; class Mammalia; order Primates; family Cercopithecidae; genus Macaca; species Macaca thibetana. Next base: position 38,064,163 of record NC_065587.1, on the reverse strand, counting down.
TATTTAGTGTGTTTGTGTTGTGTGTACATGTATGTGTATAGTATATTTATGTGTTGTGTGTGCATGTGTGTGCATGTATGTGTGTTGTGTGTAAGCATGTGTGTTTGTGTGTATGTGTTTGTGTACGTGTGTTGTGTGCGTATGTATGTGTACATGTATGTGTGTTTGTGTATGGGTGTATTGTGTGCTTGTGTGGTGTGTATGTGTGTAGTGTGTGTGTGTGTGTGACTCACTGACTCACTCTGACCCTGACTTTCTCCAAGGCCTTCCTTGCCCAGTGCCCCGAGGGGTCTCCCAGACCTTTCTCTCCTCTGCAATCTTATCCTGATATACAACAACAACTTGAGGGGGTGTCACTCGTGGGAAAAGCCCTAATTCTGAGAGTGTCCATGTTCGTCTGTGAGCTGACGAGAGAGACCTTCCCGACCGTGCACGTGCTCGGGGACAGCTCTGGCTGGCAGGAGGCCCTGGTGCAGGGGCCTTCCGGATGGGTGGGTCTCTCCCTCCCCTGGAATCTGGGTGTAACTCCCCAGCTTCCGCCCTTGAAAGCTTAGGGACTCCACCTCCAAGGTGTCTGCGATTCAAAACCACACAGGGTGACTTTTCTCCAGTTTCAAGTTCATTTCAAATCAGGCAAATCCTCCTTCCTGGGGGAGACTCTGCCAGAACTTTCTGTGTCATCCGGCCATTTCTGAGGACGAGAACCAGCCTTCGAAGCAGAAGTTCCTGGGGGAACGCTATCGCGGAGCCCGTAAGTTATTTTAATGTAGACATCACTTTAAACTCACCTTTCACCATCTGTTCTGTCCTCTAATAACAAATGCGGAAGCGCATGGGTCTCCGCGGCATCCTAAGGCGATCGGCGCGCCGTAGGCCTGTCTGTGCTCTCTCTTCACGGCCCATCGTGGGCTTCTGAGGTGTCTTTCTCATTTGCCAGACACAAATCAGGGGGAAAACTGCTCTCCCCTGATCTGGTGGATTCACTCGCACAGTATTTCTTCTTAATATGGTAAACTGTGGGAGAATTCAGAGCATTTTGAGAGCCGATGCTCAGAGCCCCTAGACGCACACCACCCGCAGCCACTCGCTGCCCGCTGTATTTCAGAGGCCGCCAAACTGGCCTGGAGAATAAGCAAATGTGGCCTGATGGCCAAAACGTAATGAGTCTTCCTTGAAAAAAAAATTATCTTTAAATAGGTGGTGGATTTTTTTCAGCAGTCTCCTCATTAAATTTCCCTGTGGAAGAGGGATTGGTTCGTCCAAGCTAGCAGTAGTACACAGTGAATCTGTAATCCATCCTTCGGACTGCTGCAGGCCCCAGCCCTCGCGCCTACAATCCATCCTTGCCTCCCTGTCCCTTGCCTCCAGAAGACCGGATGTGGCTCCATGTGTTCTCCTCAGCCCAGTGCCACTCAGCCACTCGAGGGCCTACTGTGTGCTCCGAGTGCCCTTCTCCTAACCCAAAGCCAAAGCAGCGTCCATACCCATCAGCCTTCGGAGAAGCGCCGGGCTCCAGGACGGCAGGATTGGTGGGCTCCATACTCCACCTCAGCTACCTGCTCTCCTGGGAATGTGTTCTCTTAACCTTTCTCCCACGCCAAGGGACAAGTCGTTGGAGGGGACAGGAAGGGGCGTTCCTCCCCTCTGTCTAGATGTTGCCCCATATACCCTGGTGACCAAACTTGGTGAAAACTCTCCATGGGTGGAGAAGTGATGGGCCTTGCCCATGGAAGGCCTGCAGGAACACCGTTGCTGGTGGCCTTGGGCAGTAGAGGGAGGGGTGATTATGGCTTCGTGGGAGGCTTTTCCCATCGACCGCTGAGGGGCCCAGACCCGCCCTTCCCTCGGTCGCTGTCTCAGAAGCCCTGCTTGGTGTGTGCGGCTCAGGGCAGAGCCCGGAAAGGGCCCTACCTGATCATGGGAAAGTAAGGAGGTGCCTTGCGGGGGCGGAACAAAGATGCTCCTCACGGCCTGCGGGTGTGTGCACATGTGCACAGGAGTGTGTGTATGTGTGCACGCACATGTGCACAGGAGTGTGTGTATGTGTGCACGGACATGTGCACAGGAGTGTGTGTATGTGTGCACGCACATGTGCACAGGAGTGTGTGTATGTGTGCACGCACATGTGCACAGGAGTGTGTGTATGTGTGCACGCACATGTGCACAGGAGTGTGTGTATGTGTGCACGCACATGTGCACAGGAGTGTGTGTATGTGTGCACGCACATGTGCACAGGAGTGTGTGTGTGTGCGCATGCACGCACGCACCACGGGCCTGCAGGCCTCCTCTCCTGGCGGTGTCTCCCAGCACGTGAGCAGCCCCCCATTGGCACTGACCCCCATGGCGCCTTTGTGATGGAAACAGCATCTCCCTCTTCCTATACGGAAAACAGCTTCTTTGCTATTACGACACGAGACAGTCTTGGGGTGGCCGGTGTGCCGGGCACCGCGCTTCTGCACATAGGAACAGCTCTGGTGTGCAAATGCTAAATGCTGGTTTAAGAAAGATGTTCTCCATCAGGCTGAATTCTCTACAAATTGGAGTTTTTCCAGGGGATGACTTGCTTTCTTTGATACGAATTAAGCTGGAAGGGATACTCTATCAAACATGCTTTGAGCCTCTCCGAAGGCTCGCCTATGATTGTCATCGTGCTGCAGAGATGAGATGCCTGGTGAGAAGCCAGCCCTCTGTCTCTGAGATAAGTGCTACTCAGGCACAATGAAGCAGGCTTGGAAGTCGCTGCTGCATCTGCTCACTGGCATCTGCTGGGTGTGACACTGAGGCCACACGTGGGGTGGTTGCAGTGGTCACACTGTGTGTCATCAGAATTCAGAATGCATCTGCACTTCAAGGTCTGCAAGCTTCGTAAAACCGAGGGGGCTGCTTTTTCTCTCTCGTTCTCTGCTCTGGAAAAGTTTTCAGAAATTCCAGGGCAAGCTGACCTGTCTTGAGCTCTTTTAAGAGGAATTTTCTGAAGTCATACGGTATCTCCAGGTGTGTGTTCTCTGCTAGTCAAGTTTAAAATTGTATATTTTCTCAAAAAATAATCAATTTCATAACAATTTTCACCTGTGCTTGCATACCATATAGCAAAGAAAATGCTTTAAAAAAAAATCTTATCTTTTTTCTCTGACGTTTATCAAAGACGCAGCAGTTTCCTGAGGACTTTTCACCTAACTACAGCTCTGGAATCTATCGTTGTCCGGATTTTTCTGTTTTCAGATTCTTTCTGTGTCATATTTATTGATGACTTTGGTGTCTGCTGCTTCCTGCTTTCTCGTTTCTTTCCTTGTGGGGTTGAGCGTTTGGTTCATTGGCTGTAATTCCATTTTGATTATGAAAACATTCAAGGTGATGGGTTTGCAGGGACTCAATCTCTGGGTTTCACTGTATCACAGTCACATAGTTATATTATTATTAAACAAAAGAAATATTTTTAAAAGCCTCTAAAAATAACTTTGGTTCCTGTTGACCCAATGGTTATTTTGCAGTGTCATTCAGGTTTCTAAAAGGTCTTTTTTCAGTTTTATTATTAACTTTTAATTGCATCATTTCAGTTGAAGGTCCTAGTCAGGCCGAATGCAGCAGCTCACACCTGTAATCCCAGCGCTTTGGGAGGCCCAGGTGGGAGGATCACTTAAAGCCAGAAGTTCGAGACCAGCCTGGGAAACATAGTGAGACCTTGTCTGTACAAAAGAATTTCAGAAGTTATCCGGGCATGGTTGCCGGCACCTGTAGTCCCAGCTGCTCCAGGCTGAGGTGGGAGGATGGCTTGGGTACAGGAGGTCAAGGCTGCAGTGAGCTATGATTGCCCCACTGCACTCCAGCCTGGGTGACAGAGTGAGACCTGTCTCTAAAAAAAAAAAAAAAAAGTCCTGTTCCATTTTGTTTTGGGGGTATTTTGGGGGGTTTTCACTGCGGCCCACTGTATTATGAAATGTGATGGTCCTGTGGACTTTGAGGAAAAAAGTCGTGTGGTCTAAAGACACGCTCAAAGTTGAATGCAAATCCATTCACTCCACCTTCTTGATTTCACCTTTCAAATCCCCATGGCCTCTCGCACTTCCCTGAGGGACCCCCAGGCTCTGTGAAGCGCCGCTCACCTGTGGTGGGCTGGTGACCACCAAGTCCCCCTCCCCATTACAGGAGGTTTCGCCTCAATGGAGCGAAAGACGTGCATCTTGTTTTTAATGCTTCCAGGGTCCTTTCTGTTTCTCCAAAACTTGTGTGAATCTCACTCTCTGCTCAAAAACAAAATGAAGCCTTTCCCTAACCCTTCCCCATCCCAAGTAAAACTCAGAGTTTCGTGTCTGCCTGTGTCGTTCCATTTCCTCCCCCAGTTAGTGGCCTTTTCTAGCTTCCTTTGGACTTGGGACCCAGATAACCATCATTAAATTGTTTTCTAAACAATTAGAAAGGCTGGGGCACACAGGCATTGGGTCCTAGTCTTTTCTTTCACTATGGAGGTTGCTCATTTTCTTGCCTTTGTCTCGTCCTGGGTTTGACGTCAGAACGTGAGGCCATTTTATACCATCATTTCCATTGTTGTCACCTGTGCTGCGGATGTCTGCCAGGCGTCCCGCGTTCTCGGTGTGTTTGCTGAACTCGGAATATTAGACCTGCACTTCCCTGTTACTGACGGGCCCTGGACCTGCCGTCGGCAGCTCTCAGTAAAACCCTGACCGTCGATCGTCCTTCCAGTTCCCAAAGTGGACGAAAGATCAGCTGTGGTCCCCATCATACCTCAAAATGGTCGAGCTCGAGGAACTCATGGGAGGGGATGAACGTCAGAGGTAGGGCCCCGGGCCTCACCTCACCACAGGCTGACCTCTTCTCGCTGCGCTCCCGCCTTTCAGATCCGGTCCGACAAGGACAATGACATCCCCATCCGGTACAGCATCACGGGAGTGGGCGCCGACCAGCCCCCCATGGAGGTCTTCAGCATCGACTCCATGTCCGGCCGGATGTACGTCACGCGGCCCATGGACCGGGAGGAGCACGCCTCTTACCACGTGAGTGTCCACGCCCAGGTGGGAACCGGGCCCTGGGGCGGCGATCTCAGCCCCACCAGGCCTTGGCAGGTGCCCCCAGCTGGGCCATGCCTGTCCTAATTCTACGGGTAGCGCTCCAACTTTGACCTGGAGCAGAATCCTGGGAAGCTGGGGAAACTCTAGGTTGCTGGGCACTGTCCCCCGTCTCTCCAGGGTGGGCCCAGGGCAGACCTGGGAAACTGCATTTCACACACTCCCCAGGATGCAAGTCAGGCCTGGGCCCACACTGGGAGAACCACTGGTCTAGAAGGCCTCCATCCAGCTGGTCTGCTTTGGACGGCTCTGCGGGGCAGGGAGTCAGGGAGCTGCAGTGCTCCCTCGGGGCCCCTCATGCTGCCCTTGGCCCCTTTCTCTGAAGCACGGCCCATTGTCCCTCCCACCCTCTCCAGGCTGGGACATGCGTCCTGCAGGCTTTTCATTTCCTCTGACGTCTCTCGCAGCAGCAAGAGCCTCTGAAAGGAGAGCCGCGCTGGTTCCCTGTTGCGGGCTGTGCACGGAAAGAGGTGGGGCTGTGGCCTCAGCTTCCGGGGGGCGGGCCTTCTCCTCCCAGGCCGAACTGACCCTGGCTGAGAGGAGGGGGCCTGGGCCGCGGTGAAAGCAGCGGCAGGTGCACATCCCTCCACCTCAGGGTCCAGGGCTGTCCATCGTGTGTAGGTGAAGGCTGCACCAGCAGCACAGAACAGGCTGGAGCCAGATCGCGAGGGTCACACCCAGACCTGCCCCTGGCCAGGTGTGAGCTCTTGGGCAAATGATGTCGCCTCTCCTGGCCTCAGTCCCTGTTCCTCCTCATGGGCTTGTTCTGAGGACTCCAGGGTTAACCCGGGTGAGGCGTTCAGCACAAGCCCGTGCTGTCAGGGCCGTGTGCTCCTCCGTGGTAACTCGGGAACAACCATGGAAGAATCAGCCCTGCCTGGCAGTGTCACCTTGCTCAGCTCTACCTTCGCTGGGCTTCAGCCAGTGGCACTGAACAGGGCCCAACCCTGCAGCTTCTCACGTCTGCAGCTATTTGTTTTGGGGTCCGTTCTTTCCATCTCACTCTAGAAGGAGGCTGCACAGGGGCAGGGATCCTCCAGCTTGTCCACGCCAGATCTCAGGGCCAAGAACAGAGCCTGGCCTTCGGGGGACTCACTAAGCATTCAGAGAAGGGAGGATGTTGATGGGAGAAGGTCGGTTTTGCTGTTTGGCCACAGGGGCCTCCCTGACAGCCCCCGAGGCACCGTCTGAAGCAGGGGCGGAGCTGGATGGATCCTGGGGAGCCCACTTGGGAGGTGGCTGCCCTAACCCCCATCTGCACTGGGGCCTTATCAGTCCCTCACGGCTGCCTCCTGGGAAGGCTCACACCTTGGCTGGGTGCTGGGGAGACCTGTTTGACAGTGCCTGGGCCTCGTGTGCTGGGCCCTCCAGGAGTGGCCGGGGCAGAACCACAGAACCAGCCAGAGACTCTAGCTGATGCCCACAGACTGTGCAGCAAGAGACAGGCCCTCAGCATGGCCGCTGGCTCCCACAACAGGCTTTGGGCTGCCGTCAACACGCGTCTACAACAGGCTCAGGAATCGGAACTCAACAGCCCTTACTGCCAAGAAATAGCTACAGACCAAGGACTTAGGGAGAGACACAGATACATGCACACAGAGATAGAGATACAGAGACAGACAGGGAGACAGAGACACAGAGAGAGACATAGGAGACAGCGAAGAGAGACAGGAAATACAGAGACAGAAGTAGACTGACCGTGAGAGACAGATTCAGAGACAGAGACTTGACTCTAGCCTTGCCAGATCTAGATGTGGGGCAGGGGGAGCCAATCCTTCAGCTCTGTGAATTCCTGACACGTGTTTCTGTCTTGTTTTTTTAACCAAGGCAGACTTGGAGCTGGGTCAGCCCACTTCTCGCTGGTGTGGCATTGCAGATGCAGCCTGTGGCTGTTGGCTGGGGCATCTGAGGGGCACCAGGAGTGCTGTAGGGCTGCCAGGTGCCTGTTGCAGGAGGACTCAGGGCCCAGCGCTTGCTGAATGCACAGTGATTCCTGGGTGACCTGCACCAGCAGGAGGCCTCCTCCTTCCATTTCATCTTATAATTCCTCCTGGAATTCTGGAGCTCAGAGCTGGCCCTCCCTGCAGCATCCCCGATGAGCTGTGTCTCCTCCGTGGATTCTCACCAGAGGCAGCCTTGGCATTCCCACCGACTCCCCAGAAAAGGTTTCAGGGCTCAGCTACCTCTGCACACAGCACGGCTAGGGGACAGGGACCTCCAGGGCCACCGCTGGACAGTGCCCCCTCCATGCACCTTGAAGCCTGAGGCACAGCCTGCAACCCAACCTGGGAGCTTTGCCCACAGCAGGGGTCCAGGTGTGCAGGGCCAGAGGTTGGAATGGGCACTCCAGGGATCTGGGTCACCCACCCCTCTGTGATTCATTCCCAAGGCCCTCCTCTCATGCACAGGTAGAAATTTTCAACCCACCATGTGCAGAGACAGTGGCTGGCACTGGGGAGGAATCCAGCGCCCCCACCATCTCCTGCCATGCCATGCAAATACACTGTGTAAACATGTGGTGCAAACATGCTGTGTAAACATGTGGTACAAACACGCTGTGTAAACATGTGGTGCAAACACGCTGTGTAAACACGTGGTGCAAACATGCTGTGTTAGCCCTTTCGTATTGCTGTAAAGAAATACCTGAGGCTGCGTAATATAGAGAGAAAAGAGGTTTATTTGACTCACGGTTCTGCAGGCTGTACAGGAAGTGTGGCCCCAGCATCTGCTTCTGGGGAGGCCTCCACTCGTGGGAGAAAGCGAAGGGGAGCAGACGTCCCACATGGCAGGAGTAAGAGAGAGAGAGGGACGGAGGTGCCAAGCTCTTTAAACAACTGGCACTGGAGTGCACTCAGAGCAGGAACTCATGCATTACCACAAGGGCAGCACCGAGCCTTTGACAAGGGATCCACCCCCATGACCCAAACACCTCCCACCAGGCCCACCTCCAATACTGGAGGGCACATTTCAACATGAGATCTGGAGGGGACAGAACATCCAAACCACCGCACACATCTCCATTCATCTGTTTATTCTTTCTGCCTGATGCATATGCAGAGCCTTGCTCAGCACCAAGCTCTACCCAGGAAAGGCGTGGTGCCTCTGTAGATGGTCCTGCAGCAAACCCCCAGAAAGATGGGGGTCACAGGCTGGTGGGGACCAGGAACCTGGGTCCCACACCTGCAGGGGAAGCTGAGGTGCCCCCGAAGACTCCTGTCCCTCATCACGATGCCCTGAGGCCCCCCGCACTCCCCACCTGAGCTGGCCGTGGAGGAAGATGAGGGAGCCCAGGCCGGGGGTGGGGGGAGCTGCTGGTGAAAAGTCAGACCCACCTGCCCCAGCCACCCTCGTGGCTTGTCACTGTGCAGACACTTTTGCACACATGTTCCCTTCCCTTTTGTTTTTCTTTTGTTTGTTTTTTGAGACAGGGTCTCGCTCTGTCACTCAGGCTGGAATGCAGTGGCACAATCTCAGCTCACTGCAGCCTCAACCTGCCAGGCTCAAGCAATCCTCCCACCTCAGCCTCCCAAGTAGCTGGGATTTTTTTATTTTTTTATTTTTTGAGACAGAGTCTCACTTCGTCAGCCAGGCTGGAGTGCAGTGGTACTATCTCGGCTCACTGCAACCTCCGCCTCACAGGTTCAAGCGATTCTCCTGCCTCCGCCTCCCAGGTAGCTGGAACTACAGGCACCTGCTACCACACCCAGCTAATTTTTCTGTATTTTTAGTGGAGACGGGGTTTTGCCCTGTTAGCCAGGCTGGTCTCTAACTATGCCTCCCAAAGTGCTGGGATTGCAGGCGTGAGCCACCGGCCCATGTTCCTGTCTGTTTCCTGCCTCAGCCCTGAGGCTTCATGGTTTTCTCCCCGCTTTGAAGATGAGAAATGCAGTCATCCCACATCACCAGCGTCTCTCAGTGCCTCCTGCACACCAGGTTCTGGGAGCAAGCTTGTGGAGATCATCAGTTTTTATCATCCTCATTTCCCATTTTCAAGGTGAGGAATGGTGAGCCCTGAGATCTGGCCAGGTTCCAGCCTCCTCACCCTTGTAGGGACGGCAGAGTCAGCAGGAGATGCGAGGCCCAGACTGGAGAAGAAACTGCATCATCTGCCAAATTCTGGAATGAAGCCCTCGAGTTCCACGTGTAGCTAATCTCTCTGTCTTACTGAGATGGAGGCCTTGGGGATGCCCGGCTTTCCTGCCCTTCGCTGGAGAAGGAAGCCCCTCCCTTCAGGCATCACAGTCCTCATTAGACTCCATTGTGAATCCAACTCTGGACTTCCACCTTGTAGGATGCCCACCAGGGTCTTTGGGGACAGCTGTGCCAGCCAGCAGGGGTGTGTTAGTTCTCTGTGCTGTGTAACACATCGGCACAAACTTAGTGGCTGAAACCACACCCTATGAGTTCACTGTGCTATAGGTCAGAAGTCAAGATGGGCTTGGCTTGTGTTTCTGCTCAGGGTCTCACCAGGCCAAAATCAAAGCGCCAGCCAGCCTGGGCACTCCCCCAGCCCTGGGGAGGACCTGCTTCCAGGCTCACTGGGGCTGCAGCAGGTCCAGATCCTTGTGGTTGCAGGACTGAGGTCTCCATGTCCTTGCCGGCTGTTTGGGGGGCCACAGCCACCCCCTGAAGGGCACCTGCATCCCCGGCACGTGTCCCCTCCACTGTCACCCAGCGAGGTGCATAGGATGCCCGCATGTCCCTCTCTCCTGCCTGCAGCTGGGGAACGCTCAGCTTTCGAAGGCCCATGTGTTTGGATGGCGCCTACCCAGCCCTGTCTTAAGGTCAAAAACGTAGCCCAGTGGAGAGGGAACACATCTATCTTCACATCTGGGACCAGCGCCTGACATCCTTGGGGCCATCTTAGAGTTCTTCCTGCCTCCCCAGTGCCCTTGGATCCTGTTCCATTTTCCACCCAGCTCTGTGGGCTGAGGGTGGGGAGGACGCAGCCAGCCTGTAAACATTCAAACACACAACACGCACGAGTGCTCACTGCTGGCTTTGCAGGGCGATGCTCCAGAAGATTCCTTGAAGGATTCCATCAGTTGGACACACTAGCTCACCCAGCCACATGCTGTCATCTTCCAAAAGCTTTCTCAGCTTCCTGAGCCTCAGTTTCCTCCTCTGTAAGATAGGGACCAAGACAATGCCAATCTCACAGATTCTGATGGAAACTGAAGTTAGCGTGTATCAGGTTCTTATAGCACTGCCTGGCCCTGAGCAAACACACCGTGCGTGTTGGCTGCCGATGTCACCGATGAAGAAAGTCTCCAACACCTGCACCCCTCGGCCACTTCCAAGGGCCCCCATGGACTGTTCCCCGTTCCATACTCCTTGGAGGGAACCTGCACCCACAATTAAGATACAAACAAGAGGCCAGGCGCGGTGGCTCATGCGTGTAATCCCAGCACTTTGGGAGGCTGAGGCGGGCGGATCACGAGGTCAGAAGATCGAGACCATCCTGGCTAACACGGTGAAACCCCATCTCTACTAAAAATACAAAAAAATAGCCGGGCCTGGTGGCGGGCGCCTGCAGTTCCAGCTACTCAGGAGGCTGAGGCAGGAGAATGGCAAGAGCCCGGGAGGCGGAGCTTGCAGTGAGCCGAGATCACACCTCTGCACTCCAGCCTGGGCGACAGAGCAAGACTCCGTCTCAAAAAAAACAGATACGAAGAAGAGAGAACAGCCAAGAGGCGGGAGAATTAGATCCCACATACATCTGGACATTCATCTGTCAACAGCCACATTTCCCCCAAGCGGCTTCCCAGCCCGAGGCCAGACCATACCCACATATTAATATTTTCTAATCTTGTCTCCCAGAACGAGGATAGAAAAATGTCCTATTCAAAATGTTGGAGGAAATGCGCTGTGCCTGACACGGATTTGCAGGTTGCAGAATGCTCGGAGGACTCCTCCACCCATGTTTGCCTGTTTCCTCCACTGCCACGGCGAGATCACCTCTCTCAGGCCCGCCCTGGGTGTGCCCAGCCTGAGAGATGGGCAGAGGAGATTTCCAACAGGAGCTGTGGGACAAGGAGGACACAGGCCGCGGGCAGAGGCCGTGTTTCCTTGTCATCTCTACTCGCGCTGCTCCTGCTGCTCCAGATAGCACCTGGAACTGCTTTAGTTGGGAGATAATAACTTTAATTTTAGCTCAGAATTACTTTTTTCCCGAGGCCTTGTGACCTTTGGGCGTATGGGAAGCGTGTCCTACAGCAGGACGGAGCTGCAAATGGCTCGGGGATGGAGGAGTCTGCCCGTGACGGGATGGGGGCAGCCGGATACGACAACCACACAGCACTTCAGGCTGTTTAAACAGGATACGTAAAGCTGACTCAGCGTGCGTGCAGTCACATCTCGCGTGGCAGTCTGCAGTTCCTCCAGGAGTCAGGCCTAGTTTGTCTCCTTACTACAGGGCAGATGGCCTCTTTGGGTAAAGCCAGCCTCTAGATCTTCCTTAAACATGCCACGTAGCGGGTAAAATTCCACTCTGGATTGTTGGAACCCAACCAAAACACTGGTGTGGGCATGGACACAGTTAGCTCCAGGGTTTCCCTGGGGCAGGCGTGGAATGTAGGGTCCACCCCGTTCCCCCGAGGTCGTGGGAGTGGAAGCGGCCATGTGAGGCAGGCCACCAAGGCGATGATGTGGAGACCTGTCCGGCATGGGGCTCCTCTCCCAGCCACCCTGGGCTTGATGACGTTTTGCTGCAAATACCTTGAGTGAGGTCTGTTGTGTCCAACTTTAAGCATGATATGGAGTTTTGGTAGAAAGATGTGAGCTGGGGACACCTCTGGGTGACTGTCCAGCTCTGGGTGGAGAGGCCTCAGACATACCCTTTCCATTCTCCGGCAACCCCTCAGCAGCCCCCTTGCCTGCGGCAGTGCCCAGCTTCTCCATGTTCTCTGCCTTGGCCTGTTCTTGAGGTCTCAGCTCAAGCAGCCCCTCCTCTGAGAGGCCTCCCTGGCGGTCACCACACCCACTGATGGCTTCTTCTCTCCCTGGTGTCCATTGTCCCTTGGACGGAAGCTCCAGGGCAGCCACACTGCCTTCAGTGCACAGTAATCTAGGGTCCAGCCCAGCACCTGGCATTGCAGGTCCTTGATGGGCATCTGCAGAACAAATGAATGAAAGAACAAATCCAGAACTTAAGGGGTGACTCTGAGAAGCTCCTGCAGAACCTTCCAGCCCAGGTTCAGCTCTTCCCTTTTCACCTTGAAGGCGGTTCCTGTGACATTCCCGGGAGCTCCACACTGGCCTCCCAGCACTGCCTCTGCATGGATCCCCCGACCACCCATGTTCCCCTGCTGTGTCCAAGAGCTGACAGGGCATGCAGACGCAGAGGAGCCTGGAACTTGTCCAGGCTGGACTCTCAGTGGACACCCAAATGGACCCAATTCCTAGCTCCAGCTCTGACCTCTCTGCACACCCTGGCCTGTCTCCTCCCCATCTCTCCTGGGGACTAACCTCACAGTAGCGGGAGTGAAGCCCCCTACCCAGTTAGGCACAAATGCCTTTTCTGTTGCCACTTTGGGTGGACATGACCCCATCCAAGGGACACCTGTCCTGCTCCAGACATCTGATCAGAACAGTCGGTGGCTCACAGAACAGTCGGACAGGCGTGGGAGGTCCTGGGTGGGCCTGACCATGGGGTGTGGGGGGTTATGCTGGCTTCCAGCTCTGCGCATTGCTCCACTCTGCACTCTCCCGACCCCGTTTCTGCAGAGGAGAGAGCTGAGGCTCGGAGAATTGCACCACGTGCCCAAAGCCCCCCGGCCCCTATAGCTAACCTGCCTCTGCCATCAGCCTCCCACCCCAGCACCACAGGTCCCGGGCCGCTCTCAGCTGGGTGGGGGTGCCCGCCCGCCAGCGGGCCCTGATGTGTCTGTGCTGCTTTCCAGCTCCGAGCCCACGCTGTGGACATGAACGGCAACAAGGTGGAGAACCCCATCGACCTGTACATCTATGTCATCGACATGAATGACAACCGCCCCGAGTTCATCAACCAGGTCTACAACGGCTCCGTGGACGAGGGCTCCAAGCCAGGTGAGGCCTTTAGCGTTTGCTTGCTGGAGACCCTGTGGGCTCTGCGGGCACAGCACAGGCCCCGAGGGCTGGGGAGGGCTGCTCAGCCCCCGCCACCAGGATGGTGCCACGGGACTTGGGTGTGGACACAGGTGTGCAGCAGGCGTCCACCAAAGCCCCTGCTCTCAAAGGCTTCAGGGTCAAGGGAGGTGCAGAGCACAGGGGAGAAGCGATTGCAGCCACAGCAGGGCCGATAGGCTGGGAAGGAAACCCGGGCACTGGGAGTCCTGGGACAGTGGTGGGCCCGGGCAGGCCCCTCTGTGGAGCTGGCGTGTGGGCTAGGAGTTGAAGCCTGAGGTGGAGCAGCTCCCGGAGTGGGGCTGGGGTGGGCTCCTGGGCAGGCGGAGAGGCTAGGGGAACAAGGTGCACATGCCAGGGTCCTGGGGAGGCAATGAGGTCAGAGGACTGAGGCCACTGGAGGCCTCCCGGCTACACTTAAGATTTGGTTCCAGTCAAAACAGGAAGTGAGAGAGGCCCAGACTGCCCCCGCAGAGGCGATCCCATGTGACTGAGGCCATCTGTTCCCCTCAGAGCTGACCTAAGAGCCTGTCCCCCGAGACTTCACTCTGGCACAGGTGGCAGTGCCCGCTTTTTCATGTGTGGGACCCCAGCTGAGTGCGTCATGTCTTGCATCTCTGCCCTTTGTGACTGCCAAGAAGTGGGAGACCCCCACCAGCAGTGAGGAGGCTCAGGCCCTCAGTAATCGAGGGTCCAGCCCAGCACCTGGCATTGCAGTCCCTTGATGGGCATCTGCAGAACAAATGAATGAGTGAAAGAACAAATCCAGAACTTAAGGGGTGACTCTGAGAAGCTCCTGCAGAACCTTCCAGCCTCAGGGCACACATGGGTTGGAACCTGGGTGTCCACATCCCCGCAGGGCTGGCACAGCCCCCACCTGCTCATCTAGATGCTGCAGGTGGCCCAGGTCTGCGGATTAACAAACCCCAGGGGCCTTCTGTGTTGGGGGAGCAGCTCCCCACTGTGGCTGCCTCCTGTGTGGGGGGTGGAGAGGGGTCCTCTTCGGGACAAACCTTTGCCTGGCTTGGGTTGGGTGGGGGGAGGGGAGGTCACTGAGGCGACCTCTGCTGGGGTTGCCCCTAAAGTACAAGACAGCAAGTAAATGTGAAGTTCAGAGAGATAGCAAAGCACTTTAAAGTGTGGCCCAAGCACCATGTAGGGCGGACTTGCACCAAGAGAGTAATCCTTGCTGCTCTGAACTGCGAGTTCAATGGGTGTCCTGTATTTTCACCAGCAGCCGTACCCCTGGCCAGTGCCCAGCAAGTGATGGCTTCTGGGCTCTACAGATGTTGGCAGTGCCAGGCAAACGGGAGGCTGTTTCTGCATTGAAATCCGGAGCACATGAAGCCCAGAGCCAGGGCCAGCTCCCGGGGGCACGACACACCCCTGCAGGCCCCCAGGGAGGGGTGAGCAGCATCCCGGCTCTGGGACAGGAAGGCAGGCTTTTATCACGCCTGCTCGCAGAGGTGGCTGCATGGTCCGCCCCAGGGCTGCAGTGTGAACAGGGTGAATTGCGCGCTCGGTCCGCCCCAGGGCTGCGGTGTGAACAGGGTGAATTGCACGCTCGGTCCGCCCCAGGGCTGCGGTGTGAACAGGGTGAATTGCGCGCTCGGTCCGCCCCAGGGCTGCGGTGTGAACAGGGTGAATTGCGCGCTCGGTCCCGCCCCAGGGCTGCGGTGTGAACAGGGTGAATTGCGCGCTCGGTCCGCCCCAGGGCTGCGGTGTGAACAGGGTGAATTGCGCGCTCGGGTCTCGGTCCGCCCCAGGGCTGCGGTGTGAACAGGGTGAATTGCGCGCTCGGTCCGCCCCAGGGCTGCGGTGTGAACAGGGTGAATTGCGCGCTCGGTCCGCCCCAGGGCTGCGGTGTGAACAGGGTGAATTGCGCGCTCGGTCCGCCCCAGGGCTGCGGTGTGAACAGGGTGAATTGCGCGCTCGGTCCGCCCCAGGGCTGCGGTGTGAACAGGGTGAATTGCGCGCTCGGTCCGCCCCAGGGCTGCGGTGTGAACAGGGTGAATTGCGCGCTCGGTCCGCCCCAGGGCTGCGGTGTGAACAGGGTGAATTGCGCGCTCGGTCCGCCCCAGGGCTGCGGTGTGAACAGGGTGAATTGCGCGCTCGGTCCCCCCCAGGGCTGCGGTGTGAACAGGGTGAATTGCGCGCTTGGTCCCCCCCAGGGCTGCGGTGTGAACAGGGTGAATTGCGCGCTTGGTCCCCCCCAGGGCTGCGGTGTGAACAGGGTGAATTGCGCGCTTAGTCCCCCCCAGGGCTGCGGTGTGAACAGGGTGAATTGCGTGCTCGGTCCGCCCCAGGGCTGCAGTGTGAACAGGGTGAATTGTGCGCTTAGTCCCCCCCAGGGCTGCGATGTGAACAGGGTGAATTGCATGCTTAGTCCCCCCCAGGGCTGCGGTGTGAACAGGTTGAATTGCGCTCTCGGTCCACCCCAGGGCTGCAGTGTGAACAGGGTGAATTGCACGCTTGATTGGTTGTCTTTCAGGATTATGAGACACGGGTGTGTCCGGTGTCACCAAAGGGAATGAATGTGACATTATCTCACTGGAACCATGGGCAGCTGGTCCTCAGCCATCCCTTGAGGGGCAGGCAGCGGGTGAGCAGATTAGCTCCAGGCAGCCAAAGAAAACGGATGACGACATGGGAGCCCCTCGTGAGGGTGCAGATGTGGGGGAGTGGGCAGCAGGCCAGGCACGCTCGTCACACAGACACCACTGGCCTCTCTCCCGGAGACCCAGGATGCTATTTAAAGGCACCTGGATTTTCCTGGCCTTTCTATCACAAATCAAACCTCCCATGTCTTACTTTTTGAAAAATCAATAGCGAAAGTCTTCCCAAAAGCACAACTGGCTTTGCTCATTAAGATAACGGAGTAAATTGTGGAGCCATGGCCTCAGAAGTCCATGTCAGCCCTTCTTCCCACCACTCCTGAGCTTTTCCAGGACTGTGTTGAGTGAAATGTCCACGGACTCTCAGAGCCCCTGGGGGATCAGGAGTCTGTTTCTGGTCCCAGAATAAGCTGTCTTTGTGCAAAGGCCAGGACGGAGCTGGAGGCGACACTGTCGAGTCCACCTCGGTCACCCCGGGCAAGGGCGGGGAGAGATGGAGGCCACACAAAGCATGGCTTGCTTCTCTCAGTGGCGGTCTTTCCAGGACTTGGAAATCATCTCTACAATTTCTTCTCTTCCATCAGTAAATTACAATAATAGAAGGGTTCTACACAGTGCCTTTGTGGGATAAGGAAAAACTACCGCCAGAAATTAGTCATTATTCTCTGGAAGGACGGGCTAATGAAGGGTTTCAGATGCGCGTTCTAATGGAAAACAAATGGAAAGATGGGTTAAATATTGACTCAGCTCCAGAGGAACTTGGAAGGCTTGGGGAGTTCGTCTGGGGACATGAGCTCGCCAGTACAGGCCTGGGATCCATGAGGGTCCTGTGTGCCCCCCACACTCCTCTCCAGACCCCTGGGATCCACAAGAGTCCTGTGTGCATCTCACACTCTTCCCCAGCCCCCTACAATCCACAAGGGTTCTGTGTGCACCCCATTACTCTTCCCCAGGCCCCTGGAATCCACAAGGATCCTTCATGTACCCCACATTCTTCCCCAGCTCCCCCGGGATCCACAAGGGTCCTGTGTGCACCCCACACTCTTTCCCAGCCCCCCTGACTTCATGAAATCCCCTGGGGCACTGCTGACCTGCTCTACTGGGTTCAGAGGGTGTGGCAGGTGCCACGGCAGGCCCTTTTGTGATTGGGGTACAGAGTGAGATGCCTTGTTAGTCAACAGGATGCAGAGCCCATCCCAGGGGCTCCCAGAGCAAGGGGACCATAACTGGGAAGTGCAGGCGGGGCTGGCAGTGCCAGGTGTGGCAGCGCCCCTGGCTGAGATGTGTTTCCAGAGTCTCCCTGCCGATTTTCATCCCCACCCTCCTTTCTCCTCCAAGAGATCCTCTCTGCTACAGCCTCTGTGGCCTTGGAGGCCAAAAGCTCGTTCCTCAGCAGCTGGACAGCCCCGGGGTGAGGAGAGCGCGTCTTTACCAAGAGTCCCCGCGAAAGTCCCAGGGCAGGTTCTCGCGGGTCTCACTGCCCTGCCCCTGCGTCCGTACGCCTCCCCGGGGCAGAGGGTGGCAGCCTGTGGCACACAGCCAGGGGACACCCTCCATCTCCATGCGTTCCGGGCTGTCTGGGATTGTGGGCGGCACATGTGCGTTCGCCATCGAGTAAGACGGGGCTCCAGGAAGTGGGCGTTCCCACCGAGGCCATCAGCCCAGGCTGCAAAGTGACCCTAAGCCTGGTGAGTTCCAATGGCGGGAGAAGGCCCTGCTGAGTGATCCACAGACCTGTACCACAGACGTTTTCCATGAGGAAATCAACGTTTGTTTATTTCAAGTTCCCCAGAAAATGGAACCAAAATGAGCATTCCCTCCAACAAAAAAACAAGGTCTACCTGAAATGACGGGAGGGCCGAGGATTTTTGCCCAGTTTCCAGCGGGACCTGAGGCCCACGGAGGTGACTGGGGGCCCCCATGGGCAGGAGGCTGGGGCCTGGCTTCCCAGCCCTCACGCTGTCCATCCAGCCTTCGCCACTTTCATCCGCTGTGTTGGGCTTCCCGATGGGATTTCACTGGAAGAAATGTCTTCTCAAAAAATATTTTTATTTTGAGATAATTGTAGAGTCACATGCAGTTGTAGGAATAAGACAGACGGATCCTGTGAGCCTTTCAGCCAGCCTCCCGCCAGGGCGATATCTTGTAGAACCACAGTGCAGGGTCATAGCCAGGAAACTGACCTTCGTACCAGCCGCAGCCACTACTCACATCCCACCAGACTGACCTGCATTCATTGGTGTGTCTGTCTGTGTGTGTCTCTGTGTGCATCTGTTTGTGTGTCCATGTGTGTCTGTGTCTGTGTGTCTGTGTGTGTGTGTCTGTGTCTATGTGTGTCTCTGTGCGTGTGTCTCTGTTTCTGTGTGTCTGTGTGTGTGTGTCTGTGTCTGCATGTGTCTCTGTTTCTGTGTGTGTGTCTCTGTTTCCATGTGTGTGTCTCTGTGTCTGTGTGTCTCTGTCTCTGTGTGTGTGTCTGTGTCCGCATGTGTGTCTGTCTGTGTGTCTGTGTCTGTGTGTCTCTGTGTCTATGTGTGTGTCTGTGTGTCTCTGTGCGTGTATCTGTGTCTGCATGTGTGTCTGTGTCTGTGTGTCTGTGTCTATGTGTGTCTCTGTGTGTGTGTCTCTGTTTCTGTGTGTCTGTGTGTGTGTGTCTGTGTCTATGTGTATCTCAGTGTGTGTGTCTCTGTTTCTGTGTGTCTGTGTGTGTGTCTGTGTCTATGTGTGTCTCTGTGTGTGTGTCTCTGTTTCTGTGTGTCTGTGTGTGTGTGTCTGTGTCTATGTGTGTGTCTGTGTGTCTCTGTGCGTGTATCTGTGTCTGCATGTGTGTCTGTGTCTGTGTGTCTGCATCTGTGTGTGTCTGTGTCTGTGTGTCTGTGTCTATGTGTGTCTCTGTGTGTGTGTCTCTGTTTCTGTGTGTCTGTGTGTGTGTGTGTCTGTGTCTATGTGTATCTCAGTGTGTGTGTCTCTGTTTCTGTGTGTCTGTGTGTGTGTCTGTGTCTATGTGTGTCTCTGTGTGTGTGTCTCTGTTTCTGTGTGTCTGTGTGTGTGTGTCTGTGTCTATGTGTGTGTCTGTGTGTCTCTGTGCGTGTATCTGTGTCTGCATGTGTGTCTGTGTCTGTGTGTCTGCATCTGTGTGTGTCTGTGTCTGTGTGTGTGTGTCTGTGTCTATGTGTGTCTCTGTGTGTGTGTCTCTGTTTCTGTGTGTCTGTGTGTGTGTGTCTGTGTCTGTGTGTCTGTGTGTGTGTGTCTGTGTCTATGTGTGTCTCTGTGTGTGTGTCTCTGTTTCTGTGTGTCTGTGTGTCTATGTGTGTTTCTGTGTGTGTGTCTGTGTCTGCATGTGTGTCTGTCTGTGTGCCTCCCATCAACCCTAACCTGTGGCAACCATGACTCTCTTTTCATCTCTGTAGTTTTGTCATTCCGAGGATACTATAGAAATGGAATCACAGCTGTGTGTTCCCTTTCGGGACTGGCTGTTTTCCTGCAGCATCGTTCTCTGGATATACAGCCAGTTCGTATCCATAGCTCGTTCCTTTCTATGGTGTAGAATTCCGTGGCCTGGGTATACCGCGGCTTGTGAGCCATCCCGGATTGATGAACGCTGGGCGGTTTCCACTCCGGGCCGTGATGAACTGAGCTGCTCTGAGCACCTGTTCCTGCACGGGGTCTCGTGTGAGCATGTGTTTCCATTTCTCTAGAATGAATGCCCGAGAATGCAACTGTGGGGTCATCTCGGGAGCGGGCGTTTGTTTTGTAGGGAACTTCCATGTTCTCTGCCAGAGGGGCTGTCCCGTCGCACCCTCATCCCACCCTCCCGAGAGACCCGGACTCTCGGCATCCTCACCAGCATGTGTTGTCATCACTTTCAGCATTAGCCATTCCGAGAGGTGCGTGGTGGCACCTCGTGGTTTCAGTGTGTTTTCCCTCTGACGAATGGTGCCAAGTGTGTTTTCCTGTGTCTGTTGGCATCTGTGTGTCCTCTTCAGGGAAACGTCTCTTCATGGCTTTCATCCATTTCCTACTATGCTCTTCTTTTACTGTTGAGTTTTCAGAATTCTTTGCATATTCTAGATACAAGTCCTTTGTCGGATATGTGGTTTGCAAATATTTCTCCCACTCAGTAACTTGTCTTCCATCTTCCTCCCAGGGTCTCTGCGAGTGAAAGTGTTTAATTTGAAGGAAGTCCAATTTATCCTCCATGCTTCCTCCCATGGAGCAGGCTTCGGTGTCAGCTCTGAGAGCTCTTCATCAAGCCCTAGGTTCTGAAAGGGTTCTCCTCTGGGTTTTCTAAAAGTTGTTTAGGTTTGTAGTTTACATTAGGTCCACGATTCATTGTGAGTTAATTTTTATATAACATGCGAGATGTAGATCCAAGTGCATTTTTTGCTCCTCTCAGTATTTTCCATGACTGCCCCAGTACCATGCATTGAAAGGCGTCCTGCCTCCAGTGAATTTTGCTTTGACGTTTTTGTAGGGCATCCGTTGGGTACATTTGTGTTCCTAGGTTCTGTGTGTCTCCTGCCAATGCCACGGGATTACCGTAGCCTCGCAGCCAGCTTCACTGCCGGGTGGAGGGATGGCTTCGTGGACGGTGTGAGGTGGTCACGCCCTGGCCTTCACCTGCGTCCCTCTGTCAGGGTGGGAACGTGCACGCGGCACTGCCTGTACTCAGCCCCCTCCTCGGCAGGCAGGGGTTCTGCCACGCTGTCCACGGCAGTGCCGCGTGACCATAGCATGGCCCTGGTGTGGCACTGGGCAAGCTCCTTCCCGCTGCCTCATACATCTTCAGTAAAAGAACAAGGACAGTGCCCACCTCGTGGATGGGGAAGGTCAGGGGTGGGCGTCCATGTGGCTCCCAGCTGCGACGCTGTCATTGACAGTGTCCTTATTATCCACAGCTGCAACTCCTTCCTATTAACAGCAACTTAATAATACATTCTGGCTCAAAGCACCAGTTCATTTTCCTGACTCCACCAAGGTAATTTTGTCAACTCAAACCTCTCAATAAATACAAGACAACTTTGAAAACCACCTGTGTTCCAGCTTCCTCAGAGCACTGAGGTCCGCGGGGTCCTTGCCCGGTCACCCTGCTGGTCTGCCTGGCAGGCCCGGTCTTCCCTGAGGGCTGACCTACACCTCAGATACTCATATTTCTGAATTATCACAAATTCCAAATCAGCCATGTCTGAACAACGCAGTTTTCTGGCCTGGGATGGGCCAACCATGGCCATGCCTGAGGTCTGGCTGCCAGACGTTGGCCTGCCAGGAGGATTTGGGGGCAGGTGATTTATGAAGGACCCACCTGCTCCCAGGAGATGTCTAGGAGGGAGGAGGAGGTGCAGGACGCCCTGACAAGCAGAAACAACACCTCAGAAGGGCCCCAATGCAAGGCAAGGCTGCTAGGTTCTGTGCACGGCCCCAGCAGGTTCTCGGGAGGGGAGGAGGAGTCACTGAAAATGATAGTGACCACTAAAGGGGTCTGTCCGGGTGGCATCCAGGCTCCTGCAGGGTTGGCTACAAGCCAAAGCTGGTTTCCCCCTCCCGTCTAGAGTAATGGCCCGCAGGTTGCATTTCCCAAGGGCTCCTCCTGCAGGATCCTGGCATTTGTGTCTGCGGGAGGGATCCTGGCATTTCTATCCACAGGAGGGATCCTGGCATTTGTGTCTGCGGGAGGGATCCTGGCATTTCTATCCACAGGAGGGATCCTGGCATTTGTGTCTGCGGGAGGGATCCTGGCATTTCTATCCACAGGAGGGATCCTGGCATTTGTGTCTGCGGGAGGGATCCTGGCATTTCTATCCACAGGAGGGATTCTGGCATTTCTATCTGCGGGAGGGATCCTGGCATTTCTATCTGCGGGAGGGATCCTGGCATTTCTAACTGCAGGAGGACTCTGTGAGACCCGTGGAGACCTGTGCTGAGAAAGAGCCACCCTTGCCCCAGGGCAGAGAAGAGCCTGGGGGACCCTCTGGGCTCTCTGCCTGCCAATCAACATGCAGCCCCCCTGGGTGCCTTTGGGTCTAAAAAGGTGTGTTCTGTTCCTTTGAACTGGACCTTTTGAGAAGAGCAAGCAACAGATGAAAAATAGCTGCGGCCGCACCCTGACCTGAAGCTCACGCGCCCGCACCTGCCTCAGCTGTCCACTCTGCCTAGGCCCAAGAACCACACTGGACGTGGGCTCCACTGGTCTCCACCGACCACTGGTCTCCACCGATGATCCCTGCTTCTCTGCACCCAGGGGCAGGGCCAGCAATGAGGCCTGGTGAGGTTCCATGTGGGAAGGACACGCCTTCCGCTGAAGATGCGATCATGCTGTCATCACAGAAACGCGGCCGACAGCATTCGTCCACTCTGCCAGGTGCCGGACACCGCTCTTAAGTTCTCCACACGACTCAGCTCACCAAATACCACAACAGCCCCAGGAAATGGCGAGTTTTATTTCCCCCGCATACAGCAGGAGGAAGTGAAGGCACCGTCTGTAACAGGAAAGACCCACAGCAGCCAGCAGGGAAAGGCAAGACTTAGAGGCCAACGGACTGGCTCCTGAACGCCCCTGCTAACCACTCCACAAACCGCCTCCCCTTCCCTGCCTGCATGTCGGGAATGCCTTTGGCTGAAAGTCACAGAAAACCCAACCGCAGCAGCTTGAACCAGCGGGAGCTGGGGTGAGAGCTCAAGGCGTTGGGCCGAGGCCTGCGTGGTGGTCACCCCGCTTCTCAGTTCTCACCACGTGGTCACGAGGTGGCTGTGGTGCCCCCAAGCATCACGCACACCATCAGGCAGGAGGGAGGAGGGGGCAGTGTGTAGCATGGGCTGTTTCCTGCAGGAAGAAGTCCCGGGCGGCTGTGTTGTTCCGTGGATAAGGTGGGCATCTTAGCTGGGTGCTGCGGAGGGCACCGGGTGGGAACACATGAACCCCACCTCCAGTAGCCCACTGTCCAGTTGAGAAACCCAGAGATACATCCCCTTCTCAAGGTGCAGGCCTCACACCTGGGGCAAGGCAGGGAAGCAAACGTCCCAGGCCACTGTGAACGGGAAGCGCCTTTCCCTGCCCCTGGGCCCTGGCAAAGGCTGCGCCCTCAGCCCGGGGAGCTGTCCCCCACCCTCTGCGCCAGCTCCTTTCCTCCTGCAGCTCACAGCCACTTCTGCACAGATGTGTTGCCCTGGCCTCTCCCCCAGGCAGCCCCCTCCATGCCCTGGGCGACTCCCTTGACTCCTGGCGAGTCACTCAGGTGGCTGTTGGTCTCCACCACCGGGCTCCAGTTCTGAGCAGACGCCCCATCTCCTCCTTCATCCTTGCCGTGGAGGCTGTAGGGAGAGCCCAGCCTCAGCCTGACCCTGGGGGCAGCTCGCAAGCCTCGATGACACCTCAGACGTGTCCCTGCCCTAGCTCCTAGTGCTCTCAAGGTGGACTCGTTCTGCAAAATGGACAGGAGTCCATGAGGACCTCCTGGGGTGGGGGGCGGGGGGGCGCGGTCCTTGATGGACAGCTGGAGTTCACACAGGCGCAGAGGGAGGCAGATGTCTGCCAGGCCCACAGTGAGGCCAGGCATCTTGCCCAGGGCAGGAGGGCAGTGGACAGCCAGCCTGCCATCCGTCCTGCCAGGTCCCCTGGACCCCTCACGCCCCGTCACTGCCCAGTGACCGTTTTCCACTACTGTCCCCCGCAGCGTCAGAGAACGAGCTCTCAGGGCTCGGGAACTCACCCAGGCTCTCAGCATTTCTCAAACTGCCCAGGGAAAGACACCGCCGTACTGATGATTTTTTAACTAAAAAGGGCTCTAATCGGGAAGCGGCACTTCCTCTAACCCCTCGTAACTGCGTGGGGGCCTCTATTATAAGTTTTGAAATTAATGTCATTTTAAAATATTAAAAAGCAGGGAAATCTACATGCTGCAGATGAAGTCAAAGAGACCTTCATCTATACAGCACCGAGTTTTTGCCTAAACAGATTATTCTATTAGTGGGCCCCGTTTATTTATTTATTTTATTTCTGTGCCGGTGGAAGTTCCCCGGAGGTTAATGCACAGATGGCACTAGATACTTGAAAGTCGTCTGAATATTAAGAATTTAAATCTCTAGCCTCAGTGATTTGAGCAGAAAGCCAATTATGGGGCTGAATTAGTTTTCAAATTAAACTGCAATTGAAGGCTTGTGAAATTAAACCTTTAAGGCGCATGGCAGCGTTGGTACATGAATTCCAAGAAAGAGCCGAGCCTGGCAGCCTCCGCTGTCTCCCCCCTACCTGTTAGCGCGATTCACAAGGAGGTGTCCAGCATCTCCCGCATGAAGGACGAGGCTGCTCCTCACCTGCAGCCAGGGAGGGGGCGCTGTCCTGACTCACTGCTTCGTTGGTGGGGAAATATTCACGTCTGTCTACTGGGGGAGAAAGAGGTGGGAAGTGGCCTCCGGAGAAAGCCCTACAAATACAAAGACGGTTTCCTTCTCGGTCTCAAAGCCCATGGGGCAGGAGAACTCACCTGAGCACCCCCGGTTAGTGCAGATGCCACTGGGTGACCACACCTCGGCAGAGGGCACAGGTGAGGGACTGCTGGCCGCGTCTTTCCTGCGGGGAACCCAGTTTCTGCAGCTTTACGGCCTCTGTGGAATGGAGCCCACAGGGCTCGCACTCGAGCGTGGCCCAGATCCTGCGTCACTGGAGAAGTGAGAGGGTCAGTGGGGACATGGGGGTCCAGGTTCCCACCTTCCCAGACACCAGAGCCAGCCCCGCTCACAGCACAGGAAGGAGGCCAGAGGGACAGGGCAGCTCTAGGTGCAGAGGAGGAACCGAGGCTTCCAGAGGTGAAATGAGGGTGCGGAGCATGAGGCTGGGATGGCTGCCCTAGTGCTGAGCGCCCCCTGGTCTCCAAAGTCACCCAGGGCCACGGAGACTCCCGTGGATGGAAAGAGGCCGCCGTCTCCTCCCAGCCTTGCCAGCGGGGGTTTCCGGACACTGCCTGCCTCAGCTTCAGCTTAGCCCCGGGGCAGGTGGACTGGAGCCCCCGCAATTCACATCCAGAACTTCAGAATGTGACCTTATTCAAAAACAGTTCTATGCAGACATTTTGTCAAGATGAGACCAGCAGGGTGGGCCCTGAATCCAATGACCATTTTCCTTCTAACAAGAGGACAAGACACAGGCAGGGCCCAGGACGGTGGAGGCAGAGGCTAGAGTGACGTGGCCACAAGCCCAAGAACACCCAAGTTGAACGATGTCACTGCCCCAGGAGCTGGAAGGGCCAGGGCAGGGCTGCTGGCGCTGAGCCCTGTGTGCTGGTGCCGCCTCCTGGCCTCTGGAACTGACAGGGCCAGTTCTGTTGCCTCAAGCTGCCCGTCTGCAGTGCTTTGGCGCAGCAGCCCAGAAGATCAATGCAGTCCCCTTTGGGGAGAAGCCTGGGGACCCCCCCTGGTTTCACCCACTTCCCTCCCCATGCAGCCAGAAACCCCATCCATCCACTATCCCCCCACTTGGAGCCTGTGGGGGACTCAGCGCATGACCCCAGAAACGCGAGAAAACGAATTGCTGGGGAGGGCTCTGTGACCCGAGCCATGGGGACCCAAGCCCAAGATCCCAGGGTCCTGGTGCGGCCCCTGTGGCTCAGGGACTCCAGACACGAGGGGCCCATGGATCCAATGAGGTCAGGGGCACGGCGGCTCCCTCTCCAGGACACACTCACTCAACTCCCAGAGCCAAGCCCTTTCACCAGCATGGACGGCCCCCATGACAGGACCGAGGGGGAGGTGGCCCCAGCTTCCCGGGCAGACCCTTATGAGACAAACCCGATTATCTCCACCCATCATTCCCTCCTGAATCCGCTGACAAACCAGCCCTGGTGAGTTCGCTGGGACTTCCCAGGGCACGGCCAAGCACAGCAGTTGTCCTGTTGCCCTTGACCCCTGGCCATGGTCCTCTCTGGGGCTGCACGGGGCTGCTCTCCTGCCCTGTCACCCACCTGGGCCCTGGCTTTCTCTCCAGTCCTCTGTGCAGCAGAGCTTCCAGGGCTCTGTGCCACACCTGGAGGATTTTCTGCCTAATCCACCCCTGAGTGGATTCAAGGCACCCTTGTGACCTTCAATCTGTGTGTGCCCAGACCTCATGCCCCGACCCCTGCCTGGCCTCTCCCTGTGCTCCCACCCCTGCCCCTGCCCCCCAACATCTCTGCCAGGTACCCCTCCCAGACGCCCTGCATCCCTCGCTGCACTCAGCGGAAGGCAGTGAGCTGACTTCCTGGCTAGTTAGTGTAGGTGACGTGCTGACTTCCTGGCTGGTTGGTGTAGGTGATGGACTGACTTCCTGGCTGGTTGGTGTAGGTGATGGACTGACTTCCTGGCTGGTTGGTGTAGGTGACGTGCTGACTTCCTGGCTGGTTGGTGTAGGTGACGTGCTGCCTTCCTGGCTGGTTGGTGTAGGTGATGGACTGACTTCCTGGCTGGTTGGTGTAGGTGATGGACTGACTTCCTGGCTGGTTGGTGTAGGTGATGGACTGACTTCCTGGCTGGTTAGTGTAGGTGATGGACTGACTTCCTGGCTGGTTAGTGTAGGTGGAGTGCTGACTTCCTGGCTGGTTAGTGTAGGTGACGTGCTGACTTCCTGGCTGGTTAGTGTAGGTGACAGGCTGACTTCCTGGCTGGTTAGTGTAGGTGACGGGCTGACTTCCTGGCTGATTAGTGTAGGTGACGGGCTGACTTCCTGGCTGGTTAGTGTAGGTGACGGGCTGACTTCCTGGCTGGTTAGCGTAGGTGACGGGCTGACTTCCTGGCTGGTTAGTGTAGGTGACGGGCTGACTTCCTGGCTGGTTACTGTAGATAATGGGCTGGCTTCCTGAATAGTTAGTATAGATAATGGTTGGCTTCCTGGACTGGTTAGTGTAGATGATAGCTGGCTTCCTGGCTGGTTAGGGTAGATGATAGCTGGCTTCCTGGCTGGTTTGTGTATGTAATAGGTTAGTTTCCTGGGCTGCTGCTGCAGGTGTGGTCAGAATCCTGTTTTTATATTTGGTCTGGTCATTGCTCGTGTTTATACTGAACGTCTTCGTAGTGCCTGGGATCATACGGTACCCTGTCACCGCCAGCATCCTGGCCCTGAGGTCATCGAGGGACAAGTGTTTCCTGCCCGGAGGACCCTCAGTGGGTCTGCTGTGGCCACACCACCCCCTGGCATGGGGTATTTTGTTTATGAGCTTCAGCCCCTGGGGTATACACAATGGAGGTCTCAGTGCTTGGCACAGAGTGGATGTTCAGTAAATATGTGTTCCAGGCCCCACTCTGCTCTCAGAAACAATGTCAACTTGGACAGCCAGGGTTTTCCACACCTGCGATTTGTTCCTTAGGATAAGCTCCTAGCAGTGGATTTGCTGAGCGGGCACATTTTGAAGGGTTTTGTGTATGCACAACCAAACCGCCTCCGAGAAGCTGAGGCCGCCCCCTTCCCCAGAGGCCATGGAAGGTGCCAGCTGCTCTCTGTGCCATCGCGATTAGGTACCATCATTATTTTAAAGTAGCTTTTGCACATTTGACATGTGGAAAATGTCTTCCTTTCATTTCTTTGATCAATAATAAAGTTGGTTTTAAAAAGGAGGAGAAGCAGCAGAAAGCCCATCTGTGTTAAAGAGGTAGGATCCGGCCCCTTTGGCAAGAGCCCCAGCGTTCCAGCCGGTGTGTGGGGTGTGGGACGGTCGGTGACTTCTCTGCATTTTGCCTTTGAATGTTTCCCAGTGAGCGTGTGCTAGTTACCATGAGTGTATTCTATTTCTGCATCCAGAAAAGAATTCTCAAAAGCATATCATTTGGCCTTAAAAAGCAGATTCCTGAACGTAGTAAAAGGTAAAAAAAAGGTAGATGCTTAGATGTAGCATGTTTCTGTAGTTAGCCAGAAAGCCGTGAGCAGTCCTTGTGGCCAGAGAGTGGGATCCTGAGCCACCCCCCAAGGAGGAGCCCTGCCATCGCCCTTTCCCGGGAAGGGGATGATGCAGATGGCTGGGGTGGGTTCTTAAGAGTAGTGTCCATCCTCAGGAAGTATCCAGTGAGGAACCAGCAGGAGAGAGACAGACGGAGCAGGCCAGCATCTCGACTCCAAACCCACAATGGGCCATAAACCCCGCTGTTGTCAGCCTTAAGGCAAACCAAGCGGGTATCCCTCCGTGCTAAGTGGTGTCCTCCATGCTAAGCGGTGTCCTCCATGCTGGGCGGGTGTCCCCTCCACACTGGCCGGGTGTCCCTCCACTCTGGGCAGGTGTCCTCCTCCCTGGCCGGCCGGGTGCTTTCCTCCTGTGCTGGGGCTGCCTCTCCTCTTGTCACCTGGTTTCCCCACCATGTATTCCAGGCGCACACACACCTGTTTCCAGAACACTCGCTCTGGGCGCATGCACGTTTGACTCTGAGCCTGGGATTTTGAAGCCTCTGCTCTTCCTTCCTGAAACACTGACACCCTGGCTTTACCAGTCCAGGCACTGGGTCAGAAGCAGGGGACCTCCCCTCAAAGAGCTTATGATAGGCCGGGCGCGGTGGCTCATGCCTGTAATCCCAGCACTTTGGGAGGCCAAAGCAGGCGGATCACCTAAGCCCAGGAGTTCAAGACCAGCCTGACCAACATGGAGAAACCCCGTCTCTACTAAAAATACAAAAATCAGTCGGGCATGTTGGTGCATGCCCGTGATCACAGCTACTTGGGAGTCTGAGGCAGGGGAATCAGTTGAACCCAGGAGGTGAAGGCTGCAGTGAACCAAGATTATGCCACTGCACTCCAGCCTGGGCAACAGAGTCAAAAAAAAGAGCAAGAGCTTATAATAAAATTGAGCCCAAGTAAACTGGGGGTTCCTGGGTTTCCATCACATTCTCCTCCTCCCCACAGGCCTCTCCTCCTGTGCCCTGGAGCTGGCCAACTGCTCAAAGTGTGGGATTTGCCTCCTGAGGCAGGAGGCAAGCAGAGGAGGGCACCATGGCATGGGTTTAAAGCCATTACTGTCTTGAGTTAATGAAGAGCTAATGTGATAAAAGCCACTATGAGTTTCTAATGAGCAGCCCTTTCCATGGGGGAGAGGGGGGTGCTCAAACTAAGGCAGCTCACCAGGTGCGATGCACCTGCCAAGGTGAGCTGAGTTTCGATGCTCTGGCCGTCTCAGAATGTCCAGGCTCTTCTCTGTGAGGAAGGCATTCTATTTTTGCAAAAACTCCACCAGCTGGAAATGGGGATATTGTTGTTTGCATCAGATGTAAAGGGTGCAATTATTTGTAACCAAAAAGCAGGCAGAGACTTGGACCCCTGATCAATATCTGATTAGTGCTTAGTTAATGAGCATAAACCACAGAATGGATCGGCCCCTCAAGTCAGACACATGGAGTTTCCACGCTGGAGGACTCGGGTCTGGGCCACCAGCTCATCCCATGGTGGGGGTGCAGGGGGGATTCGTCCACACCAAGACCCTTCCCAGGGCGGGCATCCTGGGGCCGTCTGTGTTCCCTGGTACAGGGACGTGGGAATGCTGTAGGTGGGAGGGAATTCAGGCCGAGGGAACACTCGACAGCTGTCAGCCTGAGCAGGACCTCTGAGGAGTCAGAGGGGAGGCAGCCGGGCTGGCTCTTGCCGCAGAGGCCCAGCTTCTAATGGGGCAGGGCCGACGGGTGAGAGGCACAGATAGCCTGGGAGGTGGGGACCCGGACAGTTCCACAGTACTCAGGATCATAGACAATGGGGGGAAGGGCCAGCATCTCGACTCCCAAACCCACAGCGAGCCATAAACCCCGCTGTCGTCAGCCTTAAGGCAAACCAGGCTGGTGTACCTCCATGCTGGGCAGGTGTCCTCTCCACGCTGGCTGGGTGTCCCCCCACACTGGGCAGGTGTCCCCCCACACTGGGCAGGTGTCCTCTCCATGCTGGCTGGGTGTCCCTCCATGCTAAGCGGTGTCCTCCATGCTGGGCAGGTGTCCCCCCACGCTGGGCAGGTGTCCTCCTCCCTGGCCGGCTGGGTGCTTTCCTCCTGTGCTGGGGGTGCCTCTCCTCTTATCGCCTGGTTCCCCACCATGTATTCCTGGGGAGAGGGCAGGAGATGGGGAGCTCTGCGCACATGTGGGGAAGCCCTATCCCAGCCAGGCACACCTGGCCCCCACTGAGCCACGCCTCCGGCCGTGGCACCCGCAGCTCACAGGCTGTGGTGGACACACAAAGCCTTTAAATGTGGCAAATGTGGCAAGTGCCTTCAAGGAGCTCAACTTATTGAATGAAGGACTGGCCTTTATTCTGAGACTAAGTCTTTCCTGTGATTTTAGTGGTAAAATATTATTTTCCTTTCATGAAACATTTGAGCTAGATGTGTACTTTAAAGTCTTCCCTTGGTAGAACTAGAAGTTGGCAACCCTATATTGGTTCCCCTGTGTTTTTAAAAACCAACGTTGTCCCTGAAATCCAATAAAAGAGCGTACAGCAGGGGTCGCCAAACCCAGCTCAGCACCTGCTTCTGTGAATGGTGTGATGGGAACACAGCCGTGCCCATGGCTGGACGCGTCCTCTCAGGCTGTTTCTGTGCAGCATTGAGGAGTTGGGACAGAGAATGTGTGACTGCAAAGCCTGACATACGTACTGCCTGGCGCTTTACAGAAAGTGTCTGCTGGGCCCTGGAGGAGAGTGTGGCTGCTTTCAGTCTGGCTCTAGCAGAGCTCACTGGACCCAGCCACGTTCCTCCTCGTGGGACTCGGTTTCCCCATCTGTCAGAAAAGGAGGTGGCCACAGTCAGGGTTCCAAATGTCTGTTTCCAGCCACCGTCTGACTTCCCATTCCACACATCCCACCTGGCCCCTCCTCAATGCCAAGCCCTCTCTCCTCCACGTCCTGGTCCCCAAGCCTCCAAGGGGTCTTGGTGCTCCTCCATACATGAGATCACACAGCAGCGGGCCCCTCCTGCCGAGGGATTGGCGGGGGAGGACCTCCTGCCTGACCTTCGGGAACTAGAGAGTCCTTCAGGACAGATCAGCTGGAAACGCCATCCCACGTTCTGTCCTGAGTGGGGAGAGCTTGGCCCCAGTGGGCAGGGGGTTCACGTGATATCGTGAGGTTATCTGAGCCCCGTAGAGGCGGAGGAGAGGGGCATCTGTGGTGGGAGGTTCTCAGCCATTCTGATAAAGTGATTTCTCAGTGACGCGATGGACCAGGGCAGGCGCTCAAAGGGAGCACGCGGGTCTCTGCCTCACAGCGGATCAGTAATCCTGAGATGCTGATGAGTCCTGGGCCGACTCGCTATCCCTCCACCTCCCCCAGCCAGTAGAGCTGAGTGGAGAAGAGCTCCACGCCCAGATCCTGGACCCCAGCCCTGCTCCACCACTGTCTGATGTGTGATTGGCCCGAGTTCCTGCACATTGGCAACAGACCGCCTGTGAGATTTCTCTGAGACGTGACAAACCCATTCACAAGAGGCCCTCGGGCCAGCTGGGCACAGGGTGGGGGCCCAGGAATGGCGGTGAGGGGCTGGGGCAGGGTGAGGAAGAGACCAAGGCAGTCAGAAGGGCTCCACATCCCCATCCAGCCCAAGAGACCATCATTCTCATAAACCAGGCCGGCCGTGCAGCTTTCAGTGAGTACAACAGACGGCACCTGGTCCCTTCTTCCCTCACTGGTCAGGGCTTTGCTTCTCTCCCTCCACCTTCTCCATGTCCCTACCATCATCCTGCCACCCCCACCATCACAGCTGCAGGGCCCCTTTCTGTGCCAGGCACGTGGATCCTCACAGGTTTCACAGACGAAAACGCTGGGGGCCGCGGGTGGAGGGGAACAGTGAGTGCTTCGAGAAGCTGGAGTAGTTTCTCCCTTTGACTTTCTGAACCAGATGAGCCAAATGCGGTCACCACCAACCCCACGACTTTCCCAGCGCTGCCCTGTCGTAGAGATGGGTGGTTTCAAATAGTGCCTGATGTGCCAACGTTGGCCTCACCTGCTCGGGGATGACTGGCTTGACGAAGGCTGAACATCAGTAATGCTGCCCTGGTCAGACCCACCGTCCACTTTGCAAATGAAATTCTGCAGGCGTTTGTTCGGATGTTTTCATAAGCAGTTTTAAAACCCTCACAAGGCAAAGTTATTTTTGTTTATACAAGTCATATTCCTTAGATGTACCAGTATATTTATCCTTTATATAAACATTATGTATATGTATGTTTATGGGAGCTCTGTGTGCGTGTGTGTGTGTGTGTGTGTGTGTACCTATGAGACACAGAGACAGAGCTCCTCATATCTTTCTGCGTTTCCGAGGTGCCCTCTAGAATCATTTTCCTTCCACCTGAAAACAACCTTAGTATTTCCTCTAGTGTGGGTCTCCAGGTGGTAATTTTTTTGTTTTATCATTTATCACATTTAGTGTCTATTTTTCACTTTTATTTTTGAAAGTTTTTTTCACTGAGTAATGAACTCCAGGTTCCTCGTGAGTTCCTCATGTTCCATTGTTTTCCAGCTTCCATCGGTCCTATTGAGAAGTCAGCTTGAAGTCTTCTCATTGCCACATTGAAAGTTTTGTGCTCTTTTAAAAAGGAGGCTGTGTGTGATGTTATCCCTCTCCATGAATGATTTATTTCTGCTGCTAGTAGGGGACACTGACAACCACAGAGAACCTCAGCCTAAGCAGTTAGCTCTGTGCGTGTGTTAGGACTGTTTCTTCCCAGTTCACCCTCGC
Organism: Macaca thibetana thibetana; assembly: GCF_024542745.1. Taxonomy (NCBI): domain Eukaryota; kingdom Metazoa; phylum Chordata; class Mammalia; order Primates; family Cercopithecidae; genus Macaca; species Macaca thibetana. The sequence goes on along the minus strand of NC_065587.1, from coordinate 38,031,709 downwards.
TCCTAGGGTGCTGCACTTCCAGGTTTCCCTCTTAGGAAAATGCAGAGGAAAGCCAGCACAGAGGCACGGGGCTGTCTCTTTAGAGGGGAGCATGGTTGGGACCAGGCTTGTTGTGCTCTAAAGTAGTGGGGACATCATGATGGGGGCAAGGATCATCAGGGTGGGGTCCCCAGTTCCAGAGGCTGACTGTCAGCAGGGCGTGGCCCCTCCCACCCATTTGCTCACCACATAAATGCATCTATTTTATTGACCTGTAATTCACATGCCGTACTCTTTGACGTGCTCCTGCCTCTGCTTGCTTTTCTGTGTTTTCATGAAACGTGTCTGCTTTGAGAATTTTGCATTCAGTAGAAGCTGAAAGCTGAAGCAAACTCCTAGTCCGACACACCCAAGGTTCCCCTGCATCCCAGCTGGGCTTGTCCTGCCTGGGTGGAAGGCCAGAGTGCGGGTCTTCTCTGCAGGGCTGCAGAGGGAGGGCGAGGTGGAGGAAGGGTGGAAGGGGGATACTCCCTGCCTGCTCTGGGGTCCTGGAAATAAGTAGTAGCTTCGGGCTCCTCGCGGACCCTGCCTCCTGAGCGTGAGGCTGCCCTGCACCCTGGGCTTCTGGCACAGTCTGGCAAATGTCCGGCAGGGCATCTGTGTGCCAGGTCGCAGGGACAGCACGGACCCAGCCCCACCCTTGTGGCTGTAATCCCACAGAGGACACAGACGTTAAGCAGACACACAGCTGTTTCAATGCAGGTGAGACGAGGACACACAGGGCCCCAGGACTCAGTCCAGAGGGCCAGGAAGGGGTTTTGGGGATGAGGAGGAGTCGGCCAGGTGGAGGAGAGGGAAGAACCTTCCAGATGCAGAACAGATTGTGGAAGATCCCAGGGCTGGTGTGGTGAGAGTCCTTCATCTCATGCATACAGGAATGAGCACCTCGGGTCTCTCTAAGGGCCCCCCGCATGACCAGCAGCCCCGTCAGCCAGCAGAGGCACTGTGCGGGCAGAGGCTGCGCCATCCCCAGGGCCCAGCAAGGCGCCAGCAGCCCGCCTCTGTGCGTGAACACTACAGGGCCAGGCACTCGACTTTCAGGGTTCTGGGGCATCTCAGGCAGCCACTAGGATGAGCTGAGCACACGTGTGCAGAGCCGGGGCAGGAACACCGGAAGGTAGCGGGCAGAGTCCAGCCCCAGGACTTCCAGGTGGGAGAGCCCGCCATGCCAGCATCAGGAGACAGCAGTTAGGAGCTCGCAGAGAGGGGCCTCCACCGGGCACAGTGCTAGCTCAGAGTTGGTGCTCATTAGGCAGTGACTAAAGCCCCCACCCACCACTGCTGCCAGCAGAACTTGGTCCTCAGACCTGGGGATGCCCTGAGGCCACAGGGTGGGGTGTGCTGATGCAGTCCCTCCCCAGGGCAGGAAAGGCTGCTCGGCCAAGGGGAAGCCGAATGCCATTCTCAGGAAGTGGGGAACGTACCAGTGTGCACCGTAGACCTCAACCCCAATGTGTCCATGGGGAAACTGAGGCACCAAGCTGAGAGAGCACGTGGGCAGCTCACTGAGCCCCTCTGAAATGCCAGCAGCCCCCAGTCCCACGGCACCCCCAGATGTGCTCCGTCTGACTGAGTCCCATAGGCACAGCCTCCCTGCTAAGCGGTCCCTTCTAGGTTTGTTTTCCACTGTGTCCTCTGCGGTGTTTATTATACAGCTTCTGTGTATCCAGACCTATACCAGGCCCTGCTTCAGTGCCTCTGAGTCCCTCCCTTTAAGCCCAGCCAGGCTGGGTTCTGTGTGGGAGTGGAGGCAACTTGGAGGCACTGTCGGGACCTCAGGCCACCCGGCTCCAGGCCTGGTCTGCTGCCCCATGCTCTGGAAGCTTAGAGAAGTTCTTCCTCCTCTGAGGCCTGGTCTTTCCCCAGCTGAAAAAGGAAGAGGTCAGAGCAGATGACCTCAAAGGAACCTCGAGCTCTAGAAGAAACCCTTCCATGATTCTATAAAGTGGGGGCAGAGTCAGCAGGTGCACTGGCACCACCTCTGAGTACACCAAGAGGAAGAGGGTTCCACTACGCCAGACTCACGGAGAGCTCTGCGGTCGAGGGGGCTCTGCGCAGGTGTGTGCGGGGGGCAGCCTGTGGGGCAGGCTGTCCCCATCTGAGCTGCTGTCTCTGTTCCAGGAACCTACGTGATGACGGTCACGGCCAACGATGCTGACGACAGCACCACGGCCAACGGGATGGTGCGGTACCGGATCGTGACCCAGACCCCGCAGAGCCCGTCCCAGAATATGTTCACCATCAACAGCGAGACTGGAGACATCGTCACAGTGGCGGCTGGCCTGGACCGAGAGGTGAGGCAGGGCGGGGTCTGTGTGCAGGCGGGTGAGCTCCTGGTCCCCGCAGGACGCCCACAGGACCCTCCGGGAGCCTCTCTCGTGGCACAGTCGGGGAATGATCAGAAACCTCCCCAGTGTCACTCTCTTGCCACCGGACAGATTCAGCAAAGGAGGCTCTGGAGCACTCACCACCGGCTGCTATGGGCGAGGCCCTGTGAGATTTCCAGAACAGGCCCTGCTGGTGTGTGTGGCTATGGGTGGAGGCCTCAGAAAAGCAGGGACCACCCGCTGGGGTCTCGGGGTCTAGCCACAGCGGCACTCGGTATCTGGGGTGCTCTGACAGCCCCTCTCAGGACCTGAACACACACGCCTGCCTTGAAACCCACCCCTTCTGGACCTGGCGCCTTCGAGGAGGCCCACCCCACCTAGGCTGCGGCGGCCTGGCTGTGACGAAGGGGGCATGGAAAAGCAGGGCTTTTCACACAGCCGGAAACCATCACAGCCAAATATATGGGCTGCTGGCTGGTGCCGGGTTCCATGCACCCCCACCTCCTGCACTGTCCTGTGGTCCCACGAGGCTTTTGTGACAGAGGCCTCCCTCCCGCTCTTCATCTCCAGTGCACACCTCACTCAGAGACAGACCCCAGAGGGACGCCCTGGGCGGTGGGTGAGGTCGGGGCCTGCTTCTGCTCTGAAGCCTGCCAAGTGCAGGTGCATCTCCAGCGCTGGGCCTGTGCCCCTGGAAGATTCACCACCAGCTCCTGGGGCTGAAAGCGCCCCCCCAGCAGCCCCTTGAGTCCCCAGGTGCCCAGGACAGGGCATCGCCGGCCTTCCCCATCTCCAGGTCTCGCTGTCTGGTCTCCTGTTTGCACTGTGCCCACAGAGTCAGCGTCATTCCAGACGTAATTTACCCACTAAGGCGTTTGGCTCCCAGGAGCCAGTAGAACCATCTCGCTGGGCTCAGAGCCAGCAGGTCCTGCCCATGGGAGGCCCGTTTCCAGAGGCCATAGTGCCACTTTCTGGCAGCTCCTCGGTCTTGCTGGCCTCGACTCTCCCGCTCCGAGTCAGCGGCTTCTGAGTGCGTCACGGCCCTTGAGCTCTGGGTGCGCGGGGACCCACTGCAAGCTGGGGCTGCCAGCTGGTCACCGGGGCTTGCTGGTGTCGCTTTTAGGGCTGGGGCTGGCAAGGAAGTGGCAGGTTCTTCTTCCTGGTTTGGGGCTGTGGGCCTCCAGTTTCTGCCTCAGCTCCAAAAGCCAGGGCTCACCTGCAGTGCCGTCTTCATCCCCGCCTTTCAGATCAACCAAAGCCAAGCTGCAGCCTGGAAAATGCCACCCGTCCCCGTCCCTGGGAAGAGCACAAAGGGGTTTTCCTGGAAATTCCTAAATCGTAAGGGGTGGTGCTCAGGATAGCACACGGGGGCAGAGAGGCCACTCGGGAGGTAACTCTCGGCAGCGTGTGGCTTGCGGGGGAGGCGAGGCGGCCCCGGGGTGGGCAGGGGCTCGGGACTCAGACCTGCGCAGCAGGGGACATTGTCAGCCTCAGCCGTGGTACCTTTCGTCTGAGAGACGGGAGGGTGATGATGGCCTCGGACTCCAGGGATCGAGATGGAGTCGCGTGGCAGGCAGCGTGAGGGCTGGCACGGATGGCACAGGCGGGGACTTCTGATGCAGGATTTACATAAACGTTCTTCGAGTGATGTTGGCCAGAATGCCCGGGGCTCCAAGTGAGCTGCGGTCAGTCCCAGCACCTTCACCCCAGGACTGCAGGATCTGCTGAGGCCCTGCCGCCCTCCAGTGGCCAGGAACGAGCGCCCGCTGCGCTCCGACAAGGCTCTGCAGAGGAGCTGCGCCTGGCCCTGGTCTTGTCACTCAGCTAGGGAGATGATCTGTGGGCCCATGACGGAGTCAGGAGTGCTGTTAGTGAGGCCCACACAGATGTGGAAGAACCAGATACCGTCCCCTATCTCCTCTGTAGCCTGGGGTCCCCGCCTGCCCTGGGGAGAGAGGGCACCCCCCGTCTGCCCCTCCCACACACACACCTGTGCGCGGCTGGTTTCCACAGGCAGGCGTCTCTCCAGCGTGTTTGCACAGCTTTTGGCAGAGCAGGTGGTCTGACCGGAGCAGGTGCGTGCAAGCCTCTGCCCACACACTGCTGCACACTTGATGCTCCAGAGGTACAGATGGGATGGCACGGCTGCCGGCTGTGTCCAAGGAGAGGACAGGACAGCCGAGCAAGGGTCAGGCCCGTGGGCGCCAGCACCTCTGGGATGGCCCCTTACAGGGGCAGGGGCAGGGGTTACCTAGAGCCCACAGGCTGCCCCATCTGCGAGCCGGCAGCTGCTGGTCTGTGACGGGGAAAGCATGGGGCAGAAAGGGCAGTGGCGACGCTCAGGGAGATCTGATGGGGCCTCGCCCTCCGGTCCCCGTGCAGGAGCATGGCTGGCTGCATGCTGGCCCCAGGAAACTGTTCTCTCCCTACTCTGTATTGGCCGCGAAGGAGCAACGGCCAATTGGAGAGGCAGCTGGTTCTATTGAGCAACCGGAGAACCGGGAAGGGGGAGGTGTTCACAGGGTTGGGTGCCTGCAGGGGAGGCATGCAGGGGTGTGGAGGGTTCCAGACGCGCAGACGCTGTCCATAAACACACCTCTTCACACATCTAGTGTACAGCGTGGCAGCAGTCTTCCCTTAGGGCAGGGGTTTTCTTACTATAATGATAAGCTGGGGATCTAAAGGGGACCATAGGCTGCCTGCTCTGGCCTGCACTGATTCCGTGCCAGTCCGTACTCCCTCTGGTTTCCGACGGGGTCCAGGGGCTCCCGGTGGCTTTGGGACCATCTGGTCTCCTTCAGCACAGATGTCTATAGATAAAGGGACTAAAGACAAACAGCTAAAGCTTTCTCACTGCAGGGTAGAGGGCTGAGAGGGCTGGGGGACTTTGTAGTTTATATTGTAGGAAAGAATATCTAGTATTTTCCAGGCTGAAAATACATATAGGCAACATCCATGGACCCCTCTTCATAGCTGAAAATCTTGCAAGGCCCCGGCAGTCAGTGTGGGTACAGCTCTGACCCTGGGAGGGATCGAGAGTGCCATGGAGCCCACGACACCCTGGGGTTCCCCAGCTGTCCCACAGGAGGGACACCCCTTGGCCTCGCTGGGCCAGGCATTCCTGTGGGCATGTCAAGGCCCATGATAGGGATGGTGCCCAGCCTCCTGGGCTTAGCTCCCCCTACCCCTACAGATCATAGCAGCTCAGCCAAAGGAGGGCCAGCAGCCCCAGCCACCCAGAGACCTCCCCACCCACTGACCAGGCCCCAGTGAGGCCGACCCGGCAGCTGGACGCCCTGCCCAGGCCGGACACCGAGGCGAGGCGGAGCCAGCCTGCTCCCCAAGGCCCACAGCAGACACCCGCCCCCGGCCACCCCCGTCGGCAGCTTCAGCGTGACCTGCAAAATGTTGCAAATAAAATGCTCATTTAAAAGCCATTAGAGGTGTGGTTGACAGACGGAGATTTATGAAGATTGAGGGACATGAGGAGACGCTGGTGTTGCGGGTGCTGGCGTTCTCCGCTGTGTGTGCCTGGGGATGTGAACAGTCTAGCTTCTATCCAACGGGAGGCCCCGTCTCGTGCATCTCAGGCGTGGTGTGCTGGAGAGGGCGGTCCCATGTCTTCCTCCTCCAGGGCTTGTCAGGAACGTGGGTGGTGTGGTTATTTTCCCTGATGATCCTTCAGCCGCTAACATTCGATTCCGGGAAGAGCCATTTCTGTCTCCTGTTTCAGTCTCGTGCGTGTGAAACAAGCTGGTTGATGCAGTGAAGCCTGGGACCCCCATGTGGATGGGCATCGCAGGGGGACAGCAGAGCCGTGGTCCAGGGGCTCAGGGGACGGTTGCAGGGCTGGACTTTGGGGCCATGTCCCCTGGAACATCCCTGGGGTGCGCTGTTTGACAACACGTCTTTGGCTGGGAGGACCCCTGGCCTTCCTCGGACCCCCAGGCAGGGGATGGGGTGTAACCCAAAAGAGGCCTGGCCCCAAGCAGACCATGATAGGGTCGTCACCAGGAGCCAGCCAGGCACGGGGGCCCCAGAGGGAGGCCTGCGTGGACACAGATGGGCGTGGTCACTCCAGAGAGGACAACAGGCCCTGGCCTGCGTGAGCAGCCGAGCTGAGCCGCAGGCCTGGGGCAGCTGGGGCAAGGCTAAGGCCCCATCGTGGCCGTGACGTCCTCATTCCCAGCCACGATCAAAACAAGACCTTCATGGGCAGCATGTGTCCGGCAGCAGGACCCCTCCCACCTTCTGTTCGCCCTGCCCCTTTCAAACTGAGCCCAAGCCTAGAAACATCCAGGTCCCTGAGCTGCTCCTTCCCCAGGTTCGATGCAGCCCCTGGCTGGAAGGCGGCTGTGCATCTTGAATCTGAGACAGACCCAGGCGTGGCCTGCAGCTGGCTGCATTTGGGTACAGAGACAGTGTTGGGTGCCCTCAGGGCTCCTGGTGAGCAGAACCAAAGGTGTTCATGTCATTTCCACGTTATTTTCCTTGTGCAAACGTGTCTCTTTCCCCTTCTAAGGGCACCAGCTCAAGGGCTTCTGTTAGAGAAGCTGCCTCCAGCGTACACAGCAGCCATGTCCCCACAGGCCGCCGCCCGGCCCCAAGTCTTCAGCAGCCCTCCCAGCGGGGACATTGAGGCAGGCTCCCCTTCCCAGACATGGAGAGGTCATCCCCTTGGGCCAGTCTCTGCAGCAGTTTATGGCATGGTCTCGGGGTCGTGGGTGACCTCTGAATTTGTGACCACTTGGCCAGAGGAGATGCAGGGCCCTGGCACTGGCCACCCCCATCTGCCCACTCAGCCATTCCAGGTCCTGTCTCCCGCCTTGCACACAGCCTCTCCCACTTTTTCGCCTTTGCCTCAGGATAGAAGTCCTGGAAGCTGCCAAAGACTCGGCGGGGTGTGCTGAGGCCGGAGCACCCCGTTCCAGGGCTCTGCTTTCCGCGCAGATCTGTGCTTAGTGTTCAGAGCTGCCCTGCTCGTCGTTCGCCCACCTCCTGGGGAAATCTGAATAATGGTTTATGGTTAACTGCTTTTGCAGCAGAGGAAGCATGGTCTCGGATTTTCAACAGCAAACAATAAAGCAACAACAAGTTTTAAGACAATGGCTCCAGGACCACTGTTGCCAGGCATTAGTAAAGCCATGCAGGCAGCCTCTCACAGCAGCGTAGACGCCAAGCAAGCAACAGTTCAGCCCCCCGGGGCCCGGCCTTCGCCTGGCAGAGCCACTGCCCTCCTGGGCCCAGGCCTGCTGAGCCCGAGAAGCTGATTTCTGTCTGGCTTGGCCTATCAGAGAAGAGCACACATCGGGACCATTTCTCCACTAGCCCAGCTTGCCTTGCCTCAGCCGGACAGCTGCTCAGCCACTTCTGAAAAGGATACATCAGTAGTTCCTTTTTCTCTTCCTCCCCCTGTAAAAAGCTTCATCTCCCCTGCCCTTGTGCAACAAGCAAAGTCTTCAGCGGAATCACCAGCGGTGCTTCTCAGCACCAGCCTCCATCTGACAGAGTGAGTCATCGTCAGGAAGAAGAAAATCCACAAACATCATTGCGGCCGTGTCTAATTAGGCAGAGCTATGTAAATTGAGTGCTTCTACATGATTAAGATGTCAGGAGAGGCTTCGATAAGACCTGAGCGGTTCAAGTGTCTCTCGTGTACCAGCCGAAGATGCCCCACTTGCTAATCCTATTCATCTGGTGTTGTTTCCTAATTAGAATATTGATGGCCTAATGAGGAGGTGAACCTGCCGCCCGAGCCCCGTTCTGAAGGTGAGAGTGGGCTCTGCAGACGCAGGCGTCGTTCCGCTTGCTGTGCAGTGAAACTAGCACCCTGCCAGCATTGTTCTCAGCGTCCCTTCCAGGCTGCTCCGGAGGACGTTGATTTTGTAAATAGAAACTGGATCCAGCCTCCCGGTCCTATCACAAGAGGACTATCACCTGGTCACCTTCATCAGCTCGAAATTTCTTCCCAAATAAGGTGGGCCAAATTAGTGATCTCCTGGTCTGAAATGATTCTGGGGAAAGCAAAACCCACACCTCCCCGAATGTCTTCGAGACCCTCTGCCCGCCCAGCACTGTCATCGATGGATGGAGAGTGAGAGCATGGTTTTGTTCTACCACTCGGGATATCGTTCTCACCACCATCGACCTTAGTTAATGTATTCACATGATTCAGATTCCTGTAGGAAGTGTTCATCAGTGACCAGAATGTCCCCTTTCCCTTTGAGAGCGGCGTGGCTTTCTGAAAGGCGTTTCTCCCAGGCAGCCAGCCTCTCGTAAGCCCCACCTAGAGGCGTCTGCCTGGGGAGGGCAGTAGCCTGGGGGAGGTGGGGTCAGCGCCTCCCACTGGCTGGGGTTTTGAATCGCTGTCATGGAACCCTGTTTTGAAGGCATCGAATATGGCTATGTCGTCTCAGAGAAAAATATTAGCAATTGAGACACATCTGCTGCTGACCCACCTCAGGCCGGATTTGTGCCCCTGAAATCTTCCTGATCTCCCCTCCGCCCCCTCCCAAAAGAAGAGAAGAGAGGGAAGGACAGCGGTGAGAAGGTGGACCCAGCCAAGGCGCCGTCATCTTGGGGCTTCGACCTCCCTCCAAAACAGAGGCCTCGGCTCCCGAGTCACATGGTATCCCCCAAGTGTGGGGCACTGAGCAGCCCCAAGAGGACCCCAGGCCAGCAGGTCACCCCCAGGACGCAGAGGCCGCCACCCCTGGCCTTGAGGGTGAGGGATGGATGCAGAGAGAGGGGCAGGGTTTGGGTCCGGTCCCCACACAGGATGAGGTTCCCAGGCACGCTGGGCAGTGCGTGCTCTGAAGTTGGGCCACACGTGAGCTGGTACCCACCGCTCTGTCCAAGGGTTTCTGAAGGCCAGAGCTGGCAGGTGTGGCCATCCAGCAAGGTGAGAAGAGGTGCCAGTGAGTTACAGAGCGAGGGCCCCCCAGGCCCCAGGAGAGCAGGAATAGCAGTGCTAATGGTGACCTGGTTCCATGGGGGACCCTGGATGGCAGAGGATGGGGCTAAGCCATAGGACGGCCCAGGTGACCCCCAACCACTTCCTGACAAGAGGTCCCTCCCTGGTGAGGAAGCTGAGTGCCCCTTACACCAACCAGCATGTCGGGGCCCTGTGGCCACAGGGCATGAATGTCAGCCACGCTGAGCAGGGTCACAGCAGGGCAGGGTCAGGACAGCTCCTCCGTCCATGGACAGCACTGGAAGATGAGCCTGCAGCCCCTGAGTGGATCTCCCACCGCGGGGCCACATGCACATGGGGTGGTCTCCATGCCCCAGGAACCTGCGCTGCGAGGGGAGGGGAGGAGATGGCCGTGGAGTCTGAGAGGAGGCTCTGTTCCATCGGTGGCATTTCGTAACCAAAGTGCCAAGGTGTGGGTCCGGGGCAGGGCTGCAGGAGAGGGAAGCGGTGACTGCGGAAGAAATCAGCCATTTCATGGTGCAGCTCCCCAGCGAGCCACTCCTGTGAGCCGGCCGCAGCATGAACCGTGGCCAGAATTATGGCTCCATGTGGCAGCAGCGGCCAAGGCTCCCGCCTCAAAGCCTCCAGTGGTCAATTAGTTGACCACTGTTCATCTGCCTTTGGAACTGGGCCCAGGCGACTGGGGTTGTAGCTGGAGCAGTGGCCAACGTCTCCATCTGAGAAGGGCCAGTGCCAGGCAGAGGGCAGGAAGAGGAGGGGGCAGCACGTCGGGGGCTGCAGGTGGGGAGGAGTGAGACGTCACAGCTGAAAGTCCAGGTCACCTGGGGGCCACTGGCCCAGCCACAGACCTGGCCCAATCAGCATCTGGACTGGGTTTAATCGTGGTCCCCAGCAAAGCTATGTCCACGCCCTGACCCCTGCCAATGTGACCTTGTCTGGAAAAGGGGCCTTTGCAGATGTAAAGATCTGGAGATAAAATCGTCTGCATTGGGGTGGACCCTAAATCCTTATAGAGACAGAGGGAGACACAGGGGAGAAGGCGCCATGGAGACTGAGGCAGAGACCAGACGATAAGGCCACAGGCCAAGGGTCCCTGGAGCCTCCAGGAGGTGGAATAGGCAGGGTGGGTCCTCCCTCAAGCCCCTGGATGGAGCCGGGCTCTGCCCACGCCTCCACCTCGAACCTCTGGCCTTCTGGACTGCTGTTTTTAAGTCACCTCATTTGACAAGACCCTGACGGGAAACAGCCAGACTCAGTCCCTTTTGCCGAGAAGCCTGTGTCTGGCTTTGTGATGAGGCTTTATGGGCACACAGCGTGGTTGGCCATTTGCACATGGGCGGTACCACACACCAGGACGGCACCGTGACGTGGAAGCCAGGTTGGGAGGAAGGAGCAGGGATTTCATCTGCACCCTCCCTCGGCGGCACGGCGCCTTTGTGGGTCAGATCCAGGGTCTCAAACCCAGAGACAGGTCCCACCACAGAGGTGCAGTTCGTATTAATCTTGTTTTAACTCGGCCGGTGTTGAAGCAGGAGATTTCTATTCAAAGCCCGACTTCTGCATTCCCTTAAGATTCAGATCTGCTGGTCGCAGGGCCTGCTTCCCTGCAAGGCTCCAGGAGGCCTGGGCTAAGGGAGTGACCACCCAGGGCTCTGAAGCCCCTGGCCCGGAGGGTGCAGCCCCTCCCTCCCGGGGCTCCAACGCCAGGCCCAGGGTACTCCCTGAGTCACTGTGTGAGGCTGTTTTCCCTGCCTTAAAGAAATACTTCTCTAGGTCTATCATAAGTGAGAAAATGAGAGACAAAAAGGCCCGTGCATCTCAGGAGAATGGGAGCGGGAGCGTGTCTGCAGAAGGGCAGCGTATTCCCAAGTGTCTCCCAGCACCCCAGGTGGTGTGGCCCCCCCAGCCCCCCGCCTCTTCCTGCGTGTCCGAGAAGTCTCCCGGCCAGCCTGCACGTGCCTTTCCTTCTCTTTTGTGTCCGCTGTCTCCCCCACACCTGGCGGAAGCCACTCAGACCACAGGGCACCCGCTCCACTGTCTCCAGCCTCTGCACATCCCCTGCTCTGTCCACGCCCAGGAGCCTGGCAATCCTGTTCAGACAGCAATGTGAACACTTGTCTTCTCAAACCCCACCATGGTTTCCTGTCTCACCCAGAGTCAGAACCAAACCCAGCCCCACTCCTCCGGCACCCCGAGCCCACCGGCCTTCTCACTGGCTGTTCCCCCTGCCTGCACATTCCTCCCAAGCTCCCCACGGCTCGATAGCCACATGTCTGCTTGGCAGACAGCCCTGCCCACCGCCCGGTTTAATCCAGCGCACGGAGCACCCTGTCCCTCTCTCCTGCTGTGTTTTCTACACGGCCTCTGTCCCCAGCTGATGGGATACTCTTTGCTATTTGCCGTCGGTCTCCCCCCCTAGAGCCGTGTTTCCAACCTAGGGCAACGTCCCTCTTGGGACACTGGGCAAGTGATGGCATCTGTGGTTGTCACCGCTGGGTGGGGGCACCGCTGGCATTGCATGGGTGGAAGCCAGAAATGCTCAGCCCCCCCTCAGTGCCCAGGATGCCCCACCGCAGAGAACGACCCAGCCCCAGGGCTGACAGTGCCCAGTTTGGGAAAAGCTTCCCCAGAGCATCAGCCACAGGAGGGCAAGGACTCCGAGAGCCACTGAAATCCATGGCTCAGAAACCCCGGGCCCCTGGAGAGCTCAGGCACGTGGCCCTCCACACACGTGGCCCTCCACAGTCAGGTGTGACTGCCTGGCCCCTGGAGAGGGAGGTGTTCTCCTCTGAGACCCAGGGGTCGGGGGTCAGAAGAGCCCCAGGGAGGAGCCCCCAGTGCCTGCTGGGCTGACGGGACCTCCCCTGCCTGCCACCATCTTGTTCTTCCCAGACATCTAGATGCTTGGAATCACCAGCAGTCATTCCTGGCAGCTCCTCTTCCCTCTGTGCCCAGCAGAGAATGTGAGAGACAGAGAAAAAGAGACGGAGAGAGAGAGAGAGATGGGGGAAGCAAGAGGGTCCCAGCATCCCCCACCCCGTCCACCCCCATGCGGTGGGTTTTGTGGATTTACGAAGCAGAGATCTTCTTTGTGGCTTCCCTGCCCCCAGCACCAGGCCAAGGGAGGACTCGCTGCCTGGAACTGGGAAAGGTCGGCGTTTTCTCTGGGTTTGATCCAGCTCTGCACAGCAGAAAGCAAACCTGGCTATAGAGTGAGAGGCGAGGGTCCGCTGGAGTTGGGCTTGGGGGCACAGCGCAGAGGCTCTGGGCCACCAGTGAGTACAGCCAGGGCTGGGGACACCGGAGGCCCCAAGGGATCCTAAAACCCACAAGAGCTGAGGCAGCTGCATGTCGCTGTCCTGGGTGTGCAAAGGGCAGCTGAGCGGAAGGTTGGGCAAGACACGCTTCCTTCAACGCAGCAGCCTGGGTAGCTAAGGGGCCGGGTCCCCGGGTTTCAGCCCCTCGTCCTGGAGGAGGCACAGGCCGCAGAGCCAGGGGGTAGTGAGCCCCAGCAGCCCCGAATCTTCTCTCCGCTTCTATGCTTCTATGGATTTGCCTATTCTGGACGTTTCCTGTAAGTGGGCTCGTTCCACGCATGGCGTTTCGTGTCTGGCGTCTCTCACCAAGCGTCACCGTGGTAGCTCGTGTCTGTGTTTCATGCCTGTTTATGGCTGAATAATATTCCGCTGCATGGGGCAACCACGTTCTCTTTGTCCGTTCATCGCTCAGTGGACACTTGTCTGTTTGGCCGTTTTGGCTGCTGGGAATGGTGCTGCTTTGAACGAGGGCGTGCAAGTGTTTGTCAGAACCCCTGGTTTGAGCTCTTTTGGATACATACCCAGGAGTGAAGCTGCCAGGCCCTGTATTGACTCTTGACTTGTGAGGACCTGCCAGCCTGTTTTCCACGGTGCCTGCACTCCCTCCTCCCATAGCATCTAATCTTCGTGCCGGAGTCACATTCTCAGGCTCCGGACAGACCCCAGGTGCTGTGCAGCCTGAGGATGAGACGCGGAGCAGGGCCCGGCCCTCTGTCTGCTCCATCTGTCAGCTTCCAAGGGGATGGAGGTTCCAGCAGTGATAGCTGGGAAGACCCTTGGGGAGTGTGTGGTCCAGGAGGAAGCGGTGGGAGCAGCGCTGACCTGAGAAGAGCTGGAGAAGCTCCCAGAGCAGCAGCCACCGTCACGCTGGCACTGGCTCCGGCTCACCCAGAAGGAAGGGATGCAGGGCGTCTGCAAGCCTGGGCTGCAGGGCCTTGGGACTCCTTTTATATCCCCATTCGGACCACCTCTAGGTGCAGGAGCCCGGAGCAGGTGGGGGAGGCGTGCTTGCAGCCTGGCAGATGAGACCACCCCTAGATGGTGGCTGGGGTGGGGGCAGCACCCAGGAGAACTTCAGGATCTGAGCTCCAGGCATGGCTCCTGCCAGGGTGCATCATTGGCTGTGCGGCCGGCCAGCCGATGCTGGGTATGGGCAGGGCACACTCAACTCAGGAAGCTTTGATGCCTTTCTAGGGCAGGCCGGCCGCCTGCATTATTGATGGCTGTTCTGCAAAATTTACATGCTGAGCTATGGGGAGGTGAGCAGAAACCCCAGGGATGGCCCACTGTGGTTTTCTTCCCTCCTCTTGAACTTGAAAATGGCCAAATCACTTTTTAATGAATTCACTGCAGCTCCACTGCTGACGGCATGGCTGGCTCCAGAGACCTCTGCCATGTTCCCTGCATCCGGCAGAAGCAGGAAGGGTAGGGTCCGCAGCCCAGGACACGAGCAGGCGTCCAGCAGGGCACACCTGGCTGTGCAGGACTCCCACTGCCTGCCCAGACACCTCCATCGAGGATTGACATGGGAAGTGGAGGCTGCATATGTCAGCCATGGAGAGGGGACTCTGGGACGCTGGTCCAGAGCTGAGTCCTGGGTCATCTGTTTGTCCCATGAAGGCTGGGAGACACTTGCCGGCCTCCAGAGCACTCACCAGCCCCTGACCTCGGGGAAGTCCTGGGCCTTCATCTTCTGCAAAGTGGGAGGACGCCGTGCCCCTGTGCCGCACAGGCCCTTGGAAGGCTGCACACGGCCGACGCACACCGCAAGGTCTGTTGAGGCACCAGGAGGAGGTGCCAGACTCCTCTGAGAACAGGCAAACGTGGGGCTCCCCTCGCCCGCCTCATAGGAATGAAATGCACTTGAGGGCAAAGGGTGCAGCCCCATGTAAGCCTTTTAGATAAATACATGGAAACCTCCAGCCAAGCCAGCCCTGGCCAGCTACGTACAGACCAGCCACGTCTGCAAGCGACCCGTCTGCGGGAGCTCCCGTGGCTGCCTCACGAGCACATGCCTGGGTCCTGTTCACCCACCCTCTCGTCCCAGATACCATCCTGGAAAAGGGGGAGGTGGGGACAGTGATGAGGTCAGGAGCCTGACCCCACCTCCCCAGTGCTCCCAGGGTGCCAGGCCAACCCTGCCTGGACTTCAGAAGCCCCGCCAACAGGAAGGCCACTGGCTGCTCCCGGGGGTCTCCTTGGAGACTTCTTCCTTCTTGGGGGTCTAGCTTCCTGCCGCCACCCAGCCAGGAGACACCCCTGCCCTGCCTCTCAAAATCGAGACCCAGCTGCCCTCTAGTGGCAGTCAGCTGCACACACACAGACAACACACAACGCATGCACATCCATGCACATGTGGGTTTACATGCCTGCAGAGGTGCACACATGTGTGTATATACACACACAGGCATGCACACACGTGCACAAACACGCACACACGTGCACACACAATACACTGTACGTGTCTCTGGGTTTCTATAATGCTTTATTTATTTTCAGTATATAGAAAAGAATACATTTCTTTCCTATACATTGAAAGCACCGCAGCCAGGAGTGGCTTCCATGAACCGGCTCTGATTCAATGACTGAAGAAATGGAGACTTGGAGAATGATGTCATGCTGCAGGTCTGTGACAGCGGTTTCTCCGCGGGCTGACATTCTTCTCTGCTTGGATCCCTCTCTTTGCCGCCGGCCTGTGTCAGTCTCCTGTTTTCCAGTCTGGTCCTTCCGGCGGTGCCGTGCTGCAGGAGGAGGCGGCCACAGCCAAATAAACACGTAGCTGAGAGCGGCCTGGGGGCCCCACACTGCAGGATGGGTGGCCAAGGGGAGCTGGTGCAGGCAGGCAGTGGGGCACCGCCTGAGGGGGACATCGCGCCCGGGAAAGAGGCTGCTGAGAGCCTCCTGCAGCTTCAATTTCCAAATCTGTCCTGGGAGGGGGAAGAGAATAGGATTTGTAAAGAACAAGAGAAACTTGGGTGAGAAATGAAGAAAGTGTCCACAGCAAGGCTGCCTGCTACCCTGTCAGAAAACCCAATTCTGTTTCCTCGGGGAGCAGGGACTGAGGTGAGATGCAGCCACATCCCCACGGAGCCACCGCCACAGCCAGTGCACATAGATGGGGCATGGATGAAATGAGGCTCCGCAGGCAGGATTCCGGCCCCTCGCCAAGGTGCCATGTGTACCTGGCGTTTGGGTTCGCATTGGCAAGCCTGTGCACTGGTGCTGACACCGTCCCCAGCCCATCTCTGCAGTGTCCTAGCCAGAGGCAGAGCCAGCCTTCAGGCTCCATCCAGCCACTGCGAGGGAGGGCCGCATGCTGACAGGAGAAGGAGAACGCGGCCAGGCTGGAGAAGCTTCCAGAGGTGGGCTGGCTGGTCTCTGTCGTGATGAACAGGAAGGCACATTTTCTTTCTGTTGGGATCCTGAGGCAAGAAGCCTTGGGGCAGGGACCTCTGCCGTGGGCAGTGCCATGAAGTCCAAGGCCTCAGGCCTGGCGAATGTCTGGACACACATTGATCCACAGTTAGAAGGCAGATCCTGACCCTGAGGTTGCAAAGAGCAGCCATTCAAGGGTGGTGCCAGCTCTGCTGTTTCTATGACGTCCATCCCACATTCAGGAGACCCAGCGGGCATCGAGCTGATGTCACTGTGGACATTATTGGTGCTGCCTGAGTCCCATCCATAACAAAGGCCGGAAGCGCAGACCAACCCAGCGTCAGGGACCCCAACCGGCCCCTCACTCTGCCCTGGTCAGCTGTGTAGCACTGGGGAGGTCATGAGGCTGCCTGGCCCTCACTGAATTCAGTCATCCCCTCTGTAAATGGTAAAGAAACATGAGCTCCGCTGACTACGCAGTGTGACACCAGTCACTGAAATAGTGAACAGGAGCATGCAGTCAAAACTGGGTTTTTATTGTTTCTCTCCCCATTGTTGGTTTTCTCCCCTCCCTCACAGCCTCCGCATTAGCCCCCAGTAATGCCCTGTTCTGCACCGTGCACCTCATACCTCCTGCCCCAGCCCTGCTGTGCCTGCAGCTCATGCTGTCACTCCCTCCTCCCTCTAGTGAGCCCCCACCTTCCTTCCACAACCAGCTCCCCTTGGACTTCCATGGAGAAGCCTCTCTCACCTCCTTCAGTCTCCTTATCTCATGGATGGATGAGAGATCCTCAGCTTCCTTATTGGGTGGTTGTAATCCACCTGACATAAGGAGAGGTGTCTCTAAAGGATGGATGGATGGATGGATGGATGGATGGATGGATGGATGATGGATGGGTGGATGGATGGTGGATGATGGGTGATGGGTGGGTAGGGGGATGGTGGATGACGAATGAATGGACAATGGATGAATGGGTGATGGATGAATGGATGATGGATGAATGGATGATGGATGGATGATGGATGATGGATGAGTGAGTGGATGGTGGATGAGGGATGATGGATGGATGGATGGATGGATGGATGGATGGTGGGTGATGGATGGATGATGGATGAATGGATGATGGATGGATGAATGATGGATGAGTGAGTGGATGATGGATGGATGATGGATTAGTGAGTGGATGGTGGATGATGGATGATGGATGGGTAAATGGATCAATGATGGATGAGTGAGTGGATGGATGGATGGATAGATGATGGATGGGTGGATGGATCAATGATGAATGAGTGAGTGGATACTTGGATGATGGATGGATGGATAGATGGATGATGGATGGGTCAGTGGATGGTGGATGATGGATGGGTGGATGGATGAATGGATGATGGATGGACAGATAATGGATGGATGGATAGATGGATGATGGATGGGTGAGTGGATGGATGGATGATAGATGATGGATGCAAGGGTGGATGATGGATGATGGACAGGTGGGTGGATGGATTATGAATGGATGGATGGGTGGATGATACATGATGGATGTGCAGATGATGGATGGGTAAATGATGGATGGGTAGGTAAGGGGATGGATAGAAGGATGAGGGAGAAAGGAAAAATGGGAGCAGGGTAAGGGTTAACCTACTGTGAGAAAACTATCAAAGTAGGATGTAGCACCCAGGTAAATGTAAGCTATTTCTGTTATTTGTTTGTATCTCCTTGACTCCAAGTTCTAGTCCTCTTGGTAAATATCAACTCTGTTAGGCATGACTCATTAACTTGGTTCCCTCAACAGACACCGATTACCAACTGTGTGCCAGGTCTGTACCTGGTACTTTGGACACAAAGCTGGACAAGACTCAGTCCTCGGGGCATTCTGGGTCTTCCAGGAGAGTCTGGCCTGCAGCAGAGGTGGCCAGGGTTGTGGCTGTCCAGGTCATGCTGCATCTCCAGGGTTAATGAGGGAGGCAAGATCAATTCCAGAGGCACAAGGGGAGCTCATTCTGGAAGGAAGAGTGGGATCTCACCAGCGGGAGGATGGAGAGGGACAACACAGCCACAAGCACAGAAGGGCAGGGATAGGAGGTGTGGGGGGCACAGTGCAAACAGGGCGTCATGTGGGGCAAATGTTGGGGTAATGAGGGAGGGGAGAAAGCCAACAATGGGAGAAACAATGAAAACCTGGTTTGGGCTGCACGTTCCTGTTCACTGTCTCAGCAACTAGTCACGGCTGTGCAGTCAGCAGAGCACACGGTCCTGTCCCATTTTACAGAGGGGGCCACCAAATACAGGAGGCCCAGGTTGCTGACAGCTCTGCAGCCTGCAGGCCCCTCCCTGTCCTGCTGAGCCTCACAGCCTCCCCGGAACCCTCTCCTGCAGGGAGTCTGAGCAGCCCACTCTCCTCGGCCCTGCAGGAGCTCTGAGTTCTGCAGTCCTCCCCTCTCTCTCCAGGTGACTGATCCCCTGCAGGGGCCATGCAGGCATGGGCTGAGAAGCAGTTTCCTGCCCTTCCAAGAGGCCCCTGACACCTGCCTCCTTGAGGGAGATCGCTCAGAGCAACAGTCAGGGCTGTGTGATGAGGCACATGTTGCCTCATCACTAGGGGGCCCAGGAGCCAGCGCCGCACTGCACTGAGCCTTGGCCCCATGTAGGCTGGGCCTGGTCACCAGGCCACAGTCACCCTGGTTTGGGTGGAGGCCATGTGGAACACCCCTGAGCCTGATTGGCTGCTGTGTTCCCACCTCCCAGGTCCAACCGCACCTCCCAGCCCTGCCCTCAGTTCACCCTGTCACCTTCAGGCAGCGTGACTGCCTCTTCCAGGAAGCCTCCCCTGGCTCCCCAGCCCTCCCTCCCTGAGATGCTTGTGGCCTCACTTTCAGGCCTGTCCAGGTGGCAGTGGCTTACACTGCCTGACATTGGAGCCCAAGGTCAGCAAGCATCTTCTGTAAAGTACCAGGTGGTCCATATTTTAGGTTTTGTGGGGCATACAGTCTCTGTGCAGATACTCGGCTCTGCCTGGCAAGTGTGAAAGCAGCCGTAGATAATGTGTCAGTAAATGAGCATAGCCATGTGCCAATAAAACTTTATTTACAATAACAGTGATGGGCAGATTCAGCCCACAGGCCATCGCTTGCTACATGTATAAGTTGGATCATGTGATGCCCCTTGGTGACTCACAGCTGTCCACAGACCATCCAGACACCTCATGGAGCACCAGGCCCCTCTGTCATTCCTCAGATCTTCTGTTGTCACCAGAGTTGTTGGCAACAGTAACTTGCTGTCATGGGGCACCTACTCTGTGTTGGACCCATGTTTGACCCTGGAGATACAGTGGGTGATGGATGAGACAGCCATGGCCCCCAGAGCTCAGGTTGGCAAGGGACACAGACAACGATCAAGGGAGGACACAGCAAATGTAAAAGTGCAAGCCAGGAATGAGTCATGGATGAAGAGCAGGCTGAGCTGACAGCATGCTCGGCTGGAGGGCCAGGAGAGAATTCCGTGGGAAAGGACATCTGGGGGCTGAGGAGCTTTGATTCAAGATGAGGCCCCAGAGGGGTTAGCAGCCATGACACATGGAGTGCTGCGGCCATGTTAAGGGTTTGGATGTATGCCAGGGAGCTTTTGCTGCATAACAAAAGATCCCAAAACTTAGCAGCCTAAAACAACCACCATTTATTTCTATTTATTTAGCTCACAATTCCACAAATTGGCAATTTGGGCTAGGCTCAGCTGGAAAACCCTTCCATCCTTGGCTGGGCTTATTCATCCATCTCTCATCAGCTGCCACTTTGGCTTGGGGCTGGCTGGTCTTGGAGGGAAGGAGGAAGGAATAGAAAGACAGAGGGATGGAAAGGTAGAAAGAGGGAGGGACGGAGGGTGTATGGGTGGATAGCTGGATGGATAAATGGATGGGTGGGTGAATAAAGGGATAAATGGATGGGTGGGTGAATAGAGGGATGGTGGTTGGGTGGGTGGGTAGATCAATGAATGGGTGGGTGAATAGAGGGATAGATGGATGGATGGGTGAGTAGAGGGATGGTGGATGGAGGGGTGGGTAGATGGATAGATGGTGGGTGAATAGAGCGATAGATGGGTGGGTGAATAGAGGGATGGTGGTTGGGTGGGTGGATGGATAAATGAATGGGTGGGTGAATAGAGGGATAGATGGATGGATGGGTGAACAGAGGGATGGTAGATGGGTGGGTGGGTGGATGGATAGATGGATAGGTGTGTGAATAGAGAGATGGTGGATGGAGGGGTGGGTGGATGGATAGATGGATGGGTGGGTGAATAGAGGGATGGTGGATGGAGGGGTGAGTGGATGGATAGATGGATGGGTGGGTGAATAGAGGGATAGATGGATGGGTGGGTGAATACAGGGATGGTGGTTTGGTGGGTGGATGGATAAATGAATGGGTGGATGAATAGAGGGATAGATGGATGGATGGGTGAACAGAGGGATGGTAGATGGGTGGGTGAGTGGATGGATAGATGGATGGGTGTGTGAATAGAGAGATGGTGGATGGATAGATGGATGAGTGGGTGAATAGAGGGATGGTGGATGGAGGGGTGAGTGTATGGATACATGGATGGGTGGGTGAATAGAGGGATAGATGGATGGGTAGGTGAATAGAGGGATGGTGGATGGCTGGGCGGGTGGAAGGATAAATGGATGGGTGGGTGAATAGAGGGATGGTGGATGGAGGGGTGGGTGAATGGATAGATGGATGGGTGGGTGAATAGAGGGATGGTGGATGGAGGGGTGAGTGGATGGATAGATGGATGGGTGGGTGAATAGAGGGATAGATGGATGGGTGGGTGAATACAGGGATGGTGGTTTGGTGGGTGGATGGATAAATGAATGGGTGGATGAAGAGAGGGATAGATGGATGGATGGGTGAACAGAGGGATGGTAGATGGGTGTGTGAATAGAGAGATGGTGGATGGATAGATGGATGGGTGGGTGAATAGAGGGATGGTGGATGGAGGGGTGGGTGGATGGATAGATGGATGGGTGGGTGAATAGAGGGATGGTGGATGGAGGGGTGGGTGGATGGATAGATGGATGGGTGGGTGAATAGAGGGATAGGTGGATTGGCGGATGAGTAGAGGGATGGTGGATGGGTAGGTGGGTGGATGGATAGATGGATGGGTGAGTGAATAGAGGGATGGTGGATGGGTGCGTGAATACAGGGATGGTAGATGGGTGAGTGGGTGGATGGATAGATGGATGTGGGGCAGATAGAGGGATAGTGGATGGTTGGGTGAGTGGATGGATAGATGGATGTGTGGGTGAGTGGATGGATAGATGGATGGATGGGTGAATGCAGGGATGGTGGATCGGGGTGCGTGGCTGGGTGGAGAGATGGATGGATGATGGTTGGA
The DNA here is from genome assembly GCF_024542745.1 of Macaca thibetana thibetana. Taxonomy (NCBI): domain Eukaryota; kingdom Metazoa; phylum Chordata; class Mammalia; order Primates; family Cercopithecidae; genus Macaca; species Macaca thibetana. The sequence goes on along the minus strand of NC_065587.1, from coordinate 38,010,331 downwards.
AAGAGAAAATATTGGTGGCCATCTGCTGTTGGTAATTCCTTATGGAGCCAGTTTATGGAACTTGAGCGTGTTTCACTGAATCACACTGCTAGGAACTGGTCTTCTCCCTTAACCTCTTAGAGAAGCAAGACTCAGGGTTGTTTGTCACTTGGAGAGCTTTTCACAGGGTCCCTTTTTTGCTTTGGTCCCCAGAATCCCCTCCCCTAATGGTACTGGTGAGAGGCGGGCTGTGGTCCCAGCAGGGAGCTGCCCACAAGCTTCTCCTCAGCTGTCACCTCAGAAGTTCATGCCTCTGGGTCAGAGCAGAGGTGTGGAAAAGCCACCTCTGCCAGCTCAGGGATTTTGGCACTGACGGACTCCCAGCAAGGGCTCTGCAGAGAAAGGCCATGAGACTCCTTCAATGCCTAATAAAATGCACTCATCCCGCCAAGCCTTATTTGCCATTTGAAGCTCACACCTGCGCCTGCGCAGTAAACTGCCCTGTCAGGACTGCGTTTTCCAGCAGAGAGCATGCTTGCATCTCCACACCTGCAAAGAGAAGGCAAGGGTTTGTCTTTTCTTCCCATTTGAATGTCTGACCCGTAGTTCAGCTGGACAAGGTAGACACTCAAGAAACGAGGTCCCTCCTGACCCGGGTCTGTGGGGCATCCCTCCCTTTGCAAACTCCCTGCTTGGTTTTCCAGACCGAATGCAACCCCAGCGCCCTCTGAGCTCCCCTGTTCTCCTCCCTTCTCCCCTGTTCTCCTCCCTTCTCCCCTGTTCTCCTCCCTTCTCCCCTGTTCTCCTCCCTTCTCCCCTGTTCTCCTCCCTTCTCCCCTGTTCTCCTGTTCTCCTCCCTTCTATCTTGGCACCAAACGTGATCTACCCCTATTAATGGCAGGACCACAGAGACGAAAACACAAGCAAACCTCTTCATGCCACACCTTAAGCCATGGCGAGGGGAGGAGAAACTTACTCCGACAGACAGTGTCATCCAGGAGGCTTGGAGAAGGCCCTGCGCCCAGCACATAGCCCCCGATGAAAGAGAACTGGCTCCAGGAACTCCGTTCCTGTGAACAGATTTCTTTCCATACGTACCCTGTCAATTAAAACCCAAACTGATTCTCTGTTCTTTCTCAACTGGTGTCTCCCTTCCAGAAAGTTCAGCAGTACACAGTCATCGTTCAGGCCACAGACATGGAAGGAAATCTCAACTATGGCCTCTCAAACACAGCCACAGCCATCATCACGGTGACAGATGTGAATGACAACCCGCCAGAATTTACCGCCAGCACGGTGAGTCCCTCGAAGCCGCCCAGTGATGCATGGCCTGTGCGGGGCAGGAATGCACTGACGTGCGGCGCAGCTCCCTCTGTCTCTGCAGCTCTGTCTGATGGGTGCTTGGCAGGTAGCATGTAAGAAAGGCCCTGGGCAGTGGGGGCTGCTGTGTGGAGTGGCTCCACTCCTGGTGTGCGCAGTAGGGGAGAGGCCAGGGCTCAGCCAGGGAGGGGACCTGCGGCGGAGGTCGGTTGCCACCTGGGAGGCATCTCTGTGATGTCTAGAGGAGTTAACTGGTACTGTTTGGGCTGATGTTACTGCCACTTTGGGAGGCGTGCGTGTGGGACCTTCTTGGGGGATGCCCAGATGGAGTGTTGGCATGGCGGGTCCATCCTGTTTGTGGAACTTGGCCGACCCTCTATGGCCCGCTGTTGGCAGAAAGTAACTGGTACTGTTTGGGCTGATGTTACTGCCACTTTGGGAGGCGTGCGTGTGGGACCTTCTTGGGGGATGCCCAGATGGAGCGTTGGCATGGCGGGTCCATCCTGTATGTGGAACTTGGCCGACCCTCTATGGCCCGCTGTTGGCAGAAAGGGGGTCGTGACTGGGCCCCATACCGGCTGCTTGGGACCTGAGTGACCACTCACTGAATGTTGTTGAAAGTCCACTGCGAGGTCCTGAGCCCCCAGTTCACAGGGGGCCAAACTCTGTCTGGTGGGAACATGGTAGAGACAGGGCTGTAAGGCATGCGGCCCCCGCTTCCTCTGGATTCCAGCAGGGCAGCTGCACCACCAGGAGGGGCCCTTCCCTTGAAATCTGCAGAGGCCACCGCGCCGACAGACATTCGATGGGCCCACTTCCCTGCTGCCCGGCGATCTGGGGAGGTCCCAGCCTCGGCTGTTGCCCTTCTCTTCAACCAGAACCCTCTGTGGTGACTCCCTGGGTCCGTGGGGTACAACACTGTGTCCCCAAGCTGTCATTTTGGGCCCCTGTAGCAGTGCTGATATCACAGGCACGTGGCCCAGCCCCGGGAACCCCTCTAGGAAGGTTTAAGGCACCAGGCTGCGACGTGCAGAGGGGAGGGTCAGCAAGGGCTCCCAGAGTGACCGTGACCCCGAGATGCCAGGATCTCAGGGTTTTCTCTGCCCCTACAACCATATCACCCGCTTCTCCCCCAGGCCTAGGCCCCCACAGAGCTGTGTGTCAATCATGATAGCAATGACATGATAGCAATGACAGCAGCAGCACCAGCTGCACCTGTGGAGCTGCCCCTTGGGCCCCAGGGTGCGGCCAGGGTGCAGAGCCAGCCTCTGATCCCAGCCAACCCCGACTAACCCAATGACAGATGAGGACTCTGGGCTGCGGAAGGCTAAGAGGGAGATGGGAAGGGATGGGGTCAGGAGCAAGGACGGGAAGGGATGGGGTCAGGAGGGAGACGCTCCTCCCTGTGGGTAGGCCGGCTTGCTGAGAAGGCAACTCAAGGCCAGAGCCCCTCACCACGGCACCCGTCCTGCATCTGGGCCCCTCCTGCGTCCTGCATCCCGGGCCCCGGGCGCAGCTGCACCAGGCGGGGGTGGCCGTGAGCACACAGCGCCATCTGGTGGGAAGATGGCAGATCACAGCGAAGGAAGCCAGCTCAGCACCACTGCGGCAGGGCTGGGATGCGCCAGGCGCACCCTCAGGCTCCTGGCAGTGAGTCCCAGGCAGCAAGCAGCCAGGGCAACCAGGAGCCTGAGGAGCATTTAACAGGGCGCAGCCCCAGGATGCAACAGCTCTCATACAATTGGCCAGGAAGGCGTTCAGATGGTTTGGAAAACACCCCCTTCTCTCTTGGCTTCAGTCTCTATTTGCTCTCTTCCGGCCAATGAGCAACGGGCAGGAAAAGCTCAGGGCCAGGCTCCCGGGGAGTCTGGACATAGGGGAAGCAGCTGCTAACCCCAGGGCCCTGCAGAATAATAACGTCCAGGCCCAAGAGCGCAGCCGGGCTGCACCCACACAGCTGGCCAGGCAGCCCCAGCTGTCCTTCCTCCCTGACTCCAAGAAAGAAAAGGAAGTGATGGCAGGGAGGGAGGGGAGAAGGTGACGCACATTGTGTGGAGCAGGTGTCTCTGCCTTTCTTGGAGCCGGCATCCCTGTGAAGGAAGACGGAGAACCGCAGGAAGCCTCTGACCTGCACATGCCTCTGAAAACGGCCAGCCCAGGAGTCACACTGAGCCCCCAACGGAATTCTGCATTTGGCTCAAGGCAACTTGAAGCACATTGCAGGGGAGAATTCTTGCCTCTGTGTCCCCTTGAACAAAAGGTGGGGATGACCTGATTCTCTGAGATGTTGGGGGGCAGAAGTTAAACAAGGGAAACTGTGGTCCTAAATCCCGAAATTCAGAGAATCCCATCATTCCATTGCAAGCCCTACCCCTCGTCTCTGGTCCCCCTCCCGAGACTCTGGGAAGCCAAGGCAGAGGCCCTTCTAGACCTAGTGGACCAGCCACAAGCACTGACCAGCATGAGCACTGACCAGCACTGACCAGCCACCAGCACTGACCAGCCTCCAGCATTTACCAGCACTGACCAAAAATGACCAGCAACCAGTACTGACCAGCACTGACAAGCCACCAGCACCAACCAGCCACCCGCACTGATCAGCACTGAGCAGCCCTCGGCACTGAGCTACCTTCACGGCCACTGCTGACCGGCCACACCACCCTGGGGCTGCTCCTCCTGGGACTGGGGCAGAGGGTCCCCATGGCATTTATTAGAGAGACACATCCCTGTGCTTTTCCAATGGCTAAGCACAGGCTACTGCAGCCTCATGCACCTCCCAGAGTTGGGCCATTGTCCATTCTTGGTTCCAGAGGGCCTCAGGCAGGTCCCAGGCCCCAGATCACGGGGCAGGGAAATGGCATCTCTTGAGGAGTACGCAGATATGTCTAGGTGCTTCTCAGCCAGTGTCCACAGCACCTCCCGGTCTAATACAGGCTGGGAGAGGATCCGCAGTCTGCTGCGTTGGTCAGGCCGGCGAGGTGACGTGCTAGTGAGTGGACAATGGATGAATGACCCTGGCAGGGAGGGTCCCCTCCACCCTGGGGTGGCTTTTCCAGGTGACTGGGTCACATGGTCATGGGGAAGGGGTGTCTGTAAATACTCGGGGTTAGGACGGCCCTTGGTGTGTCCTTCTGAAGATGAGTGACAGGCAGGAGCCCCAGGACACTGTCCATGCCTTACCGTGGGATGGAGCAGGCAAAGGGGCCAGCAGGATGGCGAGGGCCAGCCATGCTGCTGCGCATGCCGCCAGGCTATTTTTACCAAGCCTAATCAAGAACAATCAGCAAAAGCTACAGAGATGCAGGGGATTTGCATGATCCAGTTCTGAGTCCTAAATGTTAATTAAAAGTTATTTTCCCTTCACTGGCTCTGAGCATGGCTGCACTGCCCACGTGAGGCTGAGCAGGGACCCTCGGCCCTCAGCACTGCCTCCAGCAGGTGAGCGTGGGGTCTGCTGTGCTAGAAGCTGGTGGCCACAGAGGACACAAGCTTCAGACCCTGCCCCAAGGCCTCCTATGCAGGACCACTGCATGGGTCCTGCAGTGAAGTTCTCAGGGACAGGTCCAGCCAGCACAGGGCGACCCTGGAGATCTGGCACCACAGGCCTTCCTCCAGCCCACCCCCCACCCACACACATGCCCACAGGGAGGGCCCCCTGGCGTCAGGAAGCCCAGCACTAGCCCTCCTCTTGGTTCCTGCCAGCTGCGTAGCCAAGGTCGGATCGCTGGACCTCTCTGAGCAGCAGGATTTCTTTTTTTGTTTTGTTTTGTTTTGTTTTTGAGACGGAGTCTCGCTCTGTCGCCCAGGCTGGAGTGCAGTGGCCGGATCTCAGCTCACTGCAAGCTCCGCCTCCCGGGTTCCCACCATTCTCCTGCCTCAGTCTCCCAAGTAGCTGGGACTACAGGCGCCGCCACCTCGCCCGGCTAGTTTTTTTGTATTTTTTTAGTAGAGACGGGGTTTCACCGTGTTAGCCAGGATGGTCTCGATCTCCTGACCTCGTGATCCGCCCGTCTCGGCCTCCCAAAGTGCTGGGATTACAGGTGTGAGCCGCCACGCCCGGCCAAGCAGCAGGATTTCATCCCTGCTTTCCACCTAGAATTAATCCCATCTCAAGGTGTCATCAGGAGCACTGCTGATCTATGTGGAAGTTGAAGACTTCAGCAACATAAATCTGCTCTAAAAATGCCACGGGTGGTGCCCCAGGCCCCCATCCCAGGGGCATTGAGATGGGTGGTGAGCAGACATGGTTCCAGCTTTAACAGACCTGGCATCCTGTCCGTTTTGGCCTTTCAAAGGTGAGGGGCTTGTAGCAATGTCACCAAAACCTTCTCAGCGCAGTTTCCCCAAATGGTAAAGAGGGAGGTCCAGGTACGGTGGCTCACGCCTGTAATCCCAGTACTTTGGGAGGTCAAGGAGGTGGATCACGAGGTCAGGATTTCAAGACTAGCCTGGCCAAGATGTGAAACCCATCTCTACTAAAAATACAAAAAAAAAAAAAAAAATTACCCAGGTGTGATGGCATGCACCTGTAATCCCAGCTACTCAGGAGGCTAAGGCAGAGAATTGCTTGAACATGGGAGGCAGAGGTTAGAGTGTGCCAAGATCACACCACTGCACTCCAGCCTAGGAGAGAGAGTGACTCTGTCTCAAAAAAAAAAAGAAGAGGGTGGTAGAAATTATTAAGGTATATTATTGTTGTCATTTAAAATGCATCCATGATAAGACATATTTTGTACTTTGTCATTGTGAATGATCTATTCCCCATCCCAAGGCAAGTGTGAATAAAATCAGGTTAAATATTTTTTAAATAAGAGGGAAGGGAGTCGTGCTGGTTTCCCCACAGGCTCTCCAAGGGCAGGATGAGTGGGTCCCCAGCATTTAGGACGTGCCTGGCTCAGCCAGTACCTGGTTATCACAGTTGATGTGGAAATACAGATTTTTCTCTCAAAGGGGTTAAAAATGGTTTTGCCAGAGGCAGGGGTGTCAGCTGAACTTAGGAGCCCTGGGGTCTATGGATCTGTGGCCCTCATGTTTTTGAGGTCCTTCTGGAAGTTCCCGCCCCAAGCCGCCTGAGGATGCGGCCTGCGGTCCCTCCTCAGAAGTGACACTCCTGACCGGGAGGAAGGGCAGCCCCAACTCTGCAGGATAGACAGACTACTGGCCAACCTCGGCAGGGGGACTGGCTGGGCTGGCCCGGGGCAGCTCTCACCCACAGATCCCCGGCCCCTCACGCCCGGCTGCACACCCACCCTGGCCAAGCCCTGTGAGTCCCTGACTTCTACAGAAGAAGGGGAGAAATTACAATTCAGCGTGAGTCCTGAGCACAAGAATCGGGTATCTGAAAATCAGAATGGACTCAGTGCCCTTAATTATGCTTGGGTGTTCTGTGCAAGCCTCGGCCATAAATAATTAATCGGAGCCAGCTTTTCCGAGCACAGAGGTGGCAGCTGCAGGGACCAGGAGCTCCCGCCCGCCTGACATCACCTCCCGCCTCCTTGCTCCTCCCACCAGGAACGGCTTCCTAGAGACAGCTGCAGAGGGGGCGTTTCTGAGAGCCCAAGTCTGGGCCCATCCTGGGGCAGGGACCAACAGGATGTCGGTCCAGAGACATGGGGGAGCCACGGACTGGGAAGGACAACCCTAAGGCCGGGACACACAGAAACCTGGGGTCCCTCGGTCTGGGGGTCAAGACTTCAGTCCTCCCAGCCACAGTGCTCCCGCCAGTCTCTCAGGCCTCCCTAGACCCGCCTGTCCAAGCTGCTTGGGAGAGGTGGGACCCAGGGGCTGGGGGTGGGCGCTGGGCCAGACTCCCCAGCTTCAAGCCTGGCTCCACCACTGACCAGTTGTTGGCCTTGGGCAAGTTGCAGAGTCTTCTGTACCTCTGTCTCCTCATCTGTTCCTGCCTGATGGGTGTGTGAAGACCGAGTGTTCCCAGATATCAGTCCCTTGGCAGCATACCTGACTCAAAGAAAGACCCAATGAGTAGAACAGCAATAATATGGCCACTGTGGCTGTTGTATGATTAATAATGACGATTGATAGCAATTGTGTCCCTCACCCTGGCACAGACAAGCTGCTGCCTGCAGTTGTGCTCCAATCCGGGGTAAGAAGATGGGTCAACCTCTGTGTCCTTTCTGGGAAGGGAGAAAGCCAACCTGGCCTATGGACCCAAAAGCCCAAAAGGGGGGTTCAAGTTAGTTTTGAGCTAAATGGCTGGTTCTTTCCCTCAAGCGGGCGTTGCAGGGAGCACTTTTTTGTCCCTCATAGCAGCGCTGCAAGGCGGGAGCAGAGGCTCAGGCAAGCGGGCTCTGCCACCCCCCCACACCCCCCTTCTGCCCCCAAAGCTCCTGTCTGTAAAGGGAAGAGGAGGAGGAGGACGAGGAGGAAGAAGAAAAACCGCCCGCAACTTCCTTCTGGTCACAAGAGCCACGGATCCAACAATTCTGATTTGTGAATTCAGAACTCAGCAGAAATCATCATTGTTTTACTGAATAGAAAACTAAATTCCAAAAAGCAATGACATTGTAACATCCAAAGGAGCTGTGGTTTGTAGGTTTACACTATCGATTTTCCAAAGCAAGCAATCACAGAACGGAGGAACTGCGGCCGGCTGTGTCCCCAGGTGGCTCCCAGCCCCGTGGCGGGCGCTGCAGACCACACCCCAGCTGGACAGGAGCCGTCAGGGCCGGCACTCAGCTGTGCTTGTCACAGTGATGGATCCGCTGAGCTCCGGCTGGGCACGAGCACCAGGCTCGGGCGCTTCCCTCCAGTTAGATGCCGTTGTTCACACCAGGCTCGGGCACGTCCCTCCAGTTAGATGCCGTTGTCCACACCAGGCTCGGGCACGTCCCTCCAGTTGGATGCCCTTGTCCACACCAGGCTCGGGCACGTCCCTCCAGTTGGATGCCCTTGTCCACACCAGGCTTGGGCACGTCCCTCCAGTTAGATGTCCTTGTCCACACCAGGCTCGGGCACGTCCCTCCAGTTGGATGCCCTTGTCCACACCAGGCTTGGGCACGTCCCTCCAGTTAGATGTCCTTGTCCACACCAGGCTCGGGCACGTCCCTCCAGTTGGATGCCGTTGTCCACACCAGGCTTGGGCGCGTCCCTCCAGTTGGATGCCGTTGTCCACACCAGGCTCGGGCACGTCCCTCCAGTTAGATGCTGTTGTCCACACCAGGCTCCGGCCGGAAGAAGCAGCACCCAACGCCAGGTGGCTGGGAACGCCAAGGCCTCATTAGGACCAGCCAGACGCTTCTGAGCAAGCAGCACCTCGGTGAAAGCGTCGATCCTATGCTGGCCCACGGGGCTGGGGTGACGAGGGCAGCGGCAGAGTCCCGTTTCTGCTCATTCAGACCTGCTCCGTGGGAAGAGGCAAAAGGAGGTCCTGAGCCTTCCAGGAGACAAAGCTGGGCCTCGGTGGCACTACTGTCCGTCAAGACGAGGGAGCAAAGTTCGCAGTCGGCCATGGCTCGTCTGTATGAGATATTGAGTCACTGCCACTAGTCTTTTGCCGGGAAACTGGATGTGGGAGGGACAGACAGAAATTAAGTACAGCAGCAAATCACCAAGACGCCATCCTGCGTGTCACACCTGAGGAGCGGCCTGGAGCCGGGGGCACCTTCTGGCTTCCAGCAACTGATGGAAATTCAAACCATGACGTGTTCAGTCCTTGGAGTTCCAAAGTCACAAAAGGCGGGTCCCCGGCGGGCATGGATGCGTTGCGGACGGCCGTTTTCAGAGCAGGTCAGGCAGCACAAATGGTTGAGCAATGCAGAGGCAGAAAAGGTCAAGCCTGGGCCTCTGAAACCAGGACCCCGGGGGCCTCCATTAGAGGAGAAGCAGCCTCGCTCTGCCCTTCACCAGCTACGGAGACCTGGGGACTATGGGCAGGGCCCTAAATGCCAGCCATTCCCTGGGGCATGCGGCCACCACCCAGCAGAACCGCTCCTGTGCTTGTTCCAGGGGTGCAAGGGCAGATCCACAGAGGAGCGTGCAGGGCCCCACGTTCCCAGGGATTTGCAGGCAAATGAGCTGCCATTGACACAGGGGCAGACACGCCTTTTCTTGAATGGTCTGGAGAGTAACTGTTTGCCTCTGGCTGCCGGAAGGTCTCCATGGCAACTCCGAAACGCTGCCATTGTAGGACAAAAACAACCACAGACAAAACACAAGCTAGCGGGTGTGGCCATGTCCCAGTAAAACTTTATTTACAAAAGCAAGGGACAGATTCGGGCCACAGGCTTGTTGTCGAACCCTGACTTCACCTAAGCAAAGAGGCTACATTGGTGTCATTTTGGGAATATTTGAAGGAGGAAGAGTCTAGCATCGCAGACGTCGTAAGTATGAGGTCAGTGCCTCATCACCACCTGCCTCAGAGAGCTGATTAAAAATCTCACACACAGCAGAGGTGGCGCAGGCCTATAGCTCCAGCTACTTGGGAGGCCGAGGCAGGAGGATCACTTGAGCCCAGGTGTTGGAGGCTGCAGTGAGCTATGATCATGCCACTAAACTCCAGCCTGGGCAACAGAACAAGACTGTCTCAAGAAAAAAAAAAAAAAAAGAAGAAGTCACACATAGTATTAGCATTGAATTAAAAAGTAAATCTCTTATGAAACTTTGTGTGCCACGTGCCAGGCCTTGTTCATTATGTTTGCACATTCATGCATTAATTCATTTCACCCTGCACTGGGCACTCCCTATGCCAGAGTGTAGGACAGCTACAGCGAAAACCAAAGCAGTCACAGCCCCTGCTCCTCAGAGGTTAATCTACATATTTAAAATCTGTAAGGCCAGGCATGGTAGCTCACTCCTGTAATCCCAACACTTTGGGAGGCCGAGGCGGGCAGATCACCTGAGGTCAGGAGTTCAAGACCAGCCTGGCCAACATGGTGAAACCCCATCTCTACAAAATACAAAACTTAGCTAGGCATGATGGCAGGTGCCTGTAATCCCAGCTACTCACGAGCTAGGATTACAATGAGATACCATCTCACACCAGTTAGAATGGCAATCATTAAAAAGTCAGGAAACAACAGGTGCTAGAGAGGATGTGGAGAAATAGGAACACTTTTACACTGTTGGTGGACTGTAAACTAGTTCAACCACTGTGGAAGACAGCATGGCAATTCCTCAAGGATCTAGAACTAGAAATACCATTTGACCCAGCCATCCCATTACTGGGTATATACCCAAAGGATTATAAGTCATGCTGCTATAAAGACACATTCACACGTATGTTTATTGCGGCACTATTCACAATAGCAAAGACTTGGAATCAACCCAAATGTCCATCAGTGACAGACTGGATTAAGAAATTGTGGCACATATACACCGTGGAATACTATGCAGCCATAAAAAAGGATGAGTTCGTGTCCTTTGTAGGGACATGGATGCAGCTGGAAACCATCATTCTCAGCAAGCTATCGCAAGAGCAGAAAACCAAACACCACATGTTCTCACTCATATGTGGGAAATGAACAATGAGATCAGTTGGACACAGGGTGGGGAACATCACACACCGGGGCCTGTCGTGGGGAGTGGGGAGGGGGGAGGGATAGCCTTAGGAGATATATCTAATGTAAATGATGAGTTAATGGGTGCGGCACACCAACATGCACATGTATACATATGTAACAAACCTGCACATTGTGCACAGGTACCCCAGAACTTAAAGTATAATAATAAAAAAAAGTAAATGTACATATTTTATTTCTGTGAATGTTGGTTTTTCTACCAAATTTTTCTACGATGAGCAATTGTTACTCATTTGCGGATGTATAATTCTCTGTTCCAAATGAAAACCATGAAAGTGATCTCTCAAGACAAGCAGGATGTGGGGCTGAGAGGCTGCCCCCAGGGGACCAGCACAGCCTCAGCACCCCTTTCCACCACTGGTGACCTTGGGCAGGTTGCCTCCTGGCGCCTCAGTTTCATCACCTGCAAAACAGGAACAATAATAGAATCCCCTCTGCCTCCTGCTCCCGAAATGCTGTCATTCTCTTTCCCTGGGGTTGTTACCAGCATGAGCCCAAGGAGCCCCCTGTCTGGGACAGGCCTGTCTCCTGTGAGGGCCCGCAAGCTTCTCCTCTCTGCCCCTGCCCACTGCCAGCTGTTTTGCATTTCTGCTCTTGCAAATGTGGATTCTCTTGGTGCTTTGGAGGCGTCTGACTGGCCGCCCCTGGGACTTCTCCCAAGCCAGTGTCCTGTGGGCTGGCCCCAGCCGGGCACAGCAGCCAGTCCCGAGAGTGTGGGCTGCAGGGCCCATAGCCCCACCCACACCAAGCTGGCGGGAGCTGTCATCGGGGCCTCCACCGGGGATTGGATGTTTGGGGCATGAGGATTAGCACGATGGCGACTCACTGGAAGGGGTGCAAGGGTGCTAGGGGCTGGGCTCTCTCATGGGGCTCCCAGTCCTCGGGGTACCTGGAGATCATGGTCGTGGAGCGTGGGAATCACCAGGCAGCTGCTGAGAACTGGTAGGACGTGGGACAGGGTGTGCCCTGTGCTCTCCCTGGGGCTTCTCTGGCAGCTTCTGCCTCTTCCTTCTCTCCTCTGCCCCCTTCTTTCTTGACGAAATGCCTGCCTGCGCTGGAGTCCTCACACCCACCAGCCAGAAGTCAGCTTCGTCTGAACCTTGTCCCCCCCGGTCTCTCGGCTGCAGGCACAGAAATCCACCCTTAGCCTTGGTCATCACAGCAGCAGGTGGGCACCGACCCTGTGCCAGGTGCTGCACTGAGTGCCCTGCCTGTGCCAGCGCACCTGACCCCACAGCCTCCTGAAGAACGGGGTCCCTCCTCCCCGTGTCACAGAGGGAACCACCTTCCTGTGGGGAACAAAACTTCCCTCCCACTCCCTCCCACGTGGCCGCTTGCCGTGTGGCAGATGTGGGACTTCCCCCTGAGGACAGGACCACCGTGGCCCCAGCATCGGTGCCTTGGAGGCCCAGGGTCTTGCTGGACATTATGTGGATGGAGCCTGGCCCTCTCAGCCCTGACCGCCCGCTGATATCATAAGGAAACAGCTGGGTGGGTTTTCCTGAAACACTGGCTATGCTGCAGGGGTCCTGCCCAAAGCCTCCTCTTGAGAATGGTGACCTTCCCCTGAGAACCTCACGGTTTCTGCCTCGGAGCTGGGATTGTGCTGGAAGGCCCTCGTAGGAAGACAAAATCCTCCCACCTCTCGGGATGGGTGCACGGCTGAATTCTAGATTACGGTCGCGGCAAGAAATCCCATTCTGATGCTCTTAAAATTCCTCCTTTCCCAAATAGCTGCCATGTCATCCCAAGGGGCCTGAGAGGCTTTCTTTGTGTAGGAAAATCTGAAAAAATTAAATTTAAAAGTCATTATGGCCAGGGTAAGGTTAATAAGAAAATCCTAAACCAGATTTATCGGCGAAGGCCTTCTTTGTGAACCTTTATTAAACTTGCATGATTAGAATAGATTCTTCGTCTAAACTTCACTCAGAAGTCTGCAAGGGAATGGATGCAGAGCACGCCACGCTGCTCCTCAGAAGGACGGTAGCGAGTGGGGAAGCGTCAGACAGGCCCTCGCTAAAACGGCAGACAACACCAGGACCCACCTGGCCATGTAAGCAAAGACAGACAATACAGAGGGTGTGAGGGGCCACGAAATCCAAGGGGCCGGGAGCATCAGGCATGGCTGCTCCACCAGGAGGGTGCCCTCCTGCCCCCACCACTGAAAGAGCCTTGCCCCTGCCGCCTGCAAGGGTGCTGGCCCCACCTTCTGCCTCTGCTGGCTCCAAAGCTCAGGCATCTCTGCAGCTTGCCAGGATCAGGCCCTCTCCACCTCTCCTCTGAACCACAGACATCCAGCTGCACCTGCCTGGCAAGTCCTAGGTCACCCGCCTGTCACCTGGTTGTGGCTGTAGAGGAGGCCGGGAAAGTGGATTTCTGGAAAATAAGGAAGGGAATTCAGAAGGTACAGGGGAGCCAGGAAGCCTCACCGGTGGCCACTATGCTGACCCTGGCAACTTGAATAAAAAGAGAGTGGCTCATTTCACAAGTGCTCAAAAGTCTTGGAAAATCTCCCTTCAGGCGTGGCTGCATCTAGGCTCCACTAGCTCACCGTGACGCTCCCCTGGGCCATGCTTCCTCCAGCCAGTTTTGTTCTCAGGCTGCGAATGGCAGCTCCCACCAACCCGACACCTTCAGATTCATGTGGTTACCATGTCCAGGCCAGACGCAGGGACCACCAGAACTGACCGCTAATTGGCTGACTTAGGTCATTAGCCTATTTCAAACCAGTTATTGAGGCGGGGGCCTCAGGGTTGGAAAACAAGGATCTGAACCATTTTCAGTGAAGGACCAGATAGTATTTTCATCTGTGGTCAGGCTGTCTCTGTTACCGTGACTCAAAGCCACTGTTGGGGCAGGAAAACAGCCACGGGCTATGTGTAAATGAATGGGGCGTGGCTGGGTGTCAATAAAACTTTATTTATAAAAATAGGCTTCCAGCCAGCGCCTCACTAGACCAAGCTGACCAGAGCCCTTCATCCCACCAAACCCTTAAGGAAACTTGGGGTGACATGGCCACAGGACCAGAGCGGCGTGATCCTGGTCAACCCTCCCTCAGAATCCTGAAGGCCAGAAGCTACCGAGGGCTGCCACGTGGCTCCTGGGGGAGGCCAGAGGTTTTCACTCAAGAAAGGAGAAGTGACCCCAAGATTCAGGCAGGCTGCTTTGGGGCAAGGCAGTGTCCCCAGCAGAGGGAATGGCCCAGGGCCAGGTGTCAGACACCAGCAGTGTGTGCTGCGGAGCCTGGCCAGAGCAGTGTCTGTGCATTCATGGCATCTCTGGAGAGGGCTCAGGGTCCTGGCGCCCAGCACATTTTGCAAACTCAGATCCCCGGGGTCAGGGGGATCTCGCAGGGGAGCTCACTGGCCTTGAGTCCTCCACCAGCCACTGCAGGGGTCACCTGCCTGCCTCACTGACGATGGGGTGGGACACCCTCCTCCCTGCTCCAGGCCTGCAAAGCTCCCCCCGCCCTGAGGCCCTCCTGCCACCACCTCTGCTTGGAGATGGTCCCAGCATCAAGTGTGTAATGTGGCCCAGCTGCCATCTTCCCTGAGGACACCAGGGGGACTGTCAGCTCCACCTCACAGCTCTGCCCACCCCCAGGCCCCCCAGGCACCAGGTCAGCCCCTAGACTCACAGTAGCACAGCCCTGGCTGAGGAGGGCTGCCCCCTCCCGCCTAGTCCCTGGCCCTCCTGGAACTTATTCACAGGCCTCAGCGAAGCTCCCTTGAATGTCCCCCCGCAGTGGTCCTCTGCCTGGGACCTGGCCGCCCAGGACCCCACGTGGCCACAGCCCCAGCAAGGGCTGTCCTCTTGCACCCAAGGACCGCAGGGCTGAGATCAGGCACGCAGCTCCCTCCCAGGCGTGTTCTCACCCCTAGAACACATGGATCTCCAACCATGGCCTGAGTCGCCCCTGCCATCCCCCAGCAGGCACTGTCTCCCATGCCATGATGCTGTGCAATTCAGAGCCCAGTGCATCCCATGGCGATGCCAGCTCCCTGTCCTGCTGGGGGACGATCTGACACCTGGGCGACTCAAAACATGTGTGATGAAGGGACGACAGAGTGAGCCCCGAAGCTCCCTCCTCTACAGCCAGGTCAGCCTCTCCAGGACTCCCCGGGTACCCAGCTGCAGGCTCCGGGCTCCGGCCACCTGGCTCAGGAGCAGAGACAGCTAGGAGATTCCAACCGACACTGGACATTGGGAGCGGTGGGGGCGGCAGCTGTCCGCTCTGGAGTTTAACAAAGACGGTTCCTCCCAATCCTGAGATGAGATCTTCTATGGCTAAGTGTGGCCGTCGTGTGAGGAAAGGATCCTGCTCCCCAGACATGGCTGAGATCCCACTTTGGGTAAATCCACAATTTTTCTTCCTAACAAGGTGATTGTATCGGGATGTGAGTGCTTGCACCTGCAGGTGACAGGCGGGGCCCTTCCTCCCAGACCCAGAGCTGGGCCGGGCCGTGGGGCTTTCAGCCCCGCTTAGAGCCCCAGGTCAAGAAGCCTGATTAAAGGACTTTCTCTGAGCTTTTGAAATAGAAACGACGCAGTGCTTGTCTGGGATTAAATTGGAATATTTTTCCATCCTTGACAAGGCAGCCCGTTGGTGTGGGCTCTGAATTCTTCTGTTGCATCTCCATCCTTTTTCGGAACGTTGACTTGGCTCCTGCCTGGAAAGGGGACCAGCATATTTCATTTTTGTGCATTTATATGAAGGCTATCACTCATTCCTTCATTCATTGATGAGAGGACAGGCCTTGGGCCAGCAGGGACAGTCGCCATCTGTATGTCCTCGGACCTTGTTCGCCTGACGTCTTTGTCCACTGGTCTGACGGGGCCTCCACACTCATGACAGAGGCGTGCTGAAGGGGCACTTGTGGGTTGGATGAATCTGCGTCATCTCACAGCCTCCTCTCACACCGGCACTGAGACTGGGCCCAGAACTGACGCCTCAGGGCCTCTGTGTGCTTCTCTATCCTTGCAGGACTCGCCTATGGCAGACACGGTCGGCTGGCTCCCCAGTGCCCGTTTCCCACCCCTTCTCCCTTTCCCACCTCACAAGGCTCCCTTCTTTGGGCTGGTGGTAGCCGTGGGACATTGTCCTGGCCAACGGAGCGTCGGCACAAGTCAGCTGGGGAGGGGCACCCCGGGAAGACTCTTACCGAACGGACAGCTGTGCTTCTCAGGCAGCCAGAGGGCCAGGCCAAGCTGCAGGGTCCTGACCACTGGAGGCGGGGGAAGGATAGAGCCCTGCCCTGATGGGCCTAGTCACCTGCAGCCCTGGAAGGTCAGGCTCCTGTGTTCAGGTTACCCCAGAGCAAGTTTCTGTTCGCTGCACCCGAGGGCTCCTCCCTGCCTCCTGGCTGAGGGCAGGTGCGAAGGTGGCCTGGGTAATGCCCCAGACACCCTGACGGCCTTGTTTTAACTTAGTCACCTCCTTAAAAGCCCTATCTCCAAATACAGTCATACTCGGAGGCCTTGGGGGTTTAGGGCTTCAACACGGAAATTCCAGGACACACTATTCAGCCCCTAACAGTGCCCCACACCAGGACACAGGGGCTTCCCACCCAGGGACACTCCCCTCCCAGTGGAAGGGGAGCAGAGCTGCCTGCAGATGTGCACAGCCCTGTCCTGACGCTCCAGCGCCCGTCCTGGGAGGAAGGGTACCTGATCACAGCACTGTCACATCACAGAGCACTGCTCAGCCATCTCAGCTGCATGTGGCAACACAAAGGAGTCCCACAGCCACAGTGCTGAGCAGAAGCCAGACACAAGTGCTGGAAGGTTCCACTCGTGGAAAGAACAAATCCAGATGAACTCATCTTTGACGCCAAAGTCAGCATGAGCTTATAAGTTTCCCACAACAAATCAGAAGTCAGCATGAGCTTATGAGGTTCCTGCAACAAATGGCCACAAACGGGGGCTTGAAACAACAGGAATTGATTCTGTCATTCTGAAATCACCAGGGTCTTGCTCCCTCTAAAGACTCCAGGGAGAACCCTTCCTGCCTCTTCCAGGTTCTGCTGGCCACCCTGGTGTTCCTGGGCTTGTGGGGGCATCACTCCAGTCTCTGCCCCCATCTCCCATGGCCTCCCCCCTCTGAATGTGTCTGTGTCTTTTCTTTGTGAAATCCCCTCTGCCTCCCTCTTCTGAAGATGCACGTGGTAGCATTTAGCTCCCACCTGGATAATCCAGAAAAATCTCCCCGGCTCAGAATCCTTCCCTCCAGCACCTCTTCTTCCTATGAGGGGGCATTTCCAGTTCCAAGGATTGAGATGTGGCCATATCTTCGGGGCCACCATCCAGCCAGTACAGGTGGAAACTTTGGGACCTGGAAGGTGTCTGGGTCTGGGGTGGGGACTAGGAATGAAAAGAAGGACCCATTGTTGAAGCTGCTCCATCAGTGGTCCTCTGCCGCAGCTGCAAGGCTGATGCACCTGCCGGGCAGGTCTGCACGCCTGCTTCAGTGGGGCCCCGGCAGCCGTGCTACGAAGCGCACACTCCTGTGCACCCCCGAGCAGCCTGTCTTCTCTGATTCCTGATCTGGGTGCGGCTGACACAGTGTGTTCTGTCTGTGAACATTCGTTGAGCTGGGCTGACACGGTGTGTCCTGTTTGTGAACATTCATTGAGCTGCACACATATGCTACGTGCACTTCTCTGTACATATTTACACTTAACGTGGGTTTGTAACATTCTTTCCATCCGTTTTGCAGTTTGCAGGGGAGGTCCCCGAAAACCGTGTGGAGACCGTGGTCGCAAACCTCACGGTGATGGACCGAGATCAGCCTCACTCTCCAAACTGGAACGCCGTTTACCGCATCATCAGTGGGGATCCCTCCGGGCACTTCAGCGTCCGCACAGACCCCGTCACCAATGAAGGCATGGTCACCGTGGTGAAGGTGCGTACTCTTCTCGCACCCTGCCAGGCACCCCAGGTTCTGCCACCTGCACACTCCCTGGGACAGTGAAACAGGAGTGATACTTGGTGTAAAGTTAGTGCCCCCCTAATATCCAAGTGCAGAGACAGGTAACCCAACCTGCTGGAGGCAGACACAACCTTCACAAGGACCTGTCATGTGACCTGCAGGGGCTTGGCAGACCCCTGCCAGAATACCCTCCCATTCCCTTTTCAATGTCTATATATTTGCTGCCACCCCCTACTCTAGTAATGGGTGAATTTCATTATTAGAATTCCCAATGTTAAACCATCTTTGCATTCCTGAGGTAGATCCCACTGAGTAGTGAGGTAGTATTTTGTAACATGTTGAAGAATTTGTGTTGCTGATATTTGAAGTTTTTTGTGTCCTTTTCTGGGTGATTTAGGCTTACAGCATCCTCATCTGGGTTTTGCTATCAAGGTTACTGACTAATCTCAAGAGTATTTTTCTGTCCCAGAGACAGGTCATGTGATGCTGTAATAATCCGTCCCCTGAATGTTTGGTCACACTGTGCTGTGAAGACATTCAGTAGCTGCAGATTTTGTCTTTTTGGTGGTGCTTCTTTTTGTTTTGGAGAGAGATGGGTTTGTAACTGCTGGTTCAATTTCTTTGATGGTTTTGGTTAGATGTGTTTTTCTAGAAAAGTGTCCATTTAATCTACATTTTCAAATTTACTTATAAAGCCCTATCATTATAGTAGTGGTGATTAAGTCTTGTAACCTAACTGTTTTTCTACACTTATAATTCATATTCCCCTGGAAGGGCAGATTGGGAATTATATCGTAACACTTAGTGATCATTTACAACTTCGTGTGAAGGAGTTTAGCAGCTACTGTCCCAAAATAATTTTGAATAGGACTAAGAAGAAAAGAGCAAGAGTACACTGGGCATTTTTAGAGAAAAGGGCAGGGGGTAACAGAAGGGTGAGCTTAAAGCTGGATAGGATCTGCCGAAGCGTAAGGGAAAGCAAGTTTCATTTTGGGTTGGATCATTTAGAAACTTCCTTCAGCGGCCGGGAGCAGAGCTTAACCACAGAAGCTTAAATACTGGAGAGCTTTATTCTGTCACGTGAGAGGAGTCCTGAGGTGGGCAG
This sequence comes from Macaca thibetana thibetana, assembly GCF_024542745.1. Lineage (NCBI taxonomy): Eukaryota > Metazoa > Chordata > Mammalia > Primates > Cercopithecidae > Macaca > Macaca thibetana. Next base: position 37,991,463 of record NC_065587.1, on the reverse strand, counting down.
TTGAGGCCGATGTCACAGCTGCACAATCAACAGAAACCCTGGCTCCTTCTATCCTCTGCTCTGCTGTGCACACCTTTCAGGGCCCCTCATGGTCCAAAATGGCTGCTAGAGCACCAGCCATTACAAGACTTTTACAGGTAGCAGGAAATCAAAAAGGCAGAAGAATGGCTTGCCCCTCCTTTATTGAAGGATCTTCTCAGAACACCTGTTCACATGTTATTGGGCAGAGTTTAGTCACATGACCATTCTTAGCCAGAGAAGACACTGCATAGCATAATTATGGGCACATCTCCCAAACTTCTTCTAAGGAAGAGGGGAGCTAGATGCTAGGGGATCACAGGGGAAGAAAATAGGCTCCTCCAGGATCTGTGTCTTTTCTCAACACCCCAAAGTCATCTTTTTCCTTTTCTTAATAACCCCTTTTCTAAGCAAGCTAGTGAAGACCAGTTCTCCTGAAAAATCTTATAAAATGTCTTCATCATTTTTATTTTATGAAATATTCAAATATACATACAAGCAGAAATAATAGTAAAATGAACTTCCGTATACCCATCACCTAGATTTAATTAACATTTTGTTACATTTACTAAATCTTTTTATTTTGACTGATATGTTTGAAAGTAAATTAACATGTCACAGCATTCCACCCCTAACTCTGTATAAGCCTTCTTCTTCAGGAGAGGCTATTTTTTCACCTTGAAAGATAGTTCTTAGAGAAGAGGCAAAATACACGTTTCACTTCCCCTCTAATTATGAATTTTCAGAGTGAGGCTTTAGCGCAATCGTGCCCCCAGTGGCAAAGTCAGATCTGTGTTCACAGGGACTGGGCATGGCGAGGAAAGATGTAGGAAACCCTTTCTCCTTTGACCTCGAGCTAGTATTCTAGCTCTGGCCCCTAGAAACCCACAAGGTGAATCGTCAGCCACTTTGCCGGCAAAGTTGCTCATGGGAAGGTGACAGAGACTGGATATGACATGCAGGCAGAGGACAGGAGTGAGCTCTGAGCCCAGCGCTGGCTGGGGCCTTCTTCCCCAGTGAGCAGTGAGCCTCGGCCCGTCTCCTGCTTGTGATTCCAAAGAGGTGTCTCTGACTCCCACAGCTCGGATTCTGTGGCCTTCCCAGGAACACAAAGGGCAGCCCTGAGCCCAAGGAGATCAGCACCTGTCTCACCTGCCCTGCCCCTGGAGGACCACTTCTGCAGCTGGAGCACACACAGCCCCACCACCTTCATCGGCGAACATAGATCAGAAAGGGCCGGTACCAAGGAAGAAGGCTGGCTCGATGTGGTGGGGAGAGCCTGACCCCTAAAGACTCCAGGGAAGGTGGCTTCCTGCCCAGCCCAGGGGCTGGTGGCCTCAGCCGTCATGCCCCTGCCTGGCCCTATCTGCGCAGAGCATCACAGCCACAGAAGGTGGAAGAGCACAGCCAACTGCAGGGAAGCCCCAGCATCCTGGGAGAGAATGGGCCTCGTGGCACTGGGCCAGGCCCTCGGCAGGCCCACGGAGCCCTCTTCTGTTCTTCAGAGAGGAACCACTGGTTCCAAACGTACAGCAGAAACTAGTCTGTGGGGCATGGACTGAGGGTCCCAGGAGGGCCTGGGGGCCGCCACCCCAGGAACTAATTCTTGAGATGGAGAATCATCCCCTTCGGGTTCTTCCTCCAGCTGGGGATGCCTGAGAAGGCCACTGGGAGAACGACTCCCCCGGGGCTCAGCTGTTTGGCGGCCGTCTCCCCACAGCAGGAAGGCCCTGGCTGGCAAGTGGGTGGGGCATGAATTTTGGAGGGAGCAGAGGAGGTGCTGACGGCAGCCAGGTGGACACAGCCGGGCACATTCACTGACTTTCTGCCGTGTGACAGCTTGGCAGCAGGCCACCCTCCACTGAGTTTGTGCCACGTCCTGTCCCCAAGCCATTGGGGTCTCCTGCCCAGCTCCACCCTCCCCTTGTCAGGCCTCTGTCTACATAGTGAGAGTGGGGTTTCCCGAAGCGTGTCTGCAGAATGCTGGTTCTCAGGATGTTGATGAGCACTGCCTGCGAGCCACATGCACAGCTAAGATCTCCCTGTTGCCTGTGCTTCCTGCCCCCCACAGCCAGTCATCAATGGCACTGAGGCCATTGAGGGGCCTGTGAGAGGAAGATAAAACCTCAGGACCCCAAACCCACTATGCCAAAGGGAAGTGGAGCATGGGGACTGAGTCTCGCGGTGCTGCCTCCCTTCTGTGGCCACACAGGTAACTGGGGCTTCACACACCTACCCCAGCTTCTGTGAAATGCGGATCCACTGAGTGCAGAGCAGAGCCTGGCAAGGATGCAGCCACTGTCTCATTGCCGACCCAGACCCCGCTTTTTTTCCTTTCCTCCTTCCCCTCCTGTCTGCTCTTTCTTCTTTAAATATTGAAGTCCTCAAAACTCTCTTTGAGAAAAGCACAGGACACAGATCCCACTGGGACTTGCGCTTCTCCTTCCTGGGTGCGGGCTCAGCCTTGGTGGAATAACCCTGGAATCGATGGAGATCGGTGCGGACTCAGCCTCGGCGGAATAACCCAGGAATCGACTCAGATCAGTGCGGGCTCAGCCTCGGTGGAATAACCCTGGATTAACTCAGATCAGTGCGGGCTCAGCCTCGGCGGAATAACCCTGGAATCGACGGAGATCGGTGCGGGCTCAGCCTCGGCGGAATAGCCCTGGATTAACTCAGATCAGTGCGGGCTCAGCCTCGGCAGAATAACCCTGGAATCGACGGAGATCGGTGCGGGCTCAGCCTCAGCAGAATAGCCCTGGATTAACTCAGATCAGTGCAGGCTCAGCCTCGGCGGAATAACCCTGGAATCGATGGAGATCGGTGCAGGCTCAGCCTTGGTTGGAATAACCCTGGATTAACTCAGATCAGTGCGGGCTCAGCCTCAGCAGAATAACCCTGGAATCGATGGAGATCGGTGCGGGCTCAGCCTTGGTGGAATAGCCCTGGAATCGACGGAGATTGGTGCAGGCTCAGCCTCGGCGGAATAGCCCTGGATTAACTCAGATCAGTGCAGGCTCAGCCTTGGCGGAATAACCCTGAAATCGACGGAGATCGGTGCGGGCCCAGCCTCGGCGGAATAGCCCTGGATTAACTCAGATCAGTGCGGGCTCAGCCTCGGCGGAATAACCCTGGAATCGATGGAGATCGGTGCAGGCTCAGCCTTGGTTGGAATAACCCTGGATTAACTCAGATCAGTGCGGGCTCAGCCTCGGCGGAATAACCCTGGAATTGATGGAGATCGGTGCGGGCTCAGCCTTGGTTGGAATAACCCTGGATTAACTCAGATCAGTGTGGGCTCAGCCTTGGTGGAATAACCCTGGAATCAACAGAGATCGGTGCGGGCTCAACCTCGGTGGAATAACCCTGGAATCGACGGAGATCGGTGCGGGCTCAGCCTCGGCGGAATAACCCTGGAATCGACGGAGATCGGTGCGGGCTCAGCCTCGGCGGAATAGCCCTGGATTAACTCAGATCAGTGTGGGCTCAGCCTCGGCGGAATAACCCTGGAATCGACGGAGATCGGTGTGGGCTCAGCCTCGGCGGAATAGCCCTGGATTAACTCAGCTCAGTGCGGGCTCAGCCTCAGCGGAATAACCCTGGAATCGATGGAGATCGGTGCGGGCTCAGCCTTGGTTGGAATAACCCTGGAATCGACAGAGATCGGTGTGGGCTCAGCCTCGGCGGAATAACCCTGGAATCGATGGAATCGACAGAGATCAGTGCGGGCTCAGCCTCGGCAGAAAAACCCTGGAATCGATGGAATCGACGGAGATCGGTGTGGGCTGAGCCTCAGTGGAATAACCCTGGAATCGACAGAGATCGGTGCGGGCTCAGCCTCGGCATAATAGCCCTGGATTAACTCAGATCAGTGCAGGCTCAGCCTCGGCGGAATAACCCTGGAATCGACGGAGATCGGTGCGGGCTCAGCCTCGGCTGGAATAACCCTGGAATCGACAGAGATCGGTACGGGCTCAGCCTCGGCGGAATAACCCTGGAATCGATGGAATCGACGGAGATCGGTGTGGGCTCAGCCTCGGCGGAATAACCCTGGAATCGACGGAGATCGGTGCGGGCTCAGCCTCGGCGGAATATCCCTGGAATCGACGGAGATCGGTGTGGGCTCAGCCTCGGCAGAATAGCCCTGGAATCGACAGAGATCGGTGCGGGCTCAGCCTCGGCGGAATAGCCCTGGAATCGATGAAGATCAGTGCGGGCTCAGCCTCGGTGGAATAACCCTGGAATCGACAGAGATCGGTGCGGGCTCAGCCTCGGTGGAATAACCCTGAAATCGATGGAATCGACGGAGATCGGTGTGGGCTCAGCCTCGGCGGAATAACCCTGGAATCGACAGAGATCGGTGCGGGCTCAGCCTCGGCGGAATAACCCTGGAATCGATGGAATCGACAGAGATCGGTATGGGCTCAGCCTCGGCGGAATAACCCTGGAATCGACGGAGATCGGTGTGGGCTCAGCCTCGGCGGAATAACCCTGGAATCGACGAAGATCAGTGCGGGCTCAGCCTCGGCGGAATAACCCTGGAATCGATGGAATCGACGGAGATCGGTGTGGGCTCAGCCTCGGCGGAATAACCCTGGAATTGACAGAGATCGGTGCGGGCTCAGCCTCGGCGGAATAACCCTGGAATCGATGGAATCGACGGCGATCGGTGTGGGCTCAGCCTTGGCGGAATAACCCTGGAATCGACAGAGATCAGTGCGGGCTCAGCCTCGGCGGAATAACCCTGGAATCAATGGAATCGACGGAGATCGGTGCGGGCTCAGCCTCGGCAGAATAACCCTGGAATCGACGGAGATCGGTGAGGGCTCAGCTTCGGCGGAATAACCCTGGAATCGACGGAGATCGGTGCGGGCTCAGCTTCGGCGGAATAACTCTGGAATCGACGGAGATCGGTGCGGGCTCAGCTTCGGCGGAATAACCCTGGAATCGACGGAGATCGGTGCGGGCTCAGCTTCGGTGGAATAACCCTGGAATCGACGGAGATCGGTGAGGGCTCAGCTTCGGCGGAATAACCCTGGAATCGACGGAGATCGGTGCGGGCTCAGCTTCGGCGGAATAACCCTGGAATCGACGGAGATCGGTGCGGGCTCAGCCTCGGCGGAATAACCCTGGAATCGATGGAATCGACGGAGATCGGTGCGGGCTCAGCCTCGGCGGAATAACCCTGGAATCGACAGAGATCGGTGCGGGCTCAGCCTCGGCAGAATAACCCTGGAATCGACAGAGATCGGTGCGGGCTCAGCCTCGGCAGAATAACCCTGGAATCGACGGAGATCGATGTGGGCTCAGCCTCGGCGGAATAACCCTGGAATCGATGGAGATCGGTGTGGGCTCAGCCTCGGCGGAATAACCCTGGAATCGACGGAGATCGGTGTGGGCTCAGCCTCGGCGGAATAACCCTGGAATCGACGGAGATCGGTGCGGGCTCAGCCTCGGCGGAATAACCCTGGAATCGATGGAATCGACGGAGATCGGTGCGGGCTCAGCCTCGGCGGAATAACCCTGGAATCGACGGAGATCAGTGTGGGCTCAGCCTCGGCGGAATAACCCTGGAATCGACAGAGATCGGTGCGGGCTCAGCCTCGGCGGAATAACCCTGGAATCGACAGAGATCGGTGCGGGCTCAGCCTCGGCGGAATAACCCTGGAATCGACGGAGATCGATGTGGGCTCAGCCTCGGCGGAATAACCCTGGAATCGACGGAGATCGGTGTGGGCTCAGCCTCGGCGGAATAACCCTGGAATCGACGGAGATCGGTGTGGGCTCAGCCTCGGCGGAATAGCCCTGGAATCGACGGAGATCGGTGTGGGCTCAGCCTTGGTGGAATAACCCTGGATTAACTCAGATCAGTGCGGGCTCAGCCTCGGCGGAATAACCCTGGAATCGACAGAGATCCGTGTGGGCTCAACCTCGGCAGAATAACCCTGGAATCGACAGAGATCCGTGTGGGCTCAGCCTCGGTGGAATAACCCTGGAATCGACTCAGATCTTGCAGGCCCCATCCCTCAGGCCCGGGACGCTTGAAGACCTGCCATGCTCAGGGTAACAAACATAGCCCTTTCCTGATAACCCTGCATCTCCCACCAGAGCCACAGAAACTACAAAGGTGCTGCCACTCCACACCCACAGGCGGGCTGGCACCCACCAGCTGAAACCCAGATGTGAAAATCTGCAGATTTTCAGATTTGGGACTTGGGGTGCATTTTGCCTTTTTCACAGCAGCCATCTTCCCCACTGGGCACAAGGAGGAGCAAACCAAATTCCTACAGCACCGCCTGCTGCACGTGCCTGGAGGGAAGGGACGCCCCGGGCCAGGGGAGGGCCCAGAAGGGCCACAGCTGGTTCGAGTCTTCATGACCCAGAGAACTGGCACAGTCCCTATTTCTGCACATCCCCAGATCTCCAGCACCCTGAAACTGCCAGGGAGCCTCAGGCAAGGCCCTGATGTGATCAGCTACAGTGACTGATTGGGCACTGATACCAGGTGTGCCATCCTCACCCCATCTCACTTGGTCCTCACGCCCACCAAGGAGCTGCTATTCTTGTCGTGTTTCACAGATGGCATAACTGAGGGCCCACACGCAGGATCACACAGCGGGGACTGTATAAGCTGGGACTGGAACCAGCTCCCTCTGCCATAAAGCCATCTGTTAACCATCCAGGTTCCTCGCTGGCCCTGCCTGTCTGAGCCAAGGTGTCTGTGTGTGTTCAGGACAAGGTTCCACAGGTTTGAAGCTGGCGCTAAGTGCTGGCTGGGCTGTGTCTGCTCAGAGCCCAGTCCTCTTCCAGGGCATCCTGATATGGCCAGATGGCACCGTCTGACTAGCCTGAAACCTTCCTAGTGCCATGAGGAGGGGACAGGAGGCTTGAGGAGGGGTCCAATACCTCCTTAAGCAGCATGAAACTCTGGCCCAGCTGAGAGTCCCCAGCCCAGGGGCCCTGAGACCCCATGATGCCTCTCCCCAGCTGTAAGTCCAAGAGTCCTACAATGGGAAGCTGCTCAGTCGTCAAAAGGAACAAATGTGAGATCCATGTGACACGCGATGGGTCTCCAATGCGTCACACTAAGTGAGATGAGTCAAAACCAAAAGGTGGCCTGTTGCATGCCCCCATCTGCAGAACGTCCCGGAAAAGACAAAACTGTGGGGACGGAAAACCCTTCAGTGGTTTGCCGTCGGGTGGAGAGGAGGGGACTGCAAAGGCACAGCACGAGAGAAGTGTGGAGGAGATGGGACTCTGCTGCACCTTGGCCGCGGGGCTGGTCGTGCTTCCGTACACTTGTTAGCATTCCTAGAGTGACTCTTACTGCATGTCAAGTTTCAAATAAATTTTGAAATTTGAGGAGCTCGAGTCTCGAGCACAGACACAGCCACACTGTCCCCACAGAGTCATGGGTCATTGTGTCCTAGGTAGCATTCAACAGGAGAACCACACTTTTTCCTTTTTCTTTCATTTTTGTTTTTACTCCCTATAGTGCTTTTCTCTGAAGTTTCAATTTAGAGTCTGTTTAAGGTGCATGTTTAGTATGGGGATGCTTCATCTTAGAAAACATTTCCAAAATTGGTTTCGCATTTGCTGGTAGAGACATCATCTTTTCAGGCATTCCCTTTCAGAGCAGGGGAGCGGGGTGGAGGGGAGGAGGGGTTGGGGAGTGGCGGGTGGTGCGGGAGGCAGAAGGTCAGTACAGGGACCTCTTGGCCCAGCCCACAGGAGACGTCCAGTATCTTGAGGGCATCTGTTCTTAGATTCCCATGCTAGCTCTTTGCTCACTTACCCCTGGCATGGACCAGCCACTTAATCTCTCTGTGCCTCAGTTACCTCAAACATAAAATGAGGCAAATTGTGGGGCCTATGCCCAGCGACTTATGACTCACATTGAAATAGACCCTGGATGTAAAAGATTTGGCACAGTGCCTGGCACAAGGTAAGGACTGAATCAGTGGTATTAGCTGCTGCCATCATCATAACCATTATCGTTATCATCATCATCATCCTCATTGTCGTCATTGTCACTGTCGTCCTGAGCTGGGGAGAGGCTCCTGATCATTCTCCCTGCTTAGTTCCCCAGAGCATGAAGGTTACTTTAATTCCATGAATGGTCCCCTGAGTCCCTCAGAAGAGCAGACACCATATCATGTATGTACACTGCAGACCTGACCAGGTCACTGCTCCTGCCCTCCGGTAGTTTATAGTCTGCAGAGGGGATGGTGAGGAGGAATCACTGAAATATTTTATGTCGGGTACACACTGGAAGCCCCAAATCCAGCAATGCAGCAGTGTGCTCTTTCCTTCTCTAAACCGACTTAGCTTCTGTTTTTAGCCAGGTCCCCCCAGGTGGTGGTAAGTGGTAGACTGGCATCTCTTCCGCCTCCCTTTCCCCACAGTTGTGTCCATGCTCTGGGCTGATGTAGTGCCCTGTGCAGGGGAGGAGAGCACTCCTGGGCAGCTCTCAGAAGTGTCTAGTCACCTCGGTCCTCAGTCATCAGTCACCCAAATCCTGGCTGCATCATCCCTCACTTCTGGGGTCCAGCTTGGCCACTGTCAAAAGAAGTCCACAGGCATCTCAGGCAGGTCATCCAGAGCTGTCCTGCCCCACACTCCCAATTCCATCTCCCTAGCCATACCAGCGGGGGGTGAGGAATGAGCCTTGCCACCTCCCAGGCTGTACCTGAGGTGGACACACAGCTTCTCTGCTCTCAGGTCCCCAAACCCAAATAAGCCATCCGTTACCATCACACCCTCCTCAGGACCCAGCACGGCCTCTTGTCTCCCTCCTCCAGCCGTGAAATTTCATCTCGAAGGAGCAAGGCCCAGGCCCAGGCTCATCCCAGGTTCTTTCTTGTCTCACCCGTGGCCCTCAGTTTTAAAGCTCAAAAGCCAAGAACCGGTCTCTACCACTTTCCCTTTGGGCAGCGACAGACGTGGCCCTTCCTGTGGGAGGCTCACAGGTAGCAAGAGTTCCGGGGAGAGCAGGTGGGAATTCGGGGGAGAGCAGGTCAGTGATGGGGTCCTGGTGCCCTCAGTTCAGGGAACTCCTCCCCACGACAGGGGCACAGAGTGAGACTTTGAATGGAAGCCCCGGAGTCTCCCATCAGAGGGGAGCAGGACAGACGTCCTGGTGTGTCCCCAACTGGCCCTGCCCAGCCGGTGCTGGAGCTGCTGCTCAGGCACACGCCCAGCTGCTCACCTCTGAGTGAAGGGTCATGGCCACATGTGGGCGGCAGCCATGCTGAGCCTCAGCGAGTAGATCCAGCCACCCTAATCAAAACTGCTAGACCAAATTACCTATTGATTTCTCCATTACAAATGTGTTTTATTTTATCTTCCTGTGGGCTTTTATTGGCCATAATCGTCTTTCTGGAAGGCCTCCTTGCTCAGACTGGTGACACGATTTTTTAACACATGACATGCAGCGTTATTCCATGTCCCGGGAACATGAGCCAATAAATATGGGAGAAAGACCACTTCCCTCAGGGGCTTGTTCATAGCGCCGCCACGACGTGATGGAACAGTCTAGCCCCACGAGTGGCCCCGTCCCAGCCAACTCCTGGAGGGCCTGGGGGAGCAGCTGCAGGCATTGGCGTGGTCAGCTCTCGGGGGGACCCCAACACGATGTGGGTGCAGGTAGACACTGGGAGCTTGGAGGCATCTGGAGTCCAGAGACAGAGGAACCAAGGCCAGACCTGGAGGAACCTGAGACCCCTGGTAGAACCTTTCAGAGGAGGGTGCTGGGTTATTCTGGATCAGGCGTCCCATCAGACTTGCAGTCAGCTTGGGCCGTGGAAGGTCCTGCAGGGTGATAGCTGCAGGTGCGAGACCCCTGTGTGGCGCACACAACCCCCAGATGGTCCTGGGCAATGGTGGTGAACAAGGGGGTGCCCACCCCCTATATCTCCCAGGCACCCGTGGGGTACAGATGACCCACACTGGCGCTGTGCTGGGTGCTGGGGAGGCAGAGGTACAGGGCACAGCCCCTGCCCCGGGGGTGGCAGAGTCGGGGGGGGGGGGGGGGTCGTGCGCCAAAGCAGTGAGAGGTGACAGTGTGCATCATGGAGCCATGAGGCATCTCACTCTGGACTCAGGGAGGCTTGCAGGGACCACCCCTTCCTTCAGATGGACACCCCTGGGGAGGATGAGGGCTCACCTAAGCATGGTGTCGCGGTGATTGCGTGTCACCCCCAGGGGCAGTGCAGGGACAGTGGGGATCCGGGACCAGAACTGTGATCTCTGTCCCTCCCTGCAGACCCTCCTGGAGGCAGTCATGGGCTTCCAGGAGCGACCGTCTCAGTTTTCCTTCCATGCTCATCCAATACTGTTATTTAGGCAATTTTTTTTTTTTTTTTTTTTTTTTTTTTTTTTTTTTTTTTTTTTGAGACGGAGTCTCGCTCTGTCGCCCAGGCTGGAGTGCAGTGGCGCGATCTCGGCTCACTGCAAGCTCCGCCTCCCGGGTTCACGCCATTCTCCTGCCTCAGCCTCCCGAGTAGCTGGGACTACAGGCGCCCACAACCGCGCCCGGCTAATTTTTTGTATTTTTAGTAGAGACGGGGTTTCACCGTGGTCTCGATCTCCTGACCTTGTGATCCGCCCGCCTCGGCCTCCCGAAGTGCTGGGATTACAGGCGTGAGCCACCGCGCCCGGCTGCAATTTTATTTTTTGAGACGAGGTCTTACTCTGTTGCCCAGGCTGAAGTGCAGGGGTGCGATCACTGCTCACTGCAACCCTGACCTCCCAGGCTCAAGCACTCTTCCTACTTCAGCCTCCTGAGTAGCTGGGACTACAGGTGTGAGCCACCACGCCCAACTGATTTCTTTCTTTTTTTTTTTTTGTAGAGATGGCATCTCACTATGTTGACCAGGCTGCTCTCAAACTCCTGGGCTCAAGCTAGCCTCCTGCCTCAGCTTCCCAAAGTGTTGAGATTACAGGCATGAGCCACTGCACCTGACCTTATTGATGTGATTTTTAAATTTCTTCTTTTTGTACTGAAATATTTTATTCAGTAGCAGTGCCGAGAAGTCCTGAGTGTGACATACCAGATTATGTGGTTGTTCCTGCTTGGAAAGATCAGATGCTGAGAGGCTGTGGTGGCCCCAGAGAAAGGGCAGGGTTGGGTCTGTTCAGCCTCAGGTGCTTCACTGCCGGCCCTAAGCATGGCGAGTGGGGTTCAGAGCAACAGCACCTTGTGGGTGGAACACCCCAGGTTCCTTCCTGTCTCTCCTGTGGCCCTCAGATTATGAAGCTCCAAAGCCACAAACTGGCCTTTTCCGCTCCACTGTGGACAGTGTCTGGCCTTCCTGCCTGCAGGCGGCTCACAAGGGGTGAGAACATGGGGAGATCACATCCGTTGGGGGACATGGTGCCTTCCTGCTTCTTGGGGAAAGCTGATTGATCCCTCCAGCAGATAAGTTCCTCTCTAAGTGGAAATGTCTTACACTGCTTATCATGAAGGTTTCCAGGCATTCCTAGAAGCAGGAGGAACCGACATGATTGCCTGGAAGCACTGTGTCATGATGATTGTGTGGAACCGTGTCATGATTGTGTGAAAGTGCGGTGTTGCGGTGATTGCGTGGAAGTGTGGTGTTGTGGTGATTGCATGGAAGTGTGGTGTCATGATTGCGTGGAAGCGTGGTGTGATTGCGTGGAAGCGTGGTGTCATGGTGATTGTGTGGAAACGTGGTGTCTGCGTGGAAGCGTGGTGTCAGGGTGATTGCGTGGAAACATGGTGTCGCAGTGATCGCGTGGAAGCGTGGTGTCGCGGTGATCGCCTGGAAACGTGGTGTCGCGGTGATCGCATGGAAACGTGTCGCAGTGATTGTGTGGAAGCGTGGTGTCATGGTGATCGCGTGGAAGCGTGGTGTCGCGGTCATCATGTGGAAGTGTGGTGTCGTGGTCATCACGTGGAAGCGTGGTATCATGTAAATCTCACAGTGATGGGCACGCTGCTGCACAGCAATCTGCACTTTTTGCAGGAGTACTTTTTTTAATTACCAGACCTCATGATCCTCCACATCTAAATCTGTCAGAATGCATCACCCTCAAAAGCACATTTTGGGCAGATCGCAGTGGCCCATGCCTGTCATCCCAGCACTTTGGGAGGCCGAGGCAGGTGGATCACCTGAGGTCAGAAGTTCAAGACCAACCTGGCCAACATAGTGAAACCTCGTCTATACTAAAAATATAAAAATTAGCCGGGCATGGTGGCAGGCACCTGTAATCCCAGCTACTGGGGAGGCTGAGGCAGAAGAATCGCTTGAACCCAGGAGGCAGAGGTTGCAGTGAGCCGAGATCATGCCACTGCTCTCCAGCCTGGGCAATGGAGGATGACTCTGTCAAAAAAAAAAAAAAATCAAAACTACATGATAAGAAATAGATAGCAAACTCACAAACTCACACTCCCAGCTCTGACCTTGACCCCATTCCTCCTAATAATGATGATCATTTTTATTAGTTTTTGGTTTATCCTCATGTTTCTTTCTGCAAACATGAGCAAATACGTATACAAATCGTATTTTTCTCCCTGTTTTGCACAAAAGGTGCACACTATGTGGGTTGCTTTTTTGGCCACCAGTAGATCCTGGAAGCCTCTTCAGCACACAGAGATTGTTCTCATTCTCTTTACAGCTGCAAGTGTCTCCCCGCACAGATGTACTGCAGGCCGTGCAGCCAACCATAGCTGATGGATGTTTGGGTCGTTTCCAGCATATTGTCTCTGCATACACTACACAATGAATACTCTGATGCATATGTTACTTTGCACATATCTAAGCAGAATTTTTAATGCAATTGCAACACATTGTGTTGTGCTTTTTCCAGTGAGACTGTTGCAAGCTTTGCCACTGAATGTCTCAGGGCCCCAAGCTGTTTCCACGTAATTTCCCTCCCTCCCCAAAATGTGTAGGAAAGGCTTGAGCGAAGCTTTTCTGATCATACAGCATCACTGCGGAACTGCAGCTCTAGCGTTTATCAGCCTGGGTCCTGGTGCACCACAGAATTGTGTGGATGCAGGGGCCAAGGGCAGCAGTGATGGGAGCTGCAGACCTGGCATGGTGGTGTCTGGGGCTGCGGTAACAAATTACCACAAACCAGGTGGGTTACAACAATAGAACTGTCTTCTGTCCCAGCTCTGGGAGTCAGAGACATAAATTCAAGGTGCCAGCAGGAACGGTCTCGCTTGGGAGGTTCTAGAGGAGAACCCGCTGCCTGCCTCTCTCCTGTTTCTTGGCCTGTAGCTGCCTCACTCCAGACTGCACCTCCGTTGCCACATGGCTCCTCTCTGCACTTGTGTGTCTCAAATATCCCTCTCCCTTTCTCTCTGTTTTGAAATTTTGGAGAGCCTCGCTCTGTCACCCAGGCTAGAGTGCAATGGTGCGATCACAGTGCACCACAGCCTCAAACTGCTGGGCTCAAGCGATCCTCACACCTTAGCATCCCAAAGCCCTGGGATCATAGGCATGCATGACCACACCCAACCCTGCCTGTCTCTTATGAGGGCCTCTGTCTTTAACTTACATGTACAAAGACCCTATTTCCAAATAAGGGCCCATTCACAGGTCCCAGGTGGACATGTCTTTTGGGGGCCGCCATTTGACCCCCTGCACCTGGTGAGGCCCCCCTGGCCAACAATGTCAGGAGCCTTCCCCACACTAGGCTCAAAGGAGGAAGGTCAATGGGGTTACCAGGCCAGGAAGAGGGGCTGGAGTCCCCCAGGAGGAGCTCAGCTTCTGCCTCAGCACAGCATTGGACAGGGGCTGGGAGGCCTAGACCCCCTCCCTCTCTCCTCCCATCAGCCAAACCCAGCAGGAACCAGAAGACAAGGGTGCCTGGGAGATGGGACCTTTTGGGGCCTCCAGGCTAAAAAGCAGGGCAGAGAAGAGCCGGACATGGTTCAGAGAGGGCTGGACACCAACCTTCCCGCGTGTCCCCCCACGCCCACCCCCCCGGAAGCTGCGCCAGGTCACTCCCAGCCCCGATCTGTTGTTCCAGGCAGTCGACTACGAGCTCAACAGAGCCTTCATGCTCACGGTGATGGTGTCCAACCAGGCGCCCCTGGCCAGCGGGATCCAGATGTCCTTCCAGTCCACGGCAGGGGTGACCATCTCCGTCATGGACATCAATGAGGCTCCCTACTTCCCCTCAAACCACAAGCTGATCCGCCTGGAGGAGGGCGTGCCCCCTGGCACCGTGCTGACCACGTTTTCAGCTGTGGACCCTGACCGGTTCATGCAGCAGGCTGTGAGGTAGGTCCACAGGACACGCCTCGGCCCTGCCTGCAGCTTCCCGGGTTCCACACAGAAGGGTCCAGAAATACCCCATGAAACCCACGGCCCAGAATTCCCCCCAGATGGGTGGTCAGGGGCATCCCCAACCTGAGGCACCCTCCAGGAGGGAGCAGCAGCCCTTAGTCCCGGATAGCCAGATGCAGCCCCTGACCAATCATGAGTGTTGTGACCGGCGCTTGCACATTCAGCACTGTCCAGATGCAGGCCGGCCCCGATCCTGGCTGCACTCTCATAGCCGTGAGACTCAGCAACCTCCTGCCCTTTCAGTTCCTCAGCGTCCTTGTCCGTTTGATGGGGACGATGAGGGCATCTGCCCACTGGGTCGTTCTGAGTTGAGGCCACCCACTACTGGATGAGCTCGGTGCCCGTAGGCCACAGGCCTGTCCTGTGATGGGGGGGGTGGCAGTCCAAGGTGGAGGGGAAGCCCCAGAGGAGGACAAGGCCTGGGGGTCTCCAAGGAGACAGAGACACTGGCCCAGGCCCAGGCTCTGGAGGTGTGGCCAGTGCAGCTGCCCAATCGGGGCCACGGAGGCCTGGGATCCAGGGCGGCCCCGCCCACCCCAGCCTTACCTCCCCCTGCACTTGTGGTCTCCACAGATACTCAAAGCTGTCGGACCCGGCGAACTGGCTGCACATCAACACCACCAACGGCCAGATCACCACAGCGGCAGTGCTGGACCGCGAGTCCCTCTACACCAAAAACAACGTCTACGAGGCTACCTTCCTGGCAGCTGACAACGGTGTGGCCCCCTCCCAGGAGGCAGCTGTCTCGGCGGCCTTCCCGCGTCCTGGTTCTGTGGGCGAGGGAGGGCGCTGGCCAGGCCCCGAGAGGGCAGCAGGCATCCAGAGGGTCACCCGGAGGTGCTGAGGGGACGTCTGCACAGACAGTGGTGATCAGGGTTGCATCATCTCAGGGCCCCCAGGCCATGCTCCACCTCCACCCATTCCCGTGTCAGTCATTGATTCCGCCCCCTCCCCAGCATTCACTTGCTTGCTCGAAGGTGTGCCCCGTCCATCCCCCCAACGTCACTCACCCACAGGCTCCAGGGGCATCAGGGCACTGGTCATCCCAGCCTTGTCCTTGCTGCACTCTGCAATCTGAACTGCATCTCAGTTTTGCTGCCTGTAAACTGAGGCATTGGAACCAGGTCCACAGTTTTCAAATGCTTTTTGCCGGCAGCCCTTGCCACAGACCCCGTCCTGTGGGGAAGGCCCAGCCCCACCGGTCAGCAGCCCCTGGGGTTCCACCCTCGTGGCTCTGACCACCCACAGCACAGACCCCTGTGGCCTTCAGTCACAACAGGAAGCATGAGACCCTCCAGGACCCTGGGAGTCCAGAGGGCAGCAGCAAGGTCCCGGAGCAGGCGGCACGGCAGACGACCTCAGGACCCTCGATGGGAGGGCGAGGATGGGCTGTGCAGAGGCAGCAGGAAGAAGGTTTGAGAGCACGCTGGACTTTCTGAGGGACGTGGGGTGGCATCTCAAGGAGTGGCCACCCCTTCCTGGACCAGCATTAACCCCGCAAGCCGGCCGAGCCCCCCACGGGTCGCATGCTCTCAGAGGCATGGAGGCAGGGTGGGTGGGAGCAGAGATTCTAAAACCGAAGATCAGTCCAGTACCACTGCTTCCCAGTGGGAAAAGACCTGACCTCTCTGTGCCTCAGTTTCCTCCTCTGCCAAGTTGGGGGAGTCTTAGTACCCCTGAGAATCAAACGAATCTGAGTCATCAGAGCACTGAGGAAGGGCCTGGCTCAGGGCAGCATGGGCTCCTGTTTGCTGTGGCCGTGGTTACTGCCCGGCCTGCTGCTCACTGAGTACCGGCCAAATGCCTGCAGCTGCTCATCGGTGAGCAGCACACGGCGATGCCCGGGCCTGGCGTGGCCGACAGCCCGAGTGTGTTGGCTGGAACCCAGGTCAGTGAATACCGATGGAGGAAACTACAGCACGATTGAGGCTTTTTTTTCCTCTCACATCCAAGAAGCCTGGAGGCAGGCAACCCAGGGGCAGATCCCAGACCCAGAGCTCCGACTGTGCCATGGCATGGTCCAGAATGGCTGCTGGAGCTCCAGCCATCACAGCCACGTTCTGGCAAACAGAAGGCCTTGTGGGGAGGGCACAGGCACACGCCTGCTCTACTAAGGATTTCAGAAAGCCCCATGCAAGTCCTCCACCCGCAGCTCACAAAGCCCAGAACTTACTGATGCCGCCACCCCTAGCTGCAAGGGATGCTGGGAAATGGGGTCTTCTAGGTGGACAGTGATGATCCCAGACAAAATGTAGGACTCTGATTATTTTATTAAAAGGAAGCAGAAAATGGATATTGGGGATGACTCAGCAGTGTCTGCCCCAGGGAGACCGGAGAGAAACCAGTCACACAGATGATTCAGGCAACAAGAAGATCTGGGAGAAAACAAAACCGGTGGCTGGGAGGCAGTGACCAGGGGCTCCGCCCTGAGGAGCTGACCTTGGGACCAAGAGCTGTGGAACCAGAGGAGCAAGCAGGGGAAGGTGGGGTGGCAGAGGAGGGTCACAGAGTCGGGAAACGGTGTGCGCAAAGGCCCCGAGGCGGGGCCATGCCTGGTGGGCTCTTGGAACGGCTGTGCATGAAGCCTCATGGGCAAGGGTCGTCACTGCGCAAACGCTCGTCCCATAGCAGGTGTAAACAGGACGTGGTCACCTCCCTGCCAGCCTCCCCAGCCATCGCCGCCTCCCCCGCCGGGGTCCACAGAGCCGGGGCCGTGTAGCTGTGCAGCTACCTGTGAGCCCAGGGCCCTGGTCAGGGGAAGCGTCTCCCCTTGACGGCCCTCCTGCTGCAGCTCAAGCCCTGAGGTTAAATTAGAAAGTGATTGTGAGCCCGGGCTGGGCCCAGTGGCGCACAGCTGTAATCCTAGCACTTTGAGAGGCCAACGCAGGTGGATCATGAGGTCAGGAGTTCAAGACCAGCCTGGCCAACGTGGTGATACCCCATCTCTACTAAGAAAATACAAAAATTAGCCAGGCGTGGTGATGCATGCCTGTAATCTCAGCTATTCAGGAGGCTGAGGCAGGAGAATCACTTGAACCTGGGAGGCGGAGGTTGCAGTGAGCCAAGATGGCGCCATTGAACTCCAGCCTGGGCAATAGAGTGAGACTCTGTCAAAAAGAAAAGAAAAGAAGAAAAAAAGAGATTGTGAGGCTGTAGCTGGACGAAGCATCCATCACGTGGCAGATGCCATGTGAGTGAGCCTGGGTGTGCAGGCCGGAGTAGGAGCCCTCCAGTTAACAGAACCTGTCTGTGCTTCTCCGATCACAGGGTGTGCCCTCAGCGACATCTCAAAGCAGTTTTCAAAGGTAGCGCCGCCCTGCGTCCCCTTAAATGTGTTTTGATGCAGCTTCCAGAAGATTCAAGAGACATCCTGTGGGATATATTTTTACATGCTTCGCCTGCCTCAGTCAAGACACGTGGTTGTTAATGTCAGGTCAGGAGCTGCCATCGGGGCAAAGCCACAGTCAGAACCTGCCGTTGCCGCCGCCTCCTCCAAGCCTGAAGAGCAGACAGGGCATCTCTGTCCCCAGATTCCAGCCGCCTGGCCTGCATCCATCAGCACTGCTGGCTTGGGCTGAGGCGGGGACTGAGCACGTGAAGGCCCCAGGGACAGGGATGGCCCCTGAGGAGCTCTGGGGGCTCAGCAGAGCACCTCCCTCCATGCTGAGGCCAGAGGTCATCGGGTCCTCCAGGGAGACTTCCTGCCGGGCCAGGACGGAGCTTCCATCAAAGCTCATCGGGAGCGGCCGCACCTGCCTTTCTCACAGACACTTCCAAAGGCAGCAGTTCTTCCACGCGATCATGGGCTCAGGGCTTCCAGCACCCTGGGGCTCTGCTGGGTGGGGCCAGCAAAACTCCAGGAGGCAAGGAAAGGTTTTGCCCTAAGTCCCAGACGAGGGCAAGATGTGGTGGGTGGGTCCCAGCCCTCAGGGGCCAGTGCAGAGCCCAGCACCCTCAGAACCCCTCCCTGGCTCCCCCGCGGGAGTGAGTCCCCAGTGCGTGGCTGTGACCTCAGTGGCTCTGAGTTTAACTGTGCATTGGTGGAGGGCATGTGGCGAGGGCTCCACGCGAATGCCGCACCCCACTGTGTGCGTGTGTGCAGCGGTGGGTGTAGGTGTGCCCGTGTGCTCTGCGGTGTCTGTTGAGATGCCGTACGCAGTGGCTGTGTGCGTGTGTGCAGCGGTGGGTGTGGGTGTGGCCATGTGCTCTGCGGTGTCTGTTGAGATGCCCTACGCAGTGGCTGTGTGCGTGTGTGCAGCTGCGGGTGTGGGTGTGGCCGTGTGCTCTGCGGTGTCTGTTGAGATGCCATACACAGTGACTGTGCAGTGACTGTGTGCGTGTGTGCAGCTGCGGGTGTGGGTGTGGCCGTGTGCTCTGCGGTGTCTGTTGAGATGCCATACACAGTAGTGTGGCTGCCCATGGCGTGTGGCAGGGTGTCAGGAGCCATGGCTGGGCTGTGGGTCAGTCCCTGTGCAGCTGTGTTGGGGGGTGGCCGGCCGTGGCCGGCTGGGGGGCTGTAGATGTGTCCCTGTATATGTTGTGTGTGGTTGTTTGTGTGCGTGTCCTGTGTGGAGCTGTGGGTTGGTCGTGGAGTAACAGGAGTGGCCCGTGTGGTGACCTGTGTCTGTTCCGCAGGGATACCCCCGGCCAGCGGCACCGGAACCCTCCAGATCTATCTCATTGACATCAACGACAATGCCCCTGAGCTGCTGCCCAAGGAGGCGCAGATCTGCGAGAAGCCCAACCTGAACGCCATCAACATCACAGCGGCTGACGCCGACGTCGACCCCAACATCGGCCCCTACGTCTTCGAGCTGCCCTTTGTCCCAGCGGCTGTGCGGAAGAACTGGACCATCACCCGCCTAAACGGTGAGCCCGCCTTAGGCCACGGGGAGGGTCAGACCAGCCTGGGGTGCAGGCCCCTGGGAGACCCAGCTGGCCTTGGAAGACTGAACACCAGAGGTGGGCGACGGCCCTCCAACAGGACTGTCCCACCAAGGCTGGGAACACTGGCCACGCTTCAGCTGCTCAGCCTTCTTCACCTGGCCCTGAGGAGGCCACCAAGTCATTCCCAATTTCTTGCTGCTTTAATGAGCCCAGCCGTGAACATCCTTGCAGCTCTGCCCATGTACATCCATGACAACTTCCTGTGCCAGTTATCAATTGACTGGACCCTGACCGATAACGTTTCCTTAGAATACTTCCTTGGATATGGATTCGTGGTATAAAAGGATATCAAAATTCTCAAGTTCTGGCAGTACGGTGAAAATGTGCTCTAGACATGTCTACTTCCATCGGGAGAGTGCCTGTTTTCTCAAACCCTACCAACACTGAACATTATTGTTTTAAAATAATATTGTATTCTGCCACCTTTAGGCCAAAGTCATTATTTCCATTTGTATATCTTGACTACCATTGGAAATTTTTTTTTAATATTTATTGGCCATTTTTGTTTCTTCCGTGAATTGTCTGTTCAATGACTTTGCCTATGTTTTCTTTGGGGAGTTTCTTTTTATTGATTTGATAAAACTCTTTATATATTCAGGAAATTATTTCTTCATCCTACATGTTGCAATTGCTTTTTGGTTGTGTCTCCAAGGCCTTTTTTTTTTTTTTTTTTTTTTTTTTTTTGAGACAGAGACTCACTCTGTTGCCCAGGCAGGAGTGTAGTGGCACAATCTCAGCTCTGCAACCTCCACCTCCCAGGTTCAAGCAATTCTCCCACCTCAGCCTCCCAAGTAGCTGAGATCACAGGCTCGTACCACACCCCAGGCTAATTTTTGTATTTTTTACTAGAGACAGGGTTTTGCCATGTTGACCAGGCTGGTCATGAACTCCTGACCTCAAGTGATCTGCCCACCTCAGCCTCCCAAAGTGCTGAGATTACAGGCGTGAGCCACCACACCCAACCTCCAATGTCTTTTAACTTAATGATGTAGCACAGGTGTATGTATGTGTGGTAACCAGACAGATATTTCAGATTTCCATGCCATTGGACTTAGTCTTTTCCTCTGGACGTCTTGCTTGGAAGGGAGGGCCAGGCTCTGGCTGAATGTTTACTGTTCCTTTGCACCAGGTGACTATGCCCAACTCAGCTTGCGCATCCTGTACCTGGAGGCCGGGATGTATGACGTCCCCATCATTGTCACAGACTCTGGAAACCCTCCCCTGTCCAACACATCCATCATCAAAGTCAAGGTGTGTCCATGTGACGACAACGGGGACTGCACCACCATTGGTGCAGTGGCAGCGGCTGGTCTGGGCACCGGCGCCATCGTGGCCATCCTCATCTGCATCCTCATCCTGCTGAGTGAGTGTGGCTGAGCACCAGGGTGGGTGGGGGCATTGCAGATATGAGTGCCCTGTCCCAGGGATGGTGGGCAGAGTGGGGCCTGGGTTTCACCCTCAGCCCGCATCTCTCAGCCTTATCTGTCAGGAGCCCTTGGGAAACACAGCTGAACTGGTCCATATGACAATGGGAAATTGGAGCCTCCCATTACCCTCAAGTCTGGAGGTGCAGGTTGGCCCAGGCATCTCCCATGGCCTGGCCCCTTTCCATGGCTCCACTCTGCCTCCCAGAGCCCCTGTATCCTGAAGCTGTTGCCCTCCAGAACCTGTGATGCCTATGGGCAGCTCCCAGGTGGACTTAGCAGAGGGAAGTTCAGCCCTGCCTGTTAGCATCCCCATCCAAAGTCCCAGGACACTCTCTGATTGGATGGGTTTGGGTCACATGCACACCTTGGAGCCAATCGCCAGCCAAGGAATGGAGTGTTCTCATTGGCTCTGCCCAGACCATATGCTCTACTAGTTTCCTGAGTTTCCCAGAACCACATGGGTTCCCCAGCAGGCCTGAGGGCTGGGGGGGGTGCCGGGGAGGTGCTTGAAAATGACCCCAGAGGTCCCTCTTCCCATCATCCCTCATGGACAGTCGCCCTAGTCTGTGTTAGCCCAGGGATCCCAGTGGGAGGCAGGGCAGGGAAGGTTTCGGTCACCATCTCCCCACTTCACACCCAAACCAGAGGGTCCCCCACCACGTCCAGAACAGGCTGAAGCAGGTGCCAGGCCCCTCCTGCAGATCTGGCCTGTAGCTGACTTAAGACCCCAGGGACCAACGTCAGCCCTGTCCAAAGGACGTCTGAGTTATGAGGACTCTGCTTTTTTCCCCATTTCCAGACCTATCACCCCTCAAAAAGCTGGTTTTTAATTCTGAGGCTTGTTTTGAAAGCCGTTCAGTGTCATGGGCTCCTTTGTATGATCAGGAGTGGAAAGAGCCCCACAGAGGTTGGGAAGAGTCTCCATAGCAAAGGTGGGGGCGTCCTCACCGACGTCCCCTGCTCTGAAGACACAGGGGCCAGGCCCAGCCAGAGGGCCCTCTGTGGGCAGGGCTGTGAGGCCTGATTCAGCCGGGTGCCTGGCCGGGGCGGGAGACCTGGGCCACTCGCAGTGGAGGGCAGCCGCAGTGGGGCCGGGGCCAGGGTCAGCAGCAGATCCGCCTGCTGCCCGGCTTCTGTCCATTCGTGGGCACCTCAGCCCTGGTGGGGTGAATGGGGGCACCCGGAGTGGCCTCCCCTCCTCCACACTCCTTCTCTCAACCCTCGCTCATCTTGTCTGCCTGGATGAGCCTGGGGTGCCAGCTATGAGAGTGGAGCTGACCCCTTCGAAGCTTCCGCTGAGCCAAGACTAGAGCAGGCTCCGGGTTCCAGGTTCTCACCGAGCCGCACCTGCAGCAGGTGGTTCCTCCCTCCGCCTGCCCTTCCCTCTCCACGATCTGGGCCAGGTCAGGAAGTGTCCTCCAGCTGTCACCTCACCCTGCACAGGCAGGAGGGATGCCACCAGTACCCACAGAGCTCCTCCCAAGCCTCCGCTCAGCTTCAGAATCCTCCTCACGGCACTCAGGCAGCCACAGCCAGTTAATCGGGTTGGCAAAAAACAGCCCTCCTGATGGGGGGGTCGCCACCCCTCCCGCCTCCGGGCTCGCCCTCTGCAGTACATAAGAGCACACCTGTGACTTCTGGGCCTCAGCTGTTACATCTGTGACGTGGGAGGTGATGGGAGGCTTCGGGAGGATGCAGTGGAGTGCTTTGTGCAGACACTTAATGGGGGCGTGGGCCG
Organism: Macaca thibetana thibetana; assembly: GCF_024542745.1. NCBI lineage: Eukaryota > Metazoa > Chordata > Mammalia > Primates > Cercopithecidae > Macaca > Macaca thibetana. The sequence goes on along the minus strand of NC_065587.1, from coordinate 37,969,012 downwards.
CGGGACCTGCTCCTGGAGCCCATGCCCGGTGCATTGCCAGGCTTGCAGATGGGTGCGCCAGGCTTTTCCTGCAGCAGAGGCAGCCAGGGGTCCAGAGTGAGCAAGGCTGTTTAGGGGAGCCAGGCCTGGACACGGACCTCGGAAGGCAGGGGGAGGCCAGTTCAGCTTGGGGGAGAGGGTCCCCTCCATCCACCCCACAAGGGGGCTTTACCTCTCTTCAGTTTCCACATGCACCTGAACTTCTAAGCCTGTCCCCCAACTCCTCTGGGTGGTGGAAAGAACCCCTCTGAGTGACCCCTTGGTGCTGGGTGGGGCTGCCCTTCTGTCCAGCAAAGCCCTGGACTGACCCCGCCCCAAGGGCCCTCAGGAAGCAGGATCCCTGGATCCCCTCTCTGGGCCCCTCTCCTCCCCTGCCCCCTCCCAGGGCAGAGCCTCTTTCAATATGAGGGAGTCCATCTCCCTCTCTCAGTGATTCCTGCCAAGACACTGCGTGCCTAAAACCTCACTTCCACCTCCTTTGCCAAAGCCGTCTCCCCTCCTGCTGCTCAGAAGAGGGACTCAGAAAGACTTGGGGGTGCACCCCTCAGCCCCCCATGTCCTCCTGCCCCCAGGCGGTGAGGGGCGCCCTGAGCTGGCTGCCTCCTCAAAAGGGGAGTGCAAGAGGAGGGCGAGTATGTAAATCAGTGTCTCAAAATGTAGCCCAGTGCCCAGGCAGTGAGCTGGGTAGAGGGCCTGAGCCAGTGCGGCTCTGCCTTGGAAACTCATGCACACACACACAGGCATGTACACACAACGTGGGCACACATGCAGAGACACGTGGGCACACATGCACTATGCACATGAACACATGCTTGCACTCACACCCCATGAGCATACACAGACACACGAAGTACACATGAAGACATGCACAGACATGCACACACAGACCCGTGCAGACTTCTGTGTGCACATACACACACAAACACACGAGCACACACATTCACAGATCTACATGCTCGCACAGGCACACGCATGTGCAAGCCTTCATATACACATATTCCTGCGGATACATGTATGCATGGTTACACAGACATGCATGAAACATCTACATCCACAAATGCACACGCACGTGGGCCGCACATGTGCACAGATGTGTGTCCTTGCACACCCAGGCCTGCATATGCAGAGACACATGTGCGTGTGCAATACAGGTGTGCAAGCAACACGGGCACAGAGTCATGCTTGTGTGCCACCTGCATGCACATGCCCACACAGACACGTGGCAAACAGAGGCATGCGTGTGCACACATGCGGCACACCCACACACCCTGCTCACGGGCGGCCCTCCCCCGCAGCCATGGTCCTGCTGTTTGTCATGTGGATGAAGCGGCGGGAGAAGGAGCGCCACACGAAGCAGCTGCTCATTGACCCCGAGGACGACGTCCGCGACAACATCCTTAAGTATGACGAGGAAGGTGGCGGCGAGGAGGACCAGGTGAGACCATGGCCCGCCTCTGCCTCCCCACAGGAGGCCAGCTCTCACGTGTACCAGTGTCTCAGCAGGGCTTGCCCTCGGGTTTTAACAGTAAGACATTTCAACCTTTTTCACCAGTGAGGGCACCAGGCAGGGGAGCAGTTTCCTAGTCCGACCGCCCTGCCCACGTTTGCATGTCTAGCCTGGGTTGAGCTGTGCACACTGCACCTGCATCCCCCACAGGGGATCCTAGGACCCCTCCCATCCTCTCGCCTTCCTCCCTCCCACTGCCAGCCCCTGCCCAGTGCTGCCCCATGCCCTGGAGGGGAGGGGGCTCTGGGTTGGCCAAGGATACCAATGCCCACTCACCTGATTGCTGCTGTGTGCGGGGTCTGTTGAGTGACCAGGGGCAGTGGCCCGAGAGGGTAGACTATGAGAGCTGCTGGTTGGAATCTGGGTCTGCCCTTGGCCTTTCAGGGAATCGGGGCAAGTCCTTAAACCCATCTAAAGTTCAGACCCCTCCCCACCCACAACACAACCATAACGAGTGTGAGGAACGTGCCTTGCGGAGACCCAGCTCCTGGCCACCTGAGCACACGGGGCACATGGTCAGTGAGCAGCGTGGTGGTGGGGTCACTCGGGGAGAGCCCCAGGCCATGGAACATAGCCAGGCACAGCCCCCATCCCTGCTCAAGGGATTGGGGTGAAGGGCAAGGAAGTGGGGCATTGTGGAGGGGCACAGCAGGGGACAGCATGGTTCTGTGGGATGCTTGGAGACCAGGCCACAGGGCAGCAGGCAGCAGGTGCATCTGTGGCCCAGGACACAGAACAGGATGCAGGGCGGAAGAGGGGCTCGGCGGATTCTTGTGGTGCCCCTGACTCCTCCCGGCTGCCCCCTCCAGGACTACGACCTCAGCCAGCTGCAGCAGCCGGAAGCCATGGGGCACGTGCCAAGCAAAGCCCCTGGCGTGCGTCGCGTGGATGAGCGGCCGGTGGGCGCCGAGCCCCAGTACCCGGTCAGGCCCATGGTGCCGCACCCAGGCGACATCGGTGACTTCATCAACGAGGTGTGTGCCCCTCAGCAGTGGGGGTCCCGGGCAAGGTGTCTCCTCTAAAACTAAAATTCTAGTAGCACACAAACAGCAGCCGTCTCCACAGTGCCGGTAGCCGCCGTGGGGAGGCGGCGGCTCAGACCCGGGTTCCAGGCCCAGCCCTGCCCCTCCAGCTGGGTGGCCTGGGCAAATCACCTCCCCCAGCCGGCTCTCTTTCCAAGGACGAGGATTCCTACCTGTGAGCCAGGCGAAGGATCAACACGCAGGGCGGTGTTCAGCCTCCTCCACACCCACCTCACCCTCCCCCAAAACCCTCTCACCCTCCCCCACGCCCCTCACCCTCCCCCACAGCCCCTCACCCACACCCCCACCTTCCCCGACACCTTCCTCCCCCTCCCCACACCCCTCTCACCTGCCCTTGGGTTGGGAGGAGCTGAACTCCAGCCACAGGCCCTACCCAACCCTCCGTCTCCCCTGCCCACAGGCCGCTGCTGGATTTGAGTTTGCCCCTCCAACACTCCCACGCTCCGTCTTCACAAATGCCCTTTCCTATTCAGAAATGCCCTTCAGTTAAATGCAGAGAGCACTTATTGGACACCTACTGTATGCAACATCCTACCTCCCCACCTCTTCTTCTGGGCCCCACTTTCCGTTCCATCAGATCCCGGGGTTGAGACAGTGCGCCCTGCACTCTAACCCTGTGTCTGTGACCTCCAGGGACTCCGGGCTGCCGACAACGACCCCACGGCACCCCCCTATGACTCCCTGCTGGTCTTCGACTACGAGGGGAGCGGCTCCACCGCAGGCTCCGTCAGCTCCCTGAACTCATCCAGTTCCGGGGACCAAGACTACGATTACCTCAACGACTGGGGGCCCAGATTCAAGAAGCTGGCGGACATGTATGGAGGCGGTGAAGAGGATTGATGACCTCGTGTCTTCGCACCGAAGTGAGAGCCACACTCGGACGCCGGAGGAGCAGGACTGAGCGGAGGCAGTCGGTCTTCCCGACTTTCCCTGCGGCCGTGTCCTTAGTGCTGTTAGAAGGCCCCCCCCACCCCCACGTTGAGCTGTCTAGCATGAGCACCCACCCCACGGCGCCCTGCACACGGCCGCTGCCCAGCACTGCGCCGGCTGGCACTGAAGGACAGCAAGAGGCACTCTGTCTTCACTTGAATTTCCTAGAACAGAAGCACTGTTTTTAAAAAAAAAAAAAAAAAAAGGCCGGGCGCGGTGGCTCAAGCCTGTAATCCCAGCACTTTGGGAGGCCGAGACGGGCGGATCACTAGGTCAGGAGATCGAGACCATCCTGGCGAACACGGTGAAACCCCGTCTCTACTAAAAAATACAAAAAAAAAAAAAAAAAAAACTAGCCGGGCGAGGCGGCGGGCGCCTGTAGTCCCAGCTACTCGGGAGGCTGAGGCAGGAGAATGGCGTAAACCCGGGGGGCGGAGCTTGCAGTGAGCTGAGATCCGGCCACTGCACTCCAGCCCGGGCGACAGAGCCAGACTCCGTCTCAAAAAAAAAAAAAAAAAGAAAAGAAAAGAAAAAAAAAAGAAAGTGCCTTTTGGTACATGTATCAGATTCCCTCAAACTCAGGAGTGACTAAAGCTGACAGACCGTCCCCACCTTCCTGTCCCGAGTGGCCTCTGACCCCAGCTAGTCCCAGCTCTGAAGGCATCATTCAGAAATGGGGGAGACTGTGTCTTTCTTTCTTTCTTTCATTTTTATTTTGGTCTTTTATTAAGAAAAAGAAAGTGGGTGACTTGTTTGAAAACAGAGTGGGATTCAAATCCCAGCAGCCTTTGCTGTACACAATTGGCCGGGGGAGGCACGGGGCGTCTCTTGGGTCTCTTGGGATTCGAGGCCAACTGGGAGGCTTAGCCTTCAGCCCCAGCAGCAGAAAGCCCTGGGGCCGGTGTGGCTCAGACTACCCCCCGCCTTGTGGCTGCTTCCCACCCTCTCCCGGATGCTGTGAGGAGCTCAGGCCGGGGGCTGGAGGGGAACAGGGGTCATCATGGGTGTTCCCCATCTCTGCCCCTGGCTGCCCCCAGGGCTCCACCCCCAGTCAACCCAGGCCTCCGTCAGGGCCACCTGTCACCCCGAGTGCCACCAGATCCCCTCTGCCTTTGGTCCAGAAGAGTGAGTTTTCCAAACCAGCCAGCGGTCTGGTCACCAGGCTGGCTCCAGCCCTCCAACCTGGTAACCAGACTGCCTGGGGTGCCATCAAAGGCCCCGCAACGTGCATCGATTCAAAACCCCAGGACACTCTTGACAGCTCCAACCATCCGGGGGGCTGTGCAGATGGCAGGAACAGAGGACCCTCCCTGGCAGTGGGAGAGGGCATGGTGACCAGAACCACACCCAGCAGCCTGCGCAGCCTCCCCGTCCCCAGCCTGTGTGCTTCTGATTCCTGCCAGATGCTTGTGGGCCTGTGTGGGTGGCGGGAGGCCCCATCTTGCTGTGTCCACCTGTCGCACAGATGCCTCTGCACACTGCAGACGGTGCCTCCCCTCTCCTATGGGCCCACGTCAGGGGCAGGCAGCGGCAGGTCCAGCCTTGCTGCTGTCCTCGAGGCTGGCACTGCTATCTCCAGGGCTGGGTTGACTCAAGCCAAACGGGGAAGGAATCAGTCCTGCAAGACAGTAAGAGGGGCTGTGTCCGGGGACCCCCGGGAGAGCGCTCGGCTGCCTGTGTTCACTGCATGAGAAAACTCGGAGGGTGCATTCTCCCTCTGGCATGGCTGTGTCTGGGTGCCTCGGGCTGGGGCAGGAGGCAGGCCCCATGTGGGGAAGCCTCGTGCTTGTCAGCTTTCTGTCTCTCCCAGGCCAGTGACAACTGGCTTCCCAAGGAAGGAGGTGCCAGGGGTCCTGAGCAGGACCTGGTGTCAGGTAGGGCGGTGCCAGCACTGGGGAAGGACCGGGAGCCCTCCCGGAGCCCCGCCCTGCACCTGCCGCTGGGGTCAGAGGGTGTCTCGGGGTGCCTGTGGGGGCAGCATGCGCTCCACCGGGGACCCGGGCCCCCCTCAGCCTGTGGCTCTTCCCCATGGCTAAGGTCATGCCTTTTCTGAACAGCTTTGGCCTTGAGTGCACACATCTGTGCCAGGCTCACAGCACATTCCCGTTGGACGTCAGGGTCCTTACCCAAACCAAACTCACAGCCACCCCTGCGCAGCCTTCAGAGTCGAGCTGGGGTCCCAGTCTCCAGCTCTGTCCGTTCCGACCCTCCTATGGCTGCCCAGGGAGGGCGGAGTTCACTGTGCCACGTGCTGGGTGCCCCCCTCTGCAGACAGCCAGTCCAGGAGATGGACCAACAGAGGTCAAGGGGCAGCCGGCTGGGCTGCACCGGGGTCCCCCAGCTCTGAGCTGTGCTATGCAAACAAGAATGCTGCTGAGGGTGTGGGGCCGTTGGAGGGACGGCTGGGCGGCCAGTGGAAGGACTGGAAGTCTCTGCTGTTTGGGGAGGTCTGGCCTCCAGTCCTGAGGAGTGTGTGTGGACTATTCTAAGTGTGACTATGACCCGGGAGCCGGGGCAGCATGAACTCCTTTCTCTGAAATTTTGAGGCCTCCTTGGGTTCCCTGAACCCTGGGCTGGCGTTCCCAGGACCCAGCACCAGGAGACCCCAGTCCTGCCAGCACCGCCGCGCTACCCGGGAGGGCTGGGCGATGTTGGTGCCGCCTCCCACCAGCTCCCCTCCTCTCCCACCGCCTCTTGTCACTGCCAAGCCCCCCGTTCATTTTGCCCAAATCACGCAGGCTGAAGCTGCAGTGCCAGCTGGAGGGACATTCGCAGGGCTTCCCGCGCCGATCCCTGCTTCCAGACAGCTGGACAGCCTCCCCTTTACCCCCACCCTGGTGAGCCCCTGGGGGCCAGAGAAAGATGGGGTTCCCGCAGCTTCCCAGCTCCACCTCTGAACTTGAGTTAGCATTAGCTAAGCATACAATCAGTGTCCAACGTCTCTCTTCCTTAGCTTGTAGATACGACTGTCTGTAACCAGGGGACCCCTGCTGGAAGCCAGGAGGCCAATGCTGGCCGGGTGCGAGGGCATGGTTTGGTTCCTTTAGGGAATTTTTGTTCTGCAAGCAGGAGAAACCTGTGCTGCAGGTGGGAGTGGCAGGAGCGACTGGCCTTGGTCAGCAGGCAGCCCCCAGCCCAGGACCACAGTGCTCTTCAGGGCCTGGGCAGCCCCCGTTTCTGGCCCAGCAGGTTTCTCTTTCTAGTGTCTTTCAGCACATCCAAAATGCTAGGCCTCCCGCCACCAACGTGTCAGAGCAATGTCCAACTGTCAGGCGCTCAGAGATGCCTCAGTTTCCCTAGCGTGAGCACCAGCTGACACACACAGTCCACTGAGATGAGAATTCTGTTCTCTCCAAAGCAAAAAGCCGGGCGAGGGGAAGTTTCAATTTCTGTCAGTGCTCAAAGGAATAACACCAAAAGAATCAACACAAAATCTCCCAGACACACGTGACCCAGCTCACGGCGCCGTGGGTCCGTAGGAGGGACAGCACCTCGCAACAGGCCCAGCGGGGGACCACCTCTGTACAATTGGAACGTGTCTTATTTTTCTTTTCTCTCCTTTTTTCATTCTGATTTTTTTTTTTTTTGCATGTTTCTTTTTGAAAATGGACAAAATGTGCAGCAGCCCGCATGACCACAGTTGTTTTGGGGAAAGATACTGAAGTATGATGTACTCACACCTGCAAATCTGAGCATCACGAGGTTAGACAAACGTTCCACCTTTTTTTGTAATCGTCAACAGCACAACTATTTTGTATTGTTGTTTGTATCATTTTGTACCAAAAAAAAAAAAAAAAGGAAAAAAAAAAGGGAAGCGAGTTGATGTTTTCAGTGTGTTTCTAGTGCCAGACAGTCTTGGTCCCGAACTGAGTGGACTCTTGCGGAGCGGCTGTGCGCGGGCAGGCGGGGCCGGGTGGACCCTCGCGGAGCGGCTGTGTGCGGGCAGGCGGGGCGCGCTGCTCCAGAGACTGAATAAAGTCCCCCTTTTTCGTAGTCGGCCTCGCCCTGGCTTAATTTTCTTCCAAGCATTCGAGAAACAGATGGTGCTCCAGGACGGCAGGTGGGTGCACACGGGGGAGGTGGTGGCCACCATGAGATCCATCCATGCCAAACACACTCCTTGAGCACCTGTGCAGCTCGAGGTGCTGTCCTAGGCTGCGGGAAAATGAAGAACAAAGGCAGGCCCGCTCCTCACACCTGTGGGGCCACATGCCATCTGTCTCAATGTTTTAAAGGATTTAGAAGGTATCCATGAAGCTAACAAGCAAAATCACATTCCCCTCCTACCTTGGCATATACACCCGCCGGACTCCATGGAATGCCCGGACCAATTTGGAATTCTCAGACTCCTTGGAGTTTGGTGCCATAAGTGGCAGCAAGGAAGGAGCTGGCCTGGGCCTGTGGCTCTTCCCACCTTCCTCTCTTCCCACCTCCCTCTCTTCCTACCTCTGGCTTTGCCCAGTGCCCCAAGGGGCCTGTGTGTAGGCATGTGGATGCCCCAGCCAGCATGTCCCGGCTTCACCTACGACCCCCACAAACAGTATCCCTTGGGCCTCGGGATAGGTTGACCTGGTGAAAATGTTCCTGCAGAAGAGGCCTGAGCAGGCCACGGAGGGGGCTCAAGGCACTTTCTGAGGAGTTTCAGGGTCCTGGTGCCCAGAGGTGTCTGGAGGGGCAAGCACAGGGCCCCCAGCCCTGTGGACTCCTCCCCCTGTGGTGGGGGCACACTATAACGGGCTGAAGTGCCGGCACACAGAGACGCATGTGCACACATGTATATGCTTGCACACACATGAGCACACATGCACACCCACATGGACATGCATATGCATGCAATGGACATGTGCACACACATTCATTCACATACGTGCAAACACAGGCAGCACGCATGCAGCACATGCACAGAGATAGGCCTCTGGACACTGACATGTTTGGGTGCAAACCCTCCGCAGCCACAGCCGACATCAGCAGATAAAACCACCAAGCCTCGGAGCCCCTTTCACGGATGCCAGATGCTGCGTGCATCCCTCCCTCCCCACCTCACTTCCCCAGCCTCAGGTGTAGGCTCTCAGGTGCTACGTGCATCCCTCCCTCCCCTCCTCATTTCCCCAGCCTCATGTGGAGGCTCTCCTGCAGTGGTAAGACCAGCTGGGCCTCTGCGGGTGCCTCTCCCACCCTCTGCCTTCCGTGCCTCCTGTCCTCTCCACGCTTCCTGCTTCCCTCTTTCCTGTCATTGCCTTACCCCAGGCAGGGGGCATGAGGAGTATCAAGTCCCTGGGCCAGGCCTCCTGGGATGGCTCG